>NC_080781.1:38203634-38525680 GCF_020826845.1 Diceros bicornis minor
AAGTAAAAGAATGAAAATACATAAAGGTGATTTAAAACATAAAAAGTCATATAAAATGAAGAGATAATTAAAGGGAAGAGTTTTGAAAAGCATAAATCTTAGACAGTCAAAGAATAGAAAAGAAAATAGGCTGCTAATTCATAGAAAAATAACTTAAAGTAGGCTCAACAGAGTAAGAATGTACAAAACCAACACAGAAATGCCAACCTATGAATAATTTTAAAATAAAGTAAATGTTTACCCAACCTCTGTGAGGAAAATATCAGCCACACAACTAACAGCAGAGTTGGTGAAAATTGCTAACAGGGAGTGGCCATGTGCCAGGGGAAGGCCTGGGCAGAGGCCTTCAATTTTAGAAAGAAAGGGTGGCAGAGTCCAAATTCCAGAGGGTACAGCCCTACCCTTTGACTGTTTACAAGATGACTTGAAACCCAAGTCACCCCCTTCTTAAAAACACACGTAAGACACTATGACTATCAGGGATGGGGGCTTATTGGACATTACACAACTGATAAATGACAGAGCTGTTGCTTCTCCTCTGGACTTCTGATGCCAAGAACATAGATTTCTATCATTTCTCTGAATTCTCGTCTTTAAAAAAAAAAAGTGCAGCAATTAAGCACAAAATTGTTGTTGTTCTGTTTTTGTTTTCAACTTATTTTCTTGGCTTTGGAATCTCAGAAATGTTATGTCTAGTTAAAAGAAAGAACTGGACAAGACAGGTGCAAACTCTTTTGCACATAGTGCTGGGAGGGAGTGACAGTGCATATATGAGTGCCAAGAGGGTTTCTGCAGGTGTCCCGTACAGTGGTGTCAAAGGACCCCTGGGGTAGAAAGTGAGAAGTACAAGATGCAGTTGAGATGAGGTGCTATGAGACCTGTGCAGAACTGGTTGCCACTTCAATGGCTGGGGCAAAAGACGTGCTAGGAGGACATGAGGCAATGCACCTGAAGGGTCTGATACAATGCTTTTGTCAAGTAGAAGAAGAATCTGGAAGCAGTTGCCTCAACATAAGAAACAAGCTTTCAGGTGAAACTTCAGTTGGATGTGATGCTCTTCCCATTAGCCTATAGCGATTCTGGATTCATCCCAGTGACAGCTTGGGTGGGCAGGCAAGTATTCTAACAAGCCATGCACCCAAGCCCAGCCGAAACTATAGCTGGTGTCTTAGGGTTTCTCTCTTCCCAAGGTCCCTAATCTCCTCTCACATTTACACAATGGCTGCAGTGCCCTGCTCTTTGCATAATTACTTAATAATTCAGTCTCAAGTGTTACTGCAATAGGACTCCTTAAATTCTCCATGACCCAGACTGGCCCAGTCCCAGCCTGGGTCAGGTATGAGCTGCCACATTTGTACAGCCCTGCTAAAGTTACAGAACGTTTTCACATGACATTTCTCATTTGACCCTCACATCAACCCTGGAGGAATAAGTTTCAAAGGGCAAAAGTGGCAGATACATTCCGGAGGTAGCATAGCTACCAAGCCATAAAATGTTAGGATTTCTAACAATGTTCTTTCCTCCTGAGCATTCTGCTTCTTGTCCATAGTAATTTTAAAACAAATCTTAGGTCAAAATGACTCTCGTCTTACAAATTAAAGCTAGGATGTTGCAATGACCAGCTTCTATCACAGTTGTCAGTGTATCCCTAGTGGGTCACTTGATATTCTTGGTAGTAAACAACTGAAATCAACTCTATCTATCTTAAGAAAAAAAGAACTTGTTGGAAGGATATAGGGTGGCTCACAAAATCAGTGGGAAGACTCAAGAACTAGGCTAATAAACAGGAACCAGAATTTCAGGATTGGCTAGGTTGTGTTTAAGCAGCTTAAATCAGTAAAGGCTTATTTCTTGCCAATTCGCGTGTCCTTCTTGGGTTGAGAGTGGGCCTCTGCTCAGCATAGTCACTTGGGGCCCCAGGGTGATAAAGCAGCCACCACCTCAAACTTTACCAGTGCCCATGCCAGAAGGAAAGCATAACTCTGGAGGATCTTCATCAATTAAATTCTTAGCTCTGAAGTAACACTCATCACTTCCAGCCCAATGCAGCGGCCATTACATGCATATGGCTTCACTCAACCCTAAGGCAACCAGGAAATGAACTTGTACCATGTACCTAGAAGAAGGAAAGAACTGGAAATATTTTACAAACAGCACTCAGGACTATCACAGTCGTGCAGAAGGAAATGTAGAGTGCCACCAACTGGGTACTGTTGGCTATCACTAGCACTGTCAGAATGAAGCCTAAACTCCCTGATCATTCATTCTGATTTCAAAGTCTTGAGTGCATTCTGAATTCAGTCCATATTAATTGACTGGGCTTGGGTCACATGACCATGCCACAGCTGCTAGTACCTGTCTCTCATCGTGTCATTGTGTGAATTCAATGGCAGATTCCCCGAATGCAAGAAGGGAGTTTAGATCCTGGGCGGTCAAAAGTGGTGTAAATCTCTACTACATAATCAACGTCCAATACACTTAACTTGTGGAAGAAAATAGAAAAAATATATATGAAAGGTCCTGTTCAAAGTGTCATTCCTGTTTGTCCTCTGATTAGTGTGGAAATCAGTGCTATATGGACCATTCACTCATATTTGCATCCATATGTTCATTTATTTACAGAGATCTCACCTGCTGGCACTCTGACCATACCAAGATGAATAAGACATGGTCCTCTAGATGCTTATATTCTAATGGAGAAGACAGACACTAAATAAATAATTTCAATACAGTGTGATAAGTCTTTATATAGAGATTAATGTTAAGGGACGGTATTGGCACAAAGCAGAGAGTAACTAAATTTAATGGAGGTGGGGTGCGCTAGTCAAGGATGGCCATTCTGGGAAGAAGCTATAGAAGGAAGGGATGAAGCTGTGTAGTACCCTCCTTGGGGAGAGATGGGTAATATAGAATGTCAGAAGCAAAGAAGAGCAGATAGAGCTGAGGCTGGAATTAGAGTTGCCAGAGTTAGCAGAGTTTATTTCAGATAAACCATAAATAAATTTTTTTAGTGTGTGTCCCATGCAATATTTGGGACATATCTTTGCTAAAAATTATACTACAAATTTGTTGTTTATGTGAAATTCAAATTTAACTGGATGTTCCTTATTATATCTCGCCACTCTAACTGGAATGCTTTTTCACTCATTCTTTGGGATGCACTTCAAATGTCCTGTCCTCCAGGAAGCCTTCCCTGAACCCCTGGGTTGGCGTGAACGTCTTCTTCTGGGTACCTCTGTAACCACGTGTGTGCCTCCATCATAGCACAATCTTGTGAAGTTATCTTTGGAGGTGGTGTTGTCCTCCATTAGTCTCTAAATTTTCCCAGGGCCAGATGGAATTTTGTATTCCCAGCATGAAGCCTATTCAATAAATGTTGGTTGACCTAAATTAATATCTATAGGAGTATGTCTGTAGCCTTGCAAATAAACACCCCAAACATACCAGCCAGAGAGGCTTAAAAAAATTGTCTTCCTCTCTCTGTTTCTCAGGTGATAAAAGAAAAGAAATGTAAAACCCTGATAGCTGAGCCCACACCTTATCCCTGGTACTGGGTGAATGAATATAAAGGGCAGTTGTAAAGAGCTCCAAGAAATCATATAGTACTCTTCACAAAGCATCAAAGTTCAAACAGTGTAGAAGTTTGACCTTTCAGCGTAAAAATGTTTGATATGAAACTTTAGAAAAAGGATATTTTACATTTTTCTGTCTCAGTGCTGCTGGAATGATAAGAAAATGTGAAGGAATTAGTGCTTTAAGAGGAAAAGCATTATTGCAAGTCATTAAATAGCCTAGCAAGGAAATGCAGCCTTTTTCCTTGACTTGAGATAGGAATCATTCCAGCAAGATGAGAATCTAGCTAAGAATCAAAAGTGTCCTTTGTTAGTCCAAAATTGTCATTTTTACAGATAAAGAAATTAGGACCCAGAGAGGCTAAGTAACTTGTCCAAGGTCATGGAACTAATTAGTGACTAAGAGTTAAAGGTCTTCTGATTCTAAGCCCAGCAGTGTTGTAATTGTCTACAGAAGACTAATGGAAGATTTCCAAGGTCACTGAGTAATCCATTCCAGTGTTTATTAGAAGATCTTTATTATCCAAAAAAAAATCCTTCTTTCCTTCCATTTTATCTAAGTTCTTCGTTCTGTTAAAGTCTTCACTTTGGTTCTTCTTTGAATGAAAAGGAAAAACAAGTCTCAGTCTCATCAACCTGTGCTTTGTATATTTAAAGCACTATTAAGTTGACCCCTAGGTCATCTCATTCTCAGACAAAAATAAAAACAAATAGTTTTTTTATGGAGTTTGTTCTCCTGGGCAAAGTGACTCTCCTTTGAACTATTACCTGAATCTTTACATCTTTCCTATACTAGAGAGCTTAGAACGGATATGGCATTTTAATATGGATCTGTCCAGCTTGAGAATAAAGGAAGAAGTACTTCCATATGCACATTCCATACATGCCTATACATTTTATAATTACATTTCCTTTAAAGAAAAAAAAAGATGGGGAAAATGGCTTTTAATTACTGATTCGTGATAATGCCATTCACTTCAAATCATGACATAGTTCTACTACTATCAATAGTAAGCTCGCTGAGATTCCAAGGCCTCTGCCCTGTAACTAGGCATTAATACCTCACGTGCCCTACACCTTAAAGGGCTTCCTTTGCCAAAGATTGGGCTTAACCTCATTCTCTTTGCTATCCTCATGCTTTGCCTTATATGTATTTTACCAAGAACCCAAAACCATAAGCATGTAGGCGATAAATCTTACCCAGGGCAAAGTGTATTAAATTTCAAGAAATTTAAGTCTAGAGTTCCTTCTTGGCCAATTCTCAACGAATTTCCAATATCTGTTTTACTTAAACTCCCTCTCAGCTCTTTAGTATGTATTGTCCTTATTTTTAATCTACAAAGTCTCTAATTGCCCTGTAATAACACAAGCTTATCTTCTTAGAGACATTTCCTTATAAGTTCACTTAATAATCTTTAAAGGTACATGATGCCTATACTTTAACTTAAAGAGGGTAAGCATGAATATCTACCCATAAACTGTACTATTGGAGAACAGAATAAACATTAAAATCATTATGTTTATAGTCTGGCATAAGAACCTTTATTTTGATACCTTTGTTTGCAACTTTCCCTCTCACCTAAGAATGCCTACCTCTCTTCTTCTACCCAAATCCTCCCTATTCTTAAAGGTTTAGCTTAAAATCTCCTTTATGGTGACTTGCTGACCAAAGCACAGTTCCCATATTTTATAATTTAAATCATTTTCCACCTGCTTTTCTTTCTCTCAGCAGCTGTACTTTTGCTCCATCTTACTTATACAAATTGCAATTGATATTTGTTTGTTTACTTGTTATTATATGCCTGCCTTCCTCCTCCTTTTATGTCTGTCTCCACCCCCCACCCACCCCCGGTATTGTATCCCCAGCATCTTGCACAATGCTTGATATTTGTTAAATGAAAATAAAAACAACCTCATCACCATAACAACCCCGTAGGTAAACATTATTATCCCCATTTCGCCAATGAGGAAATTGAGTTTCACGGTGGTTGATTAACTTACTCAAGGTTGCAGAGTGTTGTCTGATAGAGCTGGATTTCTCCAGGAAGGTTTTTTGACTTACTAGCTGTGAGGCTTTGCACAAGTTTCTTACCCTTGCTGTGCTTCCATTCCTCGTTGTAAAAATACTATCTTCTTTACAGGGTAGTTGTGGGGATTGAATGAGCAGAGCTAAGCTAAGTACAGAGCCCTTGAGCTCACTGCTGGACACATCTGGTTCATATCAATTGATCATCCTTTGGGTAAAACTGTTCAAATAGCTACTAATCCGAAAATTTTGTCCACAAAGATGTGATTAAATTCCTCGTCAAATACCTTGCTGAATTTAAGATTCACTGGGCCTAACAGACACATGAAAAGATGTTCAAAATCACTAACTATCAGGGAAACGCAAATCAAAACTACAATGAGATATCACCTCACGCCCGTCAGAATGGCTATAATTAACAAGACAGGAAACAATATGTGTTGGAGAGGATGTGGAGAGAAGGGAACTCGCATACACTGCTGGTGGGAGTGCAAACTGGTGCAGCCACTATGGAAAACAGTATGGAGATTCCTCAAAAAATCAAGGATAGAACTACCATATGATCCAGCTATTCCACTGCTGGCTATTTATCCAAAGAACTTGAAAACACCAATTTGCAAAGGTACATGCACCCCTGTGTTCATTGCAGCGTTATTCACAATAGCCAAGACTTGGAAGCAACCTAAGTGCCCACCAAGGGACGAATGGATAAAGAAGATGTGGTATATATACACAATGGAATACTACTCAGCCATAAGAAACGATGAAATCCAGGCATTTGTGACAACATGGATGGACATTGAGGGTATAATGCAAAGTGAAATAAGTCAGAGGGAGAAGGTCAAATACCGTATGATTTCCTTCATTAAGTAGTAGATAATAACAACAATAAACAAACACATAGGAACAGAGATTGGATTGGTGGTTACCAGAGGGGAAGGGGGGAGGGAGGAGGGTGAAAGGGATAATTTGGTACATGTGTGGTGATGGGTTGTAATTAGTATTTTGGTGGTGAACATGATGTAGTCCATGCAGAAATTGAAGTACAATGATGTACACCTGAAATTTTTACAATGTTATAAACCAATGTTACTGCAATAAACAAAAAATTTATAAAAAAATAAATAAATAAATAAATAAATAAAATGTAAGATTCACTGGGCCTCCCAAATCCCTTATCTACTGGTTTCATTAACGCTATCAACAAAGGAAACAAGATTTGGCTTGTTTGTTGGTGAACAAACACTGTGGCCACGATTTCCATATGTGTGTCCCAAATCATCCCTCTGATGTCTGTTTTAGAATTTTGATGAGTAATTCTATTAAGCTCATTCTTCCCTGGTTTACAGAACCCACCTTCATTCCCTTTTGGAAAATGGGAACATTACTCCAACTTCAACATAGATTCATTTAGTTTTATATTCTGTTCCCAAAGTGTCTGGTAAAATGCATTGCTCATTTTACTTTTGTGGATTGCTTAATTCAGTACTGAATTCTTATAATGTCTTTAGAATTGAATAGAATGTGTCCAGAACCTTAGGATTCTGATGATCCATTTGTCTAATAATAACTAATATTTATTGTGTGCCGAGGAAGGAGCTAAGCCCTTTACAAGCATTGTTTCCTTTAAGTTTTACAACGTTGCTTTGAGTTAACTACTATTATTATCCCATTTTACAGCTGATAAACTGGGACTTAGAGGTTATATTTCATGCTCCATGGTGACTAAAAAAACCCAGAAAGAATAATTGGTAAAGAGAAAGTAGTATAGATACACAATGAGAAGTGAGAAGATGCCAGGACTCCTAGAGGTTTTAATGGTTTCTTAGTCCTGTTTTTAAGTGCCTTTCTGGACTCATTAAAAAAACTACCCCCTCTCACCCTTAACCTAGCTCTAAGTGGTATCTGTTACTTGAAAATTAAGTCCTAACTAGGAAGACTTTCTGGAGGATGTTACAAACAAAAATTCATTTTGAAGACGTAGGAGTTTACAAGATGAATAAAGTGCTTTAGGAAGACTCAGCATCGTGTGAGAAGGGTAAAATAGCTCCATGGATGCAGCATGACATCCAGGATGTCTCAATGTTCCCAAAAGGAAGGGAATCTGAAGGGTGTGATAGAGGGTAAGGCAGAGAGACAGATAGGAGCATAATCATGTTGTACCTTGCATATCAAGGATAAAGGTTTTGAAATGTAGCCTAAAAATTAAGGGAAGCCTCTGAATAATGTTAAGCTGGAAAAAGAATTTTATTTTGACTGATCATGCTGACTGCTACAACCTAATGGGATTTCAGGGACTCTAGATTGTCAAGAGACCATGTATGTCCACCATTCAGGAAAGGAGTGGAGGAGTCTGGACCAACGCAGGCACAGCCACACTATTTGAGACTGTATCCTGCCTCAAAGGAGGAGTTTTAATACCAATTCGTTCATCCAACTGAAATTTACTCAATACCTGCTATTTAGGATGGTCTAAAAAAACCAAACAATATCCTACAGGATTACAAACAAAAGGAATGTTAAGTTACTTGAAATACCCAGAATTTGAGGATATTTTGAGTGATGGTTCAAATCACTCAAGAGTTAACTTTTAACTGTACATTTCCGGTGAAAAGTACTCTTGTGGTCAGTTGCATACATCTTCTTTCTGACCCTAAGTGCACTTGGCACGTATAAAGACAAACCTAAATGTCCCACAAGGAAGCAAGTGTTCCACAGTTCACTTATGCACACCATCCAGACACATTGAAGTTTTATCTTAGAGACAAATAAATTCACAAAATTAATATTTTGGATTCTAAAGACTCACATATTTAGATTCTGCAGGCAAGTTATCCACTGCAGTACAATCAGAATTCACAATGGAGAGACATAAAAAGTTAAGCTTGAGGTTAACTTTCTATAAAACTACTAGTTGCTGAGATTCAAATATTATGTGTTAGTTACAAATAACAACAGGTTTCCAGGGTTGTTAGATTAAAATAATTGTGCCTGAATTATATTTTTATCTTCCTTGGCCACACTCTCCTCTCATTTCCATGTAAAAACAATGGCAAATAGTCCCTCCATTTCTTTAAACATCCTAGAGAATCTCACTTCCCCTAAAGAAGCCTTCCGGTTTTGTTTGTTCACTTGATTTTTAGGGGTAAGTAGCAACAGCTAGTACATTGTCCTGTGTGCTTCAGACTTAAATACTTCCTGTATTTTTCCTATGCTATTGAGCCAGTCTGTTGACTCAAGACACGGCCCTTTGTCAGGCGAGTGCCCTTTAAGTCATTCTGAATTATGTTGGTGTTCAATGTGCTTCGTACCTAGGACCTCTTTATAGTAAATAGCATATGACAGGGCTTGATCCAACTGTCCTGAGAAAAAGTAGGTGTTATTTAAATTCTAGGGGGGGAAACAGAGCTTGTTTATTTGATTTTTCAAGGTAATTGCTCAGACTCAAACCAAAGCAATGAAAAATTTTATCTGAGACAAATTTCATTATATTATCTTCCCGTTGCTTCAGCAACAACCATAGAATATCTAATTCTGATCATAACAACAACAAACATTTTTTAAATACGTTGGCCAGATGTCTGTGTCTGAGACAAGGCAATGGAGAGGGAGGATGTGTATGTGGACATAAAACAAAGGATGGATTTCATAGATTGAGGTTCTGATATTTTCCTGGCAGTAAGATCAGAAGTTACGAATTACATGATCCTGAAATCCTTCCTAGAGGAAAACAAAGCTTCCTTTATTTAGTTCGAGTCTCTGAAAACAAAAGACATCTGTAAGAGTCAACTTTAAATTCCAAAGGTGTTTTAAGTATGAATAAGAAGCATACAAAACTTTGTTATTTATAAGATTATTTTTAAAATATGTTTTTAATTTTATGTGAATTCATATATGTTTTCACATATATATTTTAATAGTGCAAACTTTTTGTTCCCTTTTCCATTTTTGCCTGGCTCCTCCATCCACCTCCTCACTTCACTCTCACCCACAATCACCTCTGCTACACACACACACACACACGCTAGTGCACCCACACACACCGTGTTGACTACTTAGTGTATATCCTTCTGTATTTCTCACCAAGCTTATGTATTCATATATACACATACACACATTTGGGTGTTTGCCACAGTTTACTTAATAAAAATGGATCATATTACACACCCATTTTTGCATCTTCTTTTTCCTTAACATTCCTATAAAAATCCCTCCAAATCAAGTGGTACCTTCTTTCTAATGGTTGAATAACAGTCTATAGTTGATGGACATGACATATTCAACCACTCTCCTTTTGATTTCATTGTTTCCAGTGTTTTACCTCTACGAACCATACAGCAATAAGTGTCCTTGTACAAATATCATTATATACTAGTATATACTTTTATACTTATTCCTAAGGAGGAGATTTCCAAGACTGAGGCACTTTGTCAAAGGGCATATGCATTTTTTAATTTAAGAGATGTTGCCAGATTGCTTTCCAAAATGCTTTAATCTTTTATAATTTGAACAATGCATTACAGAATATTTTCTGTTGAATTCTTGCCAGCAATAGTTGTTATTCATCTTTTTAACTTTTATGTATGGTAATATTTGCCCCAAGATATAGTCAAAATATCTATATTATGCTCTGCGGTCTCTGAGGAGACACTCTCTTGGTACCAAGCATGTCTCCTTATCCTTTAGATCTGCACTGTCCAATATGGTAGCCACTAGCCACACGTGACTATTGAGCACTTGAAATGTGATTAGGTCAAATTGAGATGTGCTGTAAGGGGAAAAGACACACTAGATTTTGAAGACTCATACAAAAAAGTGTAAAATTTCTCAATGACTTTTATATTGATTATACGTTGAAATGATAATATTTTGGATACATAGGATTAAATCAAATATATTACAAATTTTACCTGTTTCTTTTTACTTTTTTAATGTGGATACTGGAGAATATAATTTAAATATGCAGCTTACATTATGTCTCCAATGGACAGCTCTGTTATGTTATCCATGTAGAATCCTATATTTTCTTATGAGATTTTCAGAAACTTTTTATTTTAAAATAATTATAGATTCACAAGAAATTGCAAAATTTGTGCAGTGCAGCCTCATGCTTCCCCCAATGATAGCATCTTACATAAATATAGTACAATATCAAAATGAAGGAACATTAGCACAATGCACAGAGCTCATTCAGATTTCACCAGTTTTATATGCATGAGTGTGTGTGTATAGTCCTATGTAATTTTATCATATGTGTAGATTCATGTAACTACCACCACAATCAATATACAGAACGGTTCCATCACCATGAGGGTACCTCCTGCCATCTCTTTATAACCACACCCACCCTCTGCCTCCTAACCCCTAACAACCACTAATTTATCCTCCATCTCTATAATTCCATTATTCCATGAATGTTATATAAATGTAGTACAGCTCATCTAATCATTTACCTGTGGAAGGACGTTTGGACTCTTTCCACTTTTTTGGCTATTGCAAATAAAGCTGCTATGAACAATTGTGTATAGGCTTTTATATGAACATAAATTTTCATATCTCTTGGGTAAATGTCCAAGAGCACAACTGTTGAGTGGTATGGTAGTTGCATATTTAGTTTTTTAAAGACCTGCCAAACTGTTCTCCAGAGTGGCTGTACCATTTTTTATTCCCACCAGCAATATATGAGAGATTCAGTTTCTCCACATCATCAGCAGCATTTGGTGTTGTCACTATTTTTTATTTTAGCCATTCTGATAGGTGTGTAGTGATATCTCATTGTGGCTTTAATTTGCACTTCCCTGATGGCTAATGATGTAAAACATCTTTTCGTGTGTTTATCATCTGTGTATCTTTTTTTCTCCCCACCCACCTCCTCCTGTGGGCAGCTGCTGCTCCCCAGTGCTGGGCAGCCTGGGAGTGCCCGGCTCATTGCTGTGTATCCTTATCCTTCTCAGTGAAATGTCTGTTCATACCGTCTGTCCATTTTCTAACTGGATTGTTTCTTGTAGGATATCTTATTTTTTATTTTTAAACTTTAAGTTCTTAATCCTTCTGGATTTTTTGTTAATTTGGTAGAAGATAGGTGTTTGATTTTATTTTCTAATGGATATAAAGTCACTTGTGCTAGAATCATTGGTTAAACAAACCATCCTTTTCCCACTAAATAGAAATACTACCCTTGTCATATATTAGAGTCTAGTATATACTGGTGTATATTTTTAATTTTTTTATTCTGCTCCAATGATCTATTTGTCTATTCCTAGGTCAGTATCATTTTGATTTTATTACATTGGCTTTATTTTTTCCAATACCTTTTTTTTTTTAAGCTGTGGTATAATTTACATATGATAAAATTCACAGATCTTAAGTGACGACATGTTGAGTTCTGACAAATATAGTCACTGGTATAATCACCACACTAATCTAAGAATAAAACATTTCTATCTCACCAGAAAATTCCCTCATGTCCCCACTTCCCAGAGGCACTTCCTATTTCTTCTATACACATATATTTGTTTTCTTTGTTCTAGAATTTCAAATAGATGGAATCAACATTCTTTGTATCTGGCTTCTTTTACTCAACATAATGTTTTTCAGATTCATCCACATTGTTTTATTCCTTTTAATTTTTTAATCCATTCTGTAGTATACAATATTCCACAATTTGTTTATCCATTCTCCTGCTGATGGACATTTGAATTGTTTTCACCTGCAAAACTTCATTAAACTTTTTTCTACAGGTCCTTTGGTTGACATGTACTTTAATTTTGTGGGGGAAATATATAAGAATGGAATTACTTCATCATAGAGTAGGCGTATGTTTAACCTTATGAGAAACTGTTAAACTCCTTTCCAAAGTGTTTGTATCATTTTACACTCCCACTAACATTTTATGAGAATCTTGTCTACATTCTTATCCACATTTGATATTGTCAATCTTTTAAATTTTACCCTTTCTGTTAAGTATGAAGCAGTGTTTCTTTGTGGATTTTTTTCTGTAGATCTTATGTAACATCTCTCTTTGTTGCTTTGTGATTTTTTAAGTTGAGGTATAATTTATATCTCATTGTGGTTTAATTTTAATTTCCTCGATGACTAAAGAAATTTAACACCTTTTTAAACTTTTGGATAATTCGGTACATGTGTGTGGTGATGGGTTGTAATTAGTATTTTGGTGGTGAATATGATGTAATCTATGCAGAAATAGAAGTATAATGATGTACACCTGCAATTTTTACAATGTTATAAACCAATGTTACTGTAATAAACAAAAAATTAAAAAAAAATAAAAAATAAACTTTTGGTTGTATATATCTTCCTTTTTCTTCCCCCCAGCAACTTTATTGAGATAATAATGGTTTATAACATTGTGAACATTTGAGTGTACATTATTGTTTATCATTTTCTGGGTATACTTCATCATGGTCATCCCAAGTAGTCTAATTATTGTCCGTCACCGCACATATGTGTCCCTTTACCCCTTTCACCCCTCCGACCCCCTTCCCCTCTGGTAACCACTAACGTGTTCTCTTTATCCATGTATTTGTTATACTCCACATATGAGTGAAATCATGCAGTATTTGTCTTTCTCTGTCTGGCTTATTTCACTTAACATCATACTCTCCAGGTCCATCCATGTTGTTGCAAATGGGACTATTTTGTCTTTTGTTATGGCTGAGTAGTATTCCATTGTGTATATATATACCACATCTTCTTTATCCAATCATCAGTTGATGGGCACTTGGGTTGCTTCCACAACTTGGCTATTGTGAATAATGCTGCAGTGACCATAGGGGTGCATATATCTCTTTGGATCATTGATTTCAAGTTCAGTGGGATAGTTGGATCATATGGTATTTTTTTTTTAATTTTTTGAGGAACTTCCATACTGTTTTCCATAGTGGCTGCACTAGTTTGCATTCCCACCAGCAGTGTATGAGGGTTCCCTTTTCTCCACATCCTCTCTAACATTTGTTGCTTTTTATCTTGGTAATTATAGCCATTCTGACCAGTGTAAGGTGATATCTCATTGTTGTTTTGATTTACATTTCCCTGATAATTAGTGATGTTGAAGATTTTTTCATGTGCCTGTTGGCCATCTGTATATCTTCTTTGGAAAAATGTCTGTTCATATCCTGTGCCCATTTTTTAATTGTGTTTTTAGTTTTTTTTGTTGTTGTTGTTGAGTCAAATGAGTTCTTTATATATTTTGGAGATCAACTCCTTGTCAGATAGGTGATTTGCAAATATTTTCTCCCAGTTGGTGGGTTGGCTTTTCATTTTGTTCATAGTTTCCTTTGCTTTGCAGAAGATTTTTAGTCTGATGTTGTCCCATTTGTTAACTTTTTCTTTTGTTTCCCTTGCCCAGTCAAACATGTTATTTGAAAAGATGCTGCTAAGGTCAATGTCAGATAATGTACTGCCTATATTTTCTTCTAGGAGTTTTATAGTTTCAGGTCTTACATTCAAGTCTTTAATCCATGTTGAGTTAGTTTTTGTGTGTGGTGCAAGATAATGGTCTACTTTCCTTCTTTTGTATGTGGCTGTCCAGTTTTCCAAACACCATTTATTGAAGAGACTTTCCTTTCTCCATTGTGTGTTCTTGACTCCTTTGTCAAAGATTAACTGTCCATACATGTGTGGTTTTATTTCTGGGCTTTCAATTCTGTTCCATTGATCTGTGTGTCTGTTTTTGTGCCAGTATCATGCTGTTTTGATTACTAAAGTTTTGTAGTATATTTTGAAGTCAGGGACTGTGATGCCTCCAGCTTTGTTCTTTTTTCTCAGGGTTGCTTTGGCTATTCGAAGTCTTTTGTTGTTCCATATAAATTTTAAGATTCTTTGTTCAATTTCCATGAAGAATGTCATTGGAATTCTAATTGGGATTGCGTTGCATCTGTAGATTGCTTTAGGTAGTATGGACATTTTAGCTATGTTGATTCTTCCAACCGTATCTTCCTTTTTCAAGTGTCTGTTCAAGTCATTTGCTCACTATTTTTTCTATTGGGTTTTATTTTTATTGTTTATGTGAAGGGCTTTTTTTTTTAAGACTTTATTTTTTTTAGAGCAGTTTTAAGTTCACAACAAAACTGAAAGTACAAAGATCTCCCATATAACCCCTGCACCCACACATGAATAAACCACCCTTTATTAACAACACTCACCCGAGTGGTATATTTGTTACTAAGGATGAACTTACATTGACACATCATTATCACCCAAAGTCCATAGTTTACCTAAGTGTTCACTCTTGATGTATACTCAATGGGATTGGACAAATGTGTAATGACATATATTCATCATTATAATATCATACAGAGTATTTTCAATGCCCTAAAAATCTTTGTGCTCAGCTTATTCATCCCCTCCCCACAGCAACCACTGATCTTTCTACTGTCTCCATAGTCTTGCCTTTTCCAGAATGTCACATAGTTGGAATCACACAGTCTGTAGCCTTTTCACATTGACTCTTTCACTTAGTAATGTAGGGGAGGAAGACAATTCCTCTACTCTCTAGGTCCTTGTGGCTGGTTCTAAGAATTAAATTGACATGATACAGAATAACAGGAGAAAATCAAACAAAGTTTAATAACCTGTATACATGGGAGAAACCCAGGAAAACTCAGTAACTCGCAGAATGGCCAAAGCCACCACCTTAAATATCATCTTCAGCTAAAGACAAAGGAGGATGTTGGGGGTAGTGGTTTGGGATTTCAAGGAGGAGGAAGACAATTTACATGGAGATGGAAATGCAAATGGACCAACTATAGACCATGTGACCTGGGAGACACATTTTACATTACATTACAGTTATCTTATGGTATTAGCTCCTTCCTGGAACAGGCCTTTCTATTTTAAGTTCTTTTAGGCAGTTAGGGGGAAGGTCAAAGTTTCTTTCAGAGTCTTTTATTCTTAAAATTAATCAAGCCAAAGAGACATTTTGGGGTGGCCAATTCTGATCCCCCACAGTAATATGCATTTAAGGTTCTTCTGTGTCTTTTCATGGCTTGATAGCTCATTTCTGTTTAGTGCTGAACTCATTGTCTGGAGGTACCACAGTTATCCATTTGCCTTGGCTGCTTACAAAAATTTTGGCAATTATGAATAAAGCTTCTATAAATATTTGTGTGGAAGTTTTTGTGTGGACCTAAGTGTTCAACTCCTTTGGGTAAATACCTAAAAGTGTGACTACTGGATAGCATGGTAAGAGATGTTTAACTTTATAAGATACCACTAAACTGCCTTTCAAAGTGGCTGTACTATTTTGCATTCTCACCAGCAATATATGAGAGTTCCTGTTTTTCCACATCCTCACCAACATTTGGTGTTGTTGGTGTTCCAGATTTTGGCCATTCTAATAGGTGTATAGGAGTACCTCATTGTTCTTTTGATTTGCGCTTCCTTGATGACATATGATGAGGAATATCTTTTCATATGCTTATTTTCTGTCTGTATATCTTCTTTGGTGACATGTCCGTTAAGGTCTTTGGCCCATTTTATTTGTAGGAGTTTTATAAAATATATTCTGAATATAAGTCTTTATCAGATATATGTATTATGAATATATTCTCCTGGTCTATGGATTACCTCCCCATTCCTTTAATGGTGTCTTTTGATTAGGAGAAATTTCAAATTTTGATAAAATACAATTTATTAAATTTATCTTTTATGGTTAGTACTTTTTGTGTACTCACTAAGAAATCTTTGCTTAGCCTAAGGTTGTGAAGATACGCTCATATGTTTTCTTTTAGAAGCTGTGTAGCTTTAGCTTTTGTGTTTAAATCTGTGAAAACCTCAAATTAATTTTTGTGCATGGTATGAGGTAGAAGATGTGGTTCTTTTTATTCCATACAAATATCTGTTTATTTAAGCATATTTTATTAAAAATACTTTTCTTTTCCCATTAAATAAACTTTGTGCTTTCATTGGAAATCAATTGATTGTATAGGTATGTGTCTATTTCTGAACTCTATTATATTTCTTTGATCTATTTATCTATCCTAATGCTAATACCACACTATATAAGCTTTATAGTAAGTCTTGTAATCAAATAGTGTAAGTTCTCCAACTTTCTTCTATTTTTTAAAAAATTGTCTGGCTGTCTAGGTCCTTTCAACTTTTATGTAAATTTTAGAATCAGCTTGTCAATTTTTACCAAAACCAACAAAGACTGTTATGATCAAGATTGCATTAATTCGATAAATCAATTTGGAAGAAATTGACATCTTAACAAGATTCCGTTTTCTCATCAGTGATCATAATACTGCTCTCCATTTATTTAGATCTACTTTAATTTCTGTCAGTAATGATTTATAGTTTATAGTATAGATGTCTTCCATGTTTTTTGTTATATTTATTTCTATGTATATTATGTTTTTGACTCTTACAAATGATGTTTTTAAATTTTGTTTTAATGTTTGTTGCAGGTATATAGAAATACAATTGATGTTTGTATATTGACGTTATATCCTATGGCTTGCTAAATTCGCTTATTGATTGTGTTAATTTTTTTGTAGAGTCCTTAAGATTTGCTATATGTACAACCATGCACTCATGTCATCTGCAAATAAAAACAGCTTTAATTCTCATTTCATATTTTTACATATTTTTTTATGATTTCTTTCCTTAGAACACTAGCTAAGACCTCCAATTAAATGGTGAATTGAAGTGGCAAGAACAGACATTCTTATCTTAATCCCAGTCTTAAGGGTAAAACATTTAATATCTTTTATTAATTATGATGTTAGCTGTAGGGTTTTTACAATTGCCTTGAAGAGACTGTTGGCAGATATATGGAGGTTGCAGACAATTCTGGTGAAAACTCAGAAGGAAGAGAGGACAGCAATAAAGAAAGCTTCTACCACTTTAGAGAATACATTTATTATCATAACACAATGTTACTAGAAATAACAATGTTAAAAATGCTTCTGGTGAGGTCTCATATGGAAATATAGAACATGTTATCAGACACTGGAGGAAGGGCAATCCTTGTTATAAAGTAGCAGAAAACTTAGATGAAATGTGTTCTGTTGGGTGGAAGGTAGAACTTGTAAGCAATGAACTTAGATATTTAGCTGAGGAAACTTCAAAGCAAAGTGTGAAAGGTGCAGCCTGGTTTCTGCTTGCTGCTTATAGTAAAATGTGAGAGGAAAGAGATAAACTGAGGAATGAATTGTTAAGCAAAGAGGAATTAGCACTTGATAATTTGGAAATTTCTCAGCCTATCCAGATAGCATGCTCTCAGAACAAGGCCAAGGGTGTGGCTGGACAACCATTTGCTGAAGAGATTAGATGTGTGACTCTTGGATCCAATCAACCATCTTAGCAGAAACCAGGACTAAACATGTAGTTATCCAGGAAAGATCTGTGGAGGACCTTCTTGTCTACGACACAAACTACACAATTTATACCAGAAAACACTCTGCCAGCCTGGAAGGAAAAGGACAGAGATGGGATGAAATGAAGGAAGAATGACTCCAAGGGCAGAGCCACAGACACAGAGGCCTGGGCCAATGGGACTTCCTCAGTTCCAGAAGGCAGGGCCACCACTCAGGGCCAAGCAGGTGGGGCCATCACCTAGGGACAAAAAGATAGGACTGTCATCCAAAGCTGAGTGGCCAAGGCCATTCCAGTAGGTGGAGAGGGCAGAGCATGGAGCCACAGAGAATTATTCTCAGGCCTTGGAATCCAATGGAGCTTTCCCTGCTGAGTTTCAGACTTCCTTAAGACCCAGGACCCCTCTTGTCCTTTCAGTTTCTCCCTTATGGAATAGCAAGGTCTAGCCTATGTCTATCCCACCGTTGTCTTTTGGAAGCAGATAACTTGTTTTCTGGTTTCACAGGTTCACAGAAGGAGAGGAATTTTGCCCCAGGATGGACAATACCCCAACTCACATCCATACCTGATTTTGATGATTTTGGATTTCTGACCTCCAGAACTGTAGGAGAATAAATTTGTGTTGTTTTAACCCACTAAATTTGTGGCAAGTTGTTATAGCAGCAACAGGAAACTAATACAAAGATAAAGAGGTGGCAAATAGAAAGTAAAAAGAAGACAGAGGAAGAAATCAGGAAAAAAATAGACAAATTTTTTAAAAAGACTATGTATACAAGATAAGAGCTCCCCTTTATGATGTTCACCCAAGAGTAGAGAAAGAACATATGTCTAAATTTTTTAGCTTGGAAAAAGAGGGTTGAGAATATCTGCTTTAAATTCTAGTCAGTATAGCTTCCATAATAGGATACTTATAAAATAAAAAGAGAGAGGTAACATTAATGAAAAAAGTTGAAATTACCATTTCTGGGAGACTACATAATATATTCCTAAAAATTCCAATGAAATTAATTAAAAAATTATTATAATTAATGAGTGAACTTATTGCAGGAGCTCAATAAAAAATGTACAAAATCATTGCCTTCCTTGTATACCTGTCATAGCTAATGAAAGCTACAATTCATTTTTTTTGCTTATTTGAATTTTCAGAGTTTTATATAATTACTATTTATTACTTGAGTAAGAAAAAAGAGCAGGTGATCATGAGAAAAATGAGAAAAATTCACTGGTTTTAAGCAATTTGATTATGTTGTAAATCATGTAGTTTTCTTCATGTTTCTTATTCTTGGAGGTCATTGAACTTCTTGAATTTGTGGGTTTATAGTTTTCATCAAAATTGGACTTTTTTTTACATCTTCTAATTTTTTTTCTGTCCCCTTTTCTTTCTTTTCCTTTAGAGATCCAATTACATATATTATGTCACTTGACATTGTCCCACATCTTACTGATTCTCTCTTTATATATCTTTTTTAGTCTTTTTTCTCACTCATTTTTTTAAAATTATTTGATTGAGGTCATAATGGTTTATAACATTGTATAATTTCATGTGTACATTATTATATATCAGTTTCTGTATAGAGTACATCATGCTCATCACCAGTAGTCTAGTTTTTATCCATCACTACATATATGTGCCCCTTTACCCTTTATTTCATTTTGGATAATTACTATTGCTGTTTCTTCAAGTTTACCAATCTTTTCTCCTGCAAAGTTGAATGTGCTGTTAATCCTGTGCAGAGTACTTTCCATCTCAAATATCACCATTTTTCTTTGAGGAAGATTAGCCCTGAGCTAACATCCGATGCCAATCCTCCTCTTTTTGCTGAGGAAGACTGGCCCTGGGCTAACATCCGTGCCCATCTTCCTCTACTTTATATGGGACCCCGCCACAGCATGGCTTGACAAGCAGTGCATCAGTGCGCACCCGGGATCCGAGCCTGTGAACCCTGGGCCACGGAAGCGAAGTGCGGGCACTTAACCACTACGCCACCGGGCTGACCCCCTCAAATATTGCCATTTTTAACTCTAACATTCCATTTGAGTCTTTTCTATTTCTTCCATGTCTCTACTTAATGTGCTAATCATCTTCTACCTCCTACAACGTATGGAATATAACTACAATAGCTTTAATGTCCTTGTCTACTTATTCGATCTTCTCTGTCATTTGTGGATATGTTTTGATTAGTTTATTTTTCTCCAATTTTTGGCTCATAATTCCAGGAATCTTTGTGTGCCTGATAATTTTTCATTGGTTGTTAGACACTGTTGGTGGTTGGATATTTTTGTGCTCCTAAAACAATTTCGAGCTTTGTTCTAGGACTTATTTAAGTTACTTGGAAACTGATTATTTTGAGGCTTTGTTTTAAGTTCTGTTAGATGAGACTTGAGTAGCCTTTAGTATAGGTCTGATTTTTGTCTCACAATTCAGTCAATAGGTATGTGATTACTTTATCCAATGCCCTGTGAATTATGAGGTTTTCCTCTCTGACTAGTGGGAACACAAACTATTCCTGACTCTGTGTGAGTTCTGGAGATTTTTCCTTCCGTTATTTTTGGGTTATTCTTTCCCCCAGCCTCTGGTAGTTCCTTTACGCACATGCGTGGGTCAGCTCTCAGCTGAAGAGTCGAGGGGACCCTATGCAGATCTCTGGAAAACTCTCTTTGAACACTTTCTTCTTCAGTACTCTGTCTTGCAACCTCAACTCGGGGAGATCACTAGAATTTATCTGGGTGCCCCCCGCCCCCTGCATTGCTGCCAGGAAATTCTCTTTGAACAGCAGGCTGGGGCAGTCATAGGGCTCAACTCACTTGTTTACCCTCTCCCAGGGATCACTGTCCTGCACTGCCTGATGTCCTATGTTTGAAAACTGTTGTTTCATATTTTTTTTCATTAAAAAATCGTTTCGGGCCCCAGTTATTCCATTTAGAAAGCAAGTATAAATCTGAAATAGACATTCTTTAATATGCATCATAAGGGTATAATTATCAAAAGCTTTTTTAAACTGATGCAAGAATTCTTTGACAGATCAATGAATCTGTATATCTTTGACAGATAGTCATATAATGTATCATAAAGCATGAGCATATATGTATCATATGCTTCATAAAGCATATCATAAGCATGGCACCATAAATCAGAGGCCAAAAAGAGGAATTAATCAGTAAAATGAGCTGGAAAATTATTTAGCTATTTGGGAACGAAATCAATTTATGTCCTCAGTACACAAAATACTTGAAATAAATTTCAGTTGGAATAAAGAGTAACTAACTGTAAATCAAAAACAAGCAAATACAAAAAAAAATACATGAATATTTGTTTAATCCCTCCATGTACAGAGTTACTAAGTTTAAATTAAAAACTGTGTTAAGAAACACAGAATAATAGGCAAATCTGATTGATAGAAATAAAAAACTATATGCCAAGAATTATTAAATATAAATGAGAAAAGTTGAGAAAACTATTTTCAATAAACATTTATACACAGTGTTAATAATTTTTTGTAAATTAAAGAGGAGTGGAAATTAACATGAAAATGAATATGACCGCAAAATACAAACGAGTCCATGTTGTGAGTATATACTCCTCGAAATTGTAAATTTAATTACTAAGTATGCTTGTGATAAACTACTGAACATGGTAGTAATCAAATAACTGCAAACTAAAAGCAACAACGAAAATCTATTTTTACCTATCAAATTAAAAAAGATTAAGAAAAGATAAAACCCAAAGTTGGCAAAGTAGGGGGAATGAAATGAGTGCTTGTTTATATTGCCAGTGGAAATAAAAATAAGAATTCTCTTTATGAAAGCAATTTGGCAGTATTTATCAGCAATCTTAAAAGTGCTCCTCTCTGGGCCAGCCCGGTGGCGTAGTGGTTAAGTTCATGCACTCCACTTTGGCAGCCTGGGGTTTGCGGGTTTGGGTCCCAGGCACAGACCCACACACCACTCATCAGTAGCCATGCTGTGGAGGCCTCCCATATATAAAATAGAGGAAAATTGGCACAGATGTTAGCTCAGGGCCAATCTTCCTCACCAAACAAAAAAAGGGCTCCTCTCTTCTGATTCTGTAGTTTCATTTCTGGGAACCAATTCTGAGCAATAATAATTCTAAATGTGAACATATATTTGTACATGAAAAGGTTCAAATTATAAGAAATTGGAAACAATCTAATATTGATTAAATAAATTCTATATGTAAATAACAAAATGATGGGCCATCATTAATAATGTTTACAAAGAATATAGAGACAAAATATAGATAAGTTTAAAAAACAGGAACAAAATCATGTATACAGTAAGTACTCAACCATGTTAAAATTTCATGGAACTAATGACTAGGATGATATTCACAAATACATTATTGATTATTATCACTGGAAATAGGAATATAGACTACTGTATTTTCTTCCTCATACTTCTCTGTATTTTCCAAATTTTCAACAATAAACATATATTATTTTTATAATCAACAAAAAGTTAACAATTTAAAAATGCCAATCAAAATAGATTTGAAACAGTATGGAGGTTCTTAAAAAATTAAAAATAGAACTACTATATGATCTAGCAATTCCACTTCTGAGTATTTTTCTGAAGAAAATGAAAACACTAAATCAAAAGATATGTGCACCCCCATATTTATTGCAGCATTATTTACAATAGCCAAGATATGGAAACAACCTGAGTGTCCATTGATGGATGAATGGATAAAGAAAATGGGGTATATTTATACAGGGGAATATTATTCATCCATTAAAAAGAAGGAACTCTTGCCAATTGCAACAACAAGGATAGACCTTGAGGGTATTATGCTAAGTGAAATGTCAGACAGAGAAAGGCGAACACCATATGATCTCACTTATATGTGGAATCTAAATTTTAAAAAAACCAACAAGCTCATAGATACAGAGAACAGATCAGTGGTTGCCAGAGGGGTGGGTGTGGGGGGATGAAATGGGTGAAGGTGATCAAAAGGTGCAAACTTCCAGTTATAATATAAATAAGTCCTGGGGATGTAATGTACAGCATGGTGACTATAGTTAATAATACTGCAGTGCATATTTGAAAGTTGCTAAGAGAGGAAATCTTAAAAGTTCTCATCACAAAAAAAAAAGAAATTGTAACTATGTATGGTGATGGATGTTAAAAAAAAAGATAGACAAAATTTCTTATAAGGTCTATTTTAAAATAGATCTCATGCTTAGTGTCCCCTGGGTAGTTGTTTTACACATAAAGTATGATGATCTCCAAATGTCCTGGTCTAGGAGTCATCATTACTATTAGTGTTGTCAATGTTTTCATCATCTTCTGGAGCTGATGATAAAACCTCATTAGTGATAAAATGTTTGGGCTGTAATCTACCCCTAAGGAAGCAGAGTTCCCTCCTCATGGTCCTCATCATGTCCCCCTTCATTTCTATTCTTGTAGCTCATTACTAGTCTGCAAGATCCCTAAGGATAAGGTCTTAGTCAGAATTGGTTCCGAAGTAATGCAGCATTAGAGATAGAAGAAATGCTATCAAGTACACCAGGATTTAAATTTGCTAGCTGTTTACATATGGAAAGGCTAATAAATTTTACTGAGGCTCAGGATTTTTACCTGAAAAATGGAGATAATAAAACCGAATTCCTAGAATTGCTAAGTGTTAGAAATACTAGATACAAAAAAATAACCGTGGGGCCAGCCTGGTGGCGTTGTGGTTGAGTGTGCACACTCCGCTGTGGAAGCCTGGGGTTCGCAGGTTCAGATCCCAGGAGCGCACTGATGCACTGCTTGTCAAGCCATGCTGTGGTGGCAATCCATATAAAGTAGAGGAAGATGGACACAGATGTTAGCCCAGGGCCAATCTTCCTCAGCAAAAAGAGGAGGATTAGCATCAGATGTTAGCTCAGGGCTAATCTTCCTCACGAAAAAAAAAAATAATTGTGTAGTAGGTATTCAATAAATTGTAGCCAGTAGTAGTAGTAGTAATATTTCACGGAGTAAAGGCTAAATAGACATGGAAGGGACGCACACTGAAATTATGCAGTTACTCTTCAGAAAAATAGCAAACCAATCCTGAGATGCATTGTGCATATCATTATTTATACAATTGCTCCTCCAAAAATTAATATTTTAACAAGATACTTAGGAGGCAGTCTTCACCTGAAGAATGCACTTTTTTAAATCACTTTATTGAGATGTGATTAAGATACAAAACTGTGTAGATATTTAAGTATACAATGCAGTGTTGTTACTCATAGGGTCTATGTCGTGCAATAGATCTACAGAACTTATTTATTTCATGTAATGGAAACTTTGTACCCTTTGACCAGCACCTCCCCATTTCCCCCTCTACCCAGCCCCTGACAACCACCATTCTATTCTCTGCTTCTACTTCTTTGACTATTTCAGATTTCACATATAAGTGAGATTATGCAGAATTTGTCTTTCTGTGTCTAGGTTATTTCACTTAGCAAGAAGGAACTCGTAAGAGCACAGTTTAATAGCATAACAAGTGAGCTATGGAGTGATTCGGCAGCAACAGGAATCATCCTGGAATAACCTCCAATCTTCCTTACTTTGCGTATGGGTAAGGCCATAAATATATTAATGGAATCATGAAATTTCATACGTAGACAAAAATCTTGAATATCTTCCTTTCCATCAACGCTTAATCAGCCACTTCATAGAGAGGGAAACCAAGACCCAAGGAGCTGAATGAATCTCCCCAAGGTACAGTGTCAGGCAGGACAAGAAGCCAGGTCAGGCCTCTTGGTCTCCAGTCTAACCTTCCCTGATGCTATTTTTCGTGATAAGGAAGTGGGAGAGAAAGAAGAGGAGAAGAAGATGGTGACAATGATGGTGGTGCTGCTGCTAAAGAAAAAATACTACATGTATAAAGTCTCCTCTTCACCTTGTTCTACAGAGGGACACTGATTTACAGTAGCGTGGTGTTATGGGCTGAGCTGTGTCCCCCACAAATTCATATGTTGAAGTCCTAACCTATAATATCTCAAAATGTAACACTATTTGGAGATAAGGTCTTTAAAGAGGTAATTAAATTAAGTGGGGTCATTAGGTTAGGTCTTAATCTAATATGACTGCTGTCCTTATAAGAAGAGAAGGTTAGGACTCAGACAACACAGAGGGATGACCACATGAGGACACAGCAAGACGGTGGCCACCTGCAAACCAAGGAGAGAGGCCTCAGGAGAAACCAACCCTGCCAACACCTTGATCTTGGACTTCCAGCCTCCAGAACTGTGAGACAATAAATTTCTGTTGCTTAAGCCACTGAGCCTGTGGTATTTTGTTACGGCAGCCCTAGCAAATTAATATACGTGGCATTTAGCTCCTTTTTATGAGAGCAATTAGCCAGTTATTTGCATGGATTCTTATTGATCAGGAGTAGTCCTGGCCTCTCGTGCCCTTCTCGTGGAGAAATTTTTTATGAGTGAAGGAATGCGAGAAAGGAAAGATGAATCAACAAAGGGATTAAACTCTAAAAATGTAGAATAGAATAGAGAAGGAAGTCATCTAAAAACTGACAAAGAACATAGCAGAAAATATCACCATCATGAGTGAATTTTTTCCTGGGTTTACGAAAATTTCCTTTTGTTCACAGAGATTTCAATGCTGGGCTAAATGGTTTTCCCTCCCTTTAAGCCTTTCTATCACCCCCATCTTCTTAATGATTGTATTTAATTACATAACTATACATTTTATGCTGATCTTGTAAGTGGAAGAACAGGGCTGTCATGGTGCAATGAATATGAAATTGCCAAAAATCCTCATCATACTTTTACATAATAAATCATATCAACTGAAATATAGCAAGATATTTCTTTTGATCTACAGTGACATGTCACATCTAGTACAAAGAAGCCTGTACATACAAACAGCTTTAACCTGCAAATAAGTGTGTGCCCGTTGTGAAAGCAGGCCAATATCAGACTATTTTATTAATATCAGAAATCAGTTCTATTTTACCTGTTAACCGGATGCCTGCTCACTTATTATTTACCTCAAAGAGAAGATTTATGCCTCTGGAACAAATCAGGGTATATTTGATTTTTAAGATGTTGGTGTACAGTTTAACTTATTTCTTGCTTTATTGTTTGCTCTCTTTCACAAAGACAATGATGCCCTGAGAAAGCAAGGACTAATAGTCGTGTATTCAGGTAGATACTTGTTTTAGCTTGAAAATATTTTACAAATAGAGTTATTTTTTTAATCTACCTGTCTACATGTCCAAGACTCTGTAAAAACATCTGTATCTATTGTTCCTTATTTATCAATATTTTTTCAAGAAACATCAGGGGCCTACAGAAGCAAAGTGCTTTTGTGGAGTGTTGTAGATGATTATTTATTTTTAAATTAGAATTCCTGCTTTGCCATCAAATAATTTCTTCATAACTTGGACACAATGCATATCTTGTGGTAACTCTCCAGGGACTGATTACATAAGCCCTGATGGAAAATTTATAATTATGAAGGGGTCTTTTTTTCTTTTCAAACAGAGAAAAGTCTTCTGGGATAAGTCTCTTAAGACTAAGCTGTCGTATTTCTGGCTTTTTCTTTGAGATCCTTTAGATTAAAATTGAGGCTGATTAAAATTGAGGCTGAAAAAGCCGGATGGGAAATATCATCTAGTGATTTCAAATACCCTGAGTCCATTAGAACAGAAAAACACTTGCTAATAATTTATCAGAATCCAAACAAGGTGGTAACAAGCATATGAAGAAAAGTAAATTTAATCTGCAGTTTAATTAAAGAGTAAAATGTTGGGATGATCATATGAATCATATATTTTTATGAGAAAAGTGTTCACAGAAATCTAAGGCATAATAATAGTATATGATAATAATAGCATAACATCTTTGCAATTTTAACTTTTGGAATTTTCATGAGCAAGTGAAGATATAGTTTGAGCGAGTCAGGGTGCCAGGAAATTGTATGCATCAAACTTAGCTTTAATGACAATCCATAGGACGGCTTTATGTGACCTTTGGCTTTAGTTCCTTCACACAATGGAGGTAATCACAATTCGTTATTTTCTCACAAAAATCTTTTTTTTTTTGCATATTCAGAATTTTTATTGATGGAGTACACAACCAAAAAATGTGAAGACCTAGGTAATAAGCTACCACTAAGGGTTTTTTTTTAAGGGGTAAAAGTATCAGATCTATATTTTAGAGAGATAACATTGAGGTACATGTAGGTGATACTTTAAGAGAGAAAAGGAGAAATATTTTTTCCAGCTTTATTAAGATATTATTGACATATAACATATGTAAGTTTAAGGTGTACAACCTTAAAGGTAATCATTTAATACATATATATTGCAAAAAGATTACCACAATAGGCGTGGCTAACACCTCCATCCCCTCACATACCTCTCTCTGTTTTGTGGTGATAACATTTAAGATCTCCTCTCTTAACAGCTTTCAAGTATATAATACACTATTGTTAATTATAGTCTTCATGCTGTACGTTAGATCCCCAACTTACTCATCTTATAACTGAGAGTTTATATCCTTTATACCACACAAATCTTGATAAATGTTGGTTTAAGAAATCAATCAACCAACCAAAAATATTTAGTTATTTTGGGCCTTCTAGGCACATGTGTTCCTCATAACTTTTTCAAAACAGACACAAAGAATAATTAAGAATAAGCAGTTTGCTTACAGACGGGATGGAGTGGTCTACTCTCCAAAAAGCATTCTATTTTGCAGAGTTTGTGGGCCTGGAATTGTGTGGTGGGGGAAGTATAGTTCTAATTGCTAAAACAGAAATAATGCATCTGCTCTTGGGGAGTTAAAAAGAAAATCTTCCCTTTTCTTACCACACAGAGGATGTTTTCTTGACAGACTAAAAACTCCACCAACAGCATTTATTTAATTTTGGGTTAAGTACATTCTGATGGGAAAGTGAGACAGCTTAATGACAATATGTCAATATTCATAATTATCAAGAAAAGCAGAGCCTTACCAATTTTTACAAAAGTTTTGTCAAAATTTAATATTCGAGGGTCTTGATTTGCAAATTCTCTATCTTTTATGGCTGTGCCATCCAGTTATTTAATCTGTCTATGATCGCTACCAGCATACAATGGAGATGGATTGATAGATGTTGATAGATTGATGGATGTGGAACAGTACATACAACTCTTGTGACAAATTGCTCTCTTTTCAGTTCATAAAAGTGTGCATGGATCTTATGAAAATCAATCAATTTCCTCTTTCAAAATATGGTCAAAGACTAAAGGCAAAATATCATGCTGGCTATCTTGCTACCTACATCTGACTTCTGAAGCTTCGTTCAGTCACATGTGGTTCTCAAACTTCTCTAAGAAAGCTTTATGTAACTGTATCAGTTAGCTTTTGCTACACAGCAAACTACTCCAAAATTAAGTTCCTTAAAACGACCATTGTTTAGCTGGTAATTCTATGGATTGGCAATTTGGGCTGGGACTGGCTAGGGAGATTCTTCTGCTGGTCTTGGCTGGGGTTCCTCATGTATATAGGGCAAAGGTCAGCAAATTTTTTCTGTAAAGGGCCAGATAGTAAATATTTTAGGTTTTGTGGGCCATACAGTCTCTGGCACAACTACTGAAACCTGCCAATACAGCACTAACAAAGCCATAGATAGTAGTGAACGAATGAGTATGGCTGTTTTCCAATAAAACTTTATTTATAAAAACAGGCAGCTGGGGGCTGGCCCAGTGGCATAGTGGTTAAGTTCGTGTACTCTGCTTCAGGGGCCCTGGGGTTTGCAGGTTCAGATCCCGGGTGTGGACGTACACACCGCTCATCAAGCTATGCAGTGGGGGCATCCCACATACAAAATAAAGGAAGGCTGGCACAGGTGTTAGCTCAGGGCTGATCTTCCTCAAGCAAAAAGAGGAAGATAGGCAACAGATGTTAGCTCAGAGCTAATCTTCCTCACCAAAAAAAAAAAAAAAAAACAGGCAGCTGTCCAGCAAACTGCAGTTGCCAACCCCTGGTCTAGTGTCAGATGCTTGTTGGCTGTGGGCTGCCTGGTCTAGAATTGTATCCGCTGAAATGATGAGCACTTTCCAAGCTTCTGGTTGCATCCTGTTTGCTAACTCCCCATTAGCCAAAGCAAATCAGAAGGCCAACCCAAATTTGAGAGGTGTAGAGATAGACTATACTTCTTGGTGAGAGGGGAAGAATTTGTGGCCATTGGTGATCCTTTATCTCCCAGCCAACCATAATTCACTTATCTAAATGATCTTCAGTAATATATACTGAAGAGCCAAGATGCAGCTAGAGTTCATAGCAGCCAGGCATAGTCAGGCTTCCTGCATTGATCCTGAGTGCCCCCTCTGCTGGCAGAGCAAGAATTAACAAAATCTCTTAGAATGGTTCTCCTTTCATGGATGAGGTCAGATGGTCCTGGTGAGATTGCCCCCCTGTATAGGGTGTATCTTACGTGTAGTAAGTGACCAAGTAGGGTAACCCAAGAATGAAAAAGGACCCAATTGGTCCAAAGCATCAATCACTACCAATTGCCTCTCTTCCACCATTAGATCCATTTCTTTGGGGTTAACAATAGGGAGGCACTTGTCCCCAGGAGCACCCAATCAAAGTGCAGCCAGGCCAGCAGAAAGCCCAACTTATAGCTCAGATTTACTACCTGCCACCTTGCCAAGCATCTTATGACACTAAGGAGCACAATAAGGTCTGCTGGCTGCTCTCACACCTCTCGTGGTACTTTCATGTGGTTCTATGATGGTCTCTTTGTGTCTGTTCTGTCTTCTTCTTGTCATTGAGAGTAGGAGCATGTCTTATCCACACAAGATCTGTTGTAAATTTGGGGTGCAAATGTGAATATGCTGGGGGGAGAGAAAGTGTAGGCACAGAGGGCACATTCTTAGGAAGGTAGATCCTAGAGAGGTGTTGCTCAGGCCTGTTAATGGCAGCATGAAAACATCTCAAATCAAATGCAGCCTGTTTCATGATTTGCCTGGAGGAAGGAGAATATCATTAACTGAGTTTCTGTCATGTTGTAGGCCCACCTTTAAGAACTTGGCTTACATGCCCTCGTTTAGTCTTCCTAAAAACCCTTTGGCATGTGTATTATTATGCCCATTACAGATCAGAAAACTGAGACTCAGAGAAGTTCAGTAAATTGCTTAAGGTCACTTAGCTAGTAAGTGACAGAATCAGGATTGAAACACAAAACATGCTGTGACAACTCCAACTGCTTCCTCCAAGACTGGAGAAGTAATGCAGGTGTTTCTTCCATCATATTGTCTCATCCTCAAAGCAAGCACCATTAACTTTCCAAATGTTTGACACCCAAGCTTTCTTTTGCACGTCAGTCTAATGAGTTTTCCAAACTATCCAGTAACTGTCAGAAACAAGAGCAGTTTGAGTTTGGACGGTGACAGATGACACACTCTCTACTCTGTGCTCAGAATCTTATCATCTCTTATTAGAATTAAGAGAGAGCCTAGGAAATCATCCTTCTTGCCTGGCCCTCACTTTAAGGCTGGAGAATTGACTCAACCTTTCTTAAATTGCTATTCTGCTCCTTTCTCAAGGCTTTCCAGCAGAGATTCCCTATTTTTTTTCACTGCAGGCCTCTTCCAGTGTTTTCTTCTCTTGAAAGAAAACAATTTCTTTCTAATGAAGACCTAAAGTTCCTGAAGTTTTAACTTAAATCCATTACTGTGCTTCTGTATTCCAAGAAACTAAAGATAAATGACCTTATTCATCATCCTCCATGAAAATCCTATTATATATTTGAAGACAATAATTGTGACTTTGGCTCTTCTTGACCTCCTCTACCTTCCTCAATTAGTTTTTGGCATTCTTTAGGAACAACGAGCTTGGTCATAATCACATATCTCTCCATCTTTAGACACTCCTTATTAAAAAGGACCAGACTGACAGTCATAATTCCACTTCTTAAGAGATGAGTCTTTGGACTTTATCATATGAAGCAATAAATAGACCAGGGGATTTGGAGTCAGATATTCTAAGTTTAAGCCTTTAGTCTACCAAGTATTAGCTTATTTACTTCTGAGCCTCAATTTTCCTTTCAATCTTCTACTTATTTGCTCTCTTTCTTTTGGGGGGAAGGATATATTTTGAAATTTAGGAAGTTTTGTGTTTTTGTTAAAACCTAGTATATAGTTATTGTAATAGGCAGAATAATGGCTCCCCCAAAGGTGTCTATGTCCTAATTCCTAGAACCTGTGAATATGCTATGTTACTGGCATAGGGGAATTAAGGTTGCAGGTGGAATTAGAGTCACTATTAAACTGACTTTAAGATAAGGAGATCATTCTGGATTGTCTGCATGGGCCCAATGTAATCACGAGGGTTCTTAAAAGTGGAAGAGAGAGGCAGGAGAGTCAGAACAAGAGAAGGACATACGATCATGGAAGCAAGGTCAGAGTGATGCAATGTGAGAAGCACTAAACTCACATTTGCCAGCTTAGAAGATGGAGGAAGGAGGCCATAAGCCAAGGAATGTGGTGGTCTCCAGAAGCTGGAAAGGCAAGGAAATGCACTCTCTTCTAGCACCTCCAAAAGAAATGCAGCCCTACTAACATCTGGATTTTAAACTAGTGAGACCCATTTAGGGCCTCTGACCTCCAGAACAGTAAGATAATAAATTTATCTTGTTTAAGCTGCTAAGTTTGTGATAATTTCTTACAGCAGCAATAGGAAACTAATACAGTTACCTATATAGTAATGCCCTTATAAAAATCCTTAGTCCCTTCTTTGTTTATACTGTCTACAATGAGCAATATCAAATTTAGCTCATAAACACTTTCTCCCCCTCTTCTCACCCCCAGCATACTATTTTGAAGTAATATCCTTTTGATCCCAAATTATATATATATAAGACAGTCAGCAAATTTATCCTACTTTCTATGTACTCTCTCCTTTCTCATTCAATTTTTGAATACTAAATTTACATTGTCAGAGATAACGATTACAAACTACTTTCTCCCTTCTTACAACGATTTTAGTTTTAGATCACGTGTTGGTTTTCTGAAGCTTATTGTCTAGTAGATTTTTCAGAAAGGGCTCTTGGGAATAATGCTCCCCGAATTCTTTTAGATTCACAATGGTTCGCCTATAGCCTCTGTATTTAAAGGTCAGCCTAGCTGCCTATAAAGACCTTGGCTCACATTTTTTTTTCCTTTAGGGTCATAAATATGCTAACTCCACTGTCTTTATGCATAAATTGTCTAATGTCTATCTGATTTATCTCCCTTGTCAATGACATGGTCTTCTGGCCTGAATACTCAAAAGATGTTTTTCATTCACTTTAAAATCCAATAGTTTTATTAGAATATGTCTTGATGCTGGCTTAGTCCTAGATGACTTTTCAAGTTTTCTTCATTTTACTTCAGGAAGGTTTTCTTGAATTCCTTCCTGAGCTCTGCTGTCTCTCCTACTCTCCTCCTCCTCTATTTGGGCCTTCTCTTTCCTTCAAGTCTAGGGCAGCTGTTTCTCCTCAGTGTGGGCCTTATCTTAGAAGGGTGCTTCAGTTGGTTAGCTGTGAGAGTTCTTAGGGCCCACCCCACTCCAGGAAAGTCCTACCTTAACATGGTCTCTAGATTGGAACCTGGAAATACCCCTTCTAATTTTGGCCTTTCTCAGTCTGACTCCATGAGTTTTCCAAGCTAAGAGGGAATTCATTCTTTGGTGAAATCTATGGGCAATTTTTGGATTATCTGTTTCTTGGGGTCACAGAAAGTTCCCATTTCTTTCCTCCACTTCCTCCTGCATAATGGCTGATTCTATACCAGTCTTGTCACTGTTGATGTTTTATCCCAGATCTACTTAACTTTTGGAGTTTGTGGGGACATCTTGCTGCTTGGTTTGGTTGTAGATGTTTGTAATTTTACTATCTTAGTTGCTCTGCATTTTTTTCTGAGAAGATTCAAAAGCTATGCTGCTGCCAGCACCACTATATTCCCAGAATTCCTTTCAGTAAAATGAGATTGATAAATAATGATAATAATAAAACCCACCTTCCTATGCCACAAGGTTATTATAGAAATCAAGTGAAAAAATGTCTGTGATAACACGCATAAACCACAGAACAATCTACACATGTTACTTTGTATTGCTCATGGGAGAAAGAGACTGCAGTCCTTTCCTTGCTTAGACCACATTCAATGTGGCATCACATACTAGACATTAACAAGCTCACGTTCATAATCATTGATTGCTCAGTGTCACGAGGGGTAGAGTGCAATCAGACAATACACACTGAAATCAGAACTCCTGTATTTAGAGATGATTACTGCTATCCTATTAAACTACACACTGGAAACAGATGGCAAGTGCTTAACATCTTAGCATTCTAATTCTCAATGCAACATTCCAGAAGCAGAGCCTGACAAAAAATAAAAAAGAAGAAAAAACACCTAAATGAAATAAATTCATTGAATAAAAGGAGTCCTTGGGAAAAAGGCAATTCATATTGTCATGGTTGGATTTTCTCAGAAATGTTTCCAGACAAAAAACTACAGCTGTAACCCCTATAGTTACTGAGAGCAATTTACTTTAAAAATGATAAAAATAAGTCTTAACAGAAATGGTTGAAAGGAGAAAGGTGGAAGGGAATTAGATCAAGAAAAATATGGAAATACATTTTGAAGATACCAGAGGCACGATTTGGGTACTGGAAAGTAATCATGAAAGCACGCAAACATATCACAGAGCAACAGAGCTCCTGTCACGTTCCTGCCTCCTTGCAGTGATGACCCTGAAGGGCCAGAGGAGAGTTTTCTTGACTATGAAAACTAATGTAAGGCAACAAATGCTGTTTAAAAGGAAGTTGAGGGTGGTGGAGAGCAATAGATGTGAGCCAGCAGGTCCTGGACAGGGCAGATCAGGCCACAGGAGCTCCCCACTAGGGACTCATCCTCCTTCCCCGCCCAGGAATCTGGCAAAAGCACAGTATGTAGATTTGTCTTGCTGGCTCCATTTCTACAGCCTTCAGTCACTGCAACCAACCTCCCCTGGCAATCTGGCCTCTCTCCTCTGCACTTGGATGGAACGCCTCTGGCCAAGGTCACCAAAGACTCCCCTCTAATGCCACCAAACCCCCCAATCCTCATACAATCCTTGGGTGGGGGATGCACTGCTGATTAACCCTTGGGTCCTCTCCAACCTCCACTTCCTTGGATCCTTCTTTCCTGGACCTGCCTCAGTGTCTCTGGTGGAAACTGCTCAGATGTCTCCATCAGTTCCCCCTTTTCTACCTGCCCCTTAAATGTGGGTGCTCCCAGGCTCCCCTTTTAAGTTTGTTCATTCTCATGGCTTCCGCTATCATTTCTGGCTGAAGACTCATATACTTGTGTCTGTGTCTGGCCTCCATCTTGCCCAGCCCAGTACAGTGCTTCTAAAAGCCTAGCATCCTACCCCCTGCAGAATGTGCAGGGCAACTCACAAATGCTCACCCTAGCACTGCCTTCAACATCCAAATACCTCACTTCCTCTGCAAGTCGCATGTCCCTTCTCTTTCTGCTCCTCCTCCTATTATGCCCTCCTCTAACCCTTAGAGGATGGCAGATGTAGACAATGGAAGCACAGCCTTGATCTTCAGCTATGATCACGTCACTCCATTAGTAAATGTGAAGTCTTTGCTCAGATATTCCCTTCTCTGCGAGGCCCACTCTGTCCACCCTATTTCAAACTTCTCTCATACCCCCTCCAGTGTTCTCAATCCCCATTACCCTGTCCTACTTTTTCTTTTTTCCGTAATACTTACCACCTTCTGCCATACTACCCCAGTAATTTATTATGTGCATTGTTTGTTGTCTGTCTCTCTGTTAGAATTAAGGCCCCCTCAAGGGCAGGAATTTTTTGTCTATTTTGTTCTCTGGTTTATCCCCAGCACTTAGAACAGTGCCAGGCACATAGTGGGCCCTCAATAATTAGTTATTGTGTGAATAAGTGAATAAAGCACTAACAGAAAAGCAATTGATGAAATATATGAGAATTAGAAAGAGAAAAGAGACAAAGGACATAATTGAGGCCAGAGTACAGGGTTCAAAATTCCATCCATATATAATGTAATAGGCCCTAATGTAGGGCACTGCCAGTGGTTATGCAAAAGGAAATTACAATAAGAGGGTCCAAAAAGAGCCCCAACCAATGTAATAGATGAATGATTTCAGATCAGAAATACTGTCATATTACATTATTAGAAACTGAAATTTGTGTGATTGGCATACAATTAAGTTCCAGATGACAGGTGACATGGTAGACAAAAACTGACCACAAAAAAATGTCTTTTCCAACAGTTGCCTGCTTCGTTTTGGGTGGGAATCTCAGGGTGTATTAATCGTGGTTTTTTTAATTTTTTATGTTTTATGATGCTTTGACATCTTGGGGCCTTGAGGCCTCAGATAGGGACTACCCCTCCTAAGGTAAGCTAATTCCTAGAACTAGCAAGCAATTTGCTGCCAACTAACCAATCCTGAGTCCATATCCACCATTCCCACCTCCTTTAATCAAGCTCCTGCAGTCCAGGACCTATCCCTCTGCCCTAAATCACTCCAAGGCCAGGTACCAGACAGCAACAACTTACAGCCCAGAGCCTGCCAAAATTATTCAAACTATTCAATCTTAAGCCTGCTCTATTAGCCTACCTTGCCTCACCCATTCCTTTCCACAAAATCCTCAATAAAGACTCTTGCCTACATTTTCCCCTCACTCCTGACTGATTCTTGTGCTTCCCCATGTGTCCCTGCATGGTGTGGAGTGGCTCCTGAGTCTAGGGATCTGTGAGTAAAAACTTCTTCCTTCATGACAGTCATTTCCATGTCTGCGTGTCTTGCTATATCTGACTAAAACAAATCCCAGGTACATTTTAAAACACAGGACCTGTGAAACCTCCAGTCAGATTTTCACAACCCAGAATTTCTGACCGAGAAACCTCAGCTAAACTGAACTAGTACATGTCTCCCTCTTGCTTGACCAAGTAACACAAGGAAGGTATTAAAAACAAGAACACTTTGGAGGAGTGACGTCAGCATCATGGTGGAGTGAGCTTCCCCCATTGAACACTCCCCCTCCAAGACACAACAACAAGGACATTCATATTGCAACAGAAGCTATTCGCACAACACAGGGGACATCTGAGGCACCCAGGCAGCCGTACACCTGAGGATGGAGGTGCTAGAATCCCCAGAGGAAGTGGAAGGAGGTAAGAGGAGCTCCTTTCCTTCCCCAAGGACTGCAACCCAGAGACCGAGACCACGCGGCTCTCAGAGGAAGGGGAGGGGCGGCTCACCATGTGAAAATCTGTGCTCTCCAAGACCCCTCACAGCCCGAGGGGATCCCTCTATGGAGAGAGCAGAACTGTTGCTAGGGTAGTTTCAACAAGCCAGCCCCTCAGGAGAGCAGAGAGCAACAGTGAGACGAGAAACCTCTGACAAAAGTAAGCGCCCCTCCCCCACCCGGCCCGCCTGACTGGTGCTTCAGCACAGCAGCGCTTCAGCTCAGCCCAGTCCCCAGAGGCCTGGGACCCCAGGCGCCTGGGACCCACCAGCAGGGGCAGTGTGACCATGCCCCACCCCCACAGGCAGCGGCCCCCAGGTGCCCAGACCTGAGCAGCAGCGGGGTGAGCCTGTGCCCCGCACCAGAGGCAGCGGCAGCTCAGGACCCACCATGCCACAGCCCCAGCTGCTCTGGCTGGACCAAGCCATGGCCCCAGCTTCCTCGGCTTCCCCGTGCCATGGCCCCAGCTCCTTCGGCTGGACCACCCCCCCTCTCGGCTCCAGCGGCTTCAGCTTGGCCTGTGCTCAGGCTCCAGCTGACTTGGCACCAGCAACTTCAACCCAGCGCACTCCAGTTCCAGCTTCTTTGGCCCAGAGGTGCTCCAGCTCTTCCTTCTTTGGCTCAGTGCACTCCAGTTTCAGCTTCTTTGGCCCAGCTGCACTCCAGCTCCTCCTTCTTCTGCTCAGCGCACTCCAGTTCCAGCTTCTTTGGCCCAGCGGTGCTCCAGCTCTTCCTTCTTTGGCCCAGCACACTCCAGTTCCAGCTTCTTTGGTCCAGTGGCACTCCAGCCCCTGCTTCTTTGGCCCAGTGGCACTTCAGCTGCAGCTGCTTCAATCCACCCACACCCAAGCCAAAGCTGCTTCAGCCAAGCTGCGCTCCAGTCTCAACTGTTCCCAGGCTCCAGTTCCAGCTATTCCCACACTTTCCCCTCAGCAGCCTCCACTCAGCCATGCCCCAGATCAGCCAGGGGCCAACAAGAGTGCCCATGGATTGAGGCAGGGACAGAATACACAGCCCTTGACTCCCGCCCAGCAAGAGGAAACTGCGACCGTATATTTTCACTATGAGGAAAAGTAAGCCAACACTGACAGGCACCATGCAAAAATATATTAAATCTCCAGACAAAACGGAAAATGACAAGCACCCAGAAGTGAACCCAGAAAGCACAGAAATGTATAACCTTAATGACAAAGAATTCAAAATAACCATCATAAAAAAGCTTAATGAAATACAAGAAAACACAGACAGACAAGTCAATGAAATCAGGAGTTTCTTCACAAAAGATATTGAAACTGTAAATAAAACCAATCAGAAATCTTAGAGATGAAAAACACAACAAAGGAGATAAAGACAAATCTGGAAGCCTTAAGCATCAGGGCTGACAATATGGAGGAAATAATTAGCAATATTGGGGACAGGAATGCAGAAATGCTCCAGATGGAGGAGGAAAGAGATCTAAGACTAAAAAGAAATAAAGAAACTCTCCGAGAAATATCCGACTCAATTAAGAAATCCAACATAAGGATTATAGGTATTCCATAGGGAGAAGAGAGGGAAAAAGGAACAAAGAACTTGTTCAAAGAAATAATATCTGAGAACTTCCCAAACCTGGGGAAGGAGATGGAAATACCAGTGAATGAAATAAATAGATCTCCTAAATATATCAACACGAAAAGACCCTCTCCAAGGCATATAGTAGTAAAGTTGGCAAAAGTCAATGACAGAAAAAATATTATGGGCAGCTAGACAAAAAAAAAAATAACATACAAAGGATTTCCTAAGCTCTCAGCCGATTTCTTGACAGAAACTTTACAGGCTAGGAGAGAGTGGAACGATACATTCAAAATTCTGAAGGACAAAAACTTTCAGCCAAGAATACTCTATCCACCAAAAATATCTTTCAGATATGATGGAGAAATAATAACTATCCCAGATAAACAAAGCTAAGGGAGTTCATTGCCACAAGACCCACACTACAAGAAGTGCTCAAGAAGGCCCTCACACCTGAGAAAAAAAGAGAAAGGGGATTCAAAGTTTTGAACAAGGAGGAAAATATGTCGACAAAACCAGAAAAGTTGCAGTCCTCTATCAAAATAGATTAGCAAACATTTAATTATAAAACCAAAGATGAGGGGAAGGTAAGCACCAAAAATAAATATAACCTCATCATGTTAAACATGAACTCACAACACAAAAGGGAATAAGATGTGACAACAATAACTTAGAAGGGGAAGAGGAAGGGGATCGAATCGACTTAGTCTAAGGGAATAAGAGGCCATCAAAAAATGGACTATGACATCCATGAGATTTTTAATACAAACCTCATGGTAAGCACTAACCAAATAATCAGAACAGAATCACACATGATAAAGAAAGAGAAAACTAAGAGAACCCCCATACAGAACTACCAAACTAAATTGGTAGTCCAAAACACACTGGACGAGAAACAAAAGAAATGCAAAAGAACTGGAAAAAGAGCAATAACAACAACAAGCCCCCATATATCAATAATTACCCTAAATGTAAATGGATTGAACTCTCCAATCAAAAGACACAGAGTGGTGGGATGGATTAAAAAACAAGACCCAACAATACGCTGCCTCCAGGAAACACATCTCAGCTCTAAAGACAAACACAGGCTCAGAGTGAAAGGATGGAAGACAGTACTCAAAAGTAATGGCAAACAAAAGAAAGCAGGTATTGCCATACTTATATCAGACAAAGTTTACTTCAAGATAAAACAGGTAATAAGAGACAAAGAGGGGCAATATATAGTGATAAAAGGGACACTCCACCAAGAAGACATATCACTTATAAATATACATGCACTCAACACAGGAATACCAAGGTACATAAAGCAACTATTAACAAACCTAAAAGGAGATATTAACAACAGCACAATAGTAGTAGGGGATCTTAACACCCCACTCTCATCAATGGAAAGATCATCCAGACAGAAAATAAATAAGGAAATAATGGACCTAAACAAAAAAACTGGATGAGATGGACTTAATAGGCATATACAGAGCACTTCATCCAAACACAGCAGATTACACATTCTTCTCAAGCGTGCATGGAACATTCTCAAGAATAGACCATATGTTGGGAAACAAGACATGCTTATATAAATATAAGAAGATTGAAATCATAACAAGCATCTTTTCAGACCATAATGCCATGAAGTTAGAAATCAACTACAAGGAAAAAACCAGGAAAGTGACAAAGCTGTGGAGACTCAACAACATGATACTAAACAACCAATGGATCACTGATGAAATTAAAGGAGAAATCAAATCACATCTGGAGACAAATGAAAATGAAAATACACTGTACCAACTCATATGGGATGCAGCAAAAGCGGTCCTGGGAGGGAAACTCATAGCAATACAGGCCCACCTTAACAAACAAGAAAAAGCCAAAATAAGCAACCTCAAACAATGCCTAACATAATTAAAAGAAGAAGAAAAAACAAAGCCTAAAGTCAGCAGAAGGAGGGAAAAAATAAAAATCAGAGCAGAAATAAATGAAATTGAAATCAAAAAAACAGTAGAAAGGATCAATGAAACAAAGAGCTGGTTCTTTGAGAAGATAAACAAAATTGACAAGCCCTTCGCCAGACTCACCAAGAAAAAAAGAGAAAAGCCTCAAATAAATAAAATTAGAAATGAAAAAGGAGAAATTACAACAGATATCACAGAAATACAAAAGATTATAGGAGAATACTATGAAAAACTATATGCCAACAAATTGGACAATCTAGAAGAAATGGATAAATTCCTAGACTCATACAACCTCCCAAAACTGAAACAAGAGGAAATAGAGAACCTGAATAGACCAATCACAAGTAAAGACATTGAAACAGTAATCAAAAACCTCCCAAAAATAAAAGTCCAGGACCGGATGGCTTCTCTGGAGAATTTTACCAAACGTTCAAAGAAGACTTGATAGCTATCCTTCTCAAACTATTGGAAAAAATAGAGGAAGATGAAACACTTCCCAACACATTCTATGAGGCCAACATCACCCTGATACCTAAGCCAGGCAAAGACAATACTAAGAAGGAAAAGTACAGACCAATACCCCTGACGAACATAGATGCAAAAATCCTCAACAAGATATTGGCAAACCGAATACAGCAATATATTAATAAGATCATACACCATGATCAAGTGGGATTTATGCCAGGGACACAGGGGTGGTTCCACATCTGCAAATCAATCAATGTGATACACCACATTAACAAAACGAGGAATAAAAACCATATGATCATCTCAATAGATGCAGAGAAGGCTTTTGACAAGATCCAACATCCATTTATGATAAAAACTCTCAACAAAATGGGTATAGAAGGAAAGTACCTTAACATAATAAAGGCCACATATGACAAAGCCACAGCCAACATCATACTCAACGGGTAAACACTGAAAGCCATCCCTCTGAAAACAGGAACAGGACAACAGTGCCCACTCTTGCCACTCTTATTCAACACAGCACTGGAGGTTCTGGCCAGAGCAATTAGGCAAGAAAAAGGAGTAAAAGGAATCCAAATAGGCAACGAAGAAGTGAAACTCTCGCTGTTTGCAGATGACATGATCTTATATATAGAAAACCCTAAAGAATCCATTGGAAAACTGTTAGAAATAATCAACAACTAAAGCCAAGTGGCAGGGTACAAAATCAACTTATAGAAATCAGTTGCATTTCTATATACCAACAACAAACTAACAGAAAGAGAACTCAAGAAGACAATCCCATTTACAATTGCAACAAAAAGAATAAAATATCTAGGAGTAAATTTGACTAAAGAAGTGAAAGACCTATGCAATGAAACCTATAAGACATTACTGAGTGAAATCAATGATGACATAAAGAAATGGAAAAGTATTCCATGCACTTGGATTGGAAGAATAAACATTGTTAAAATGTCCATACTACCTAAAGCAACCTACAGATTCAATGCAATCCTAATCAGAATCCCAAGGACATTCTTCACAGAAATAGAACAAAGAATACTAGCATTCATATGTGGCAACAAAAGACCCCATACAGCTAAAGCAATCCTGAAAAGGAAGAACAAGGCTGGAGGAATCACAATCCCTGACTTCAAAACATACCACAAAGCGATAGTAATGAAAACAGCATGATACTGGTAAAAAAAAAAAAAAAAAAAAAAAAAAGACAGATCAATGGAACAGAATTGAAAGTCCAGAAATAAAACCTCATATCTACAGGCAGCTAATCTTTGACAAAGGAGCTAAGGACATACAGTGGAGAAAGGAAAGTCTCTTCAATAAATGGTGCTGGGAAAACTGGACAGCCACTTGCAAAAGAATGAAAGTAGACCATCTTCTTTCACCATACACAAAAATTAACTCAAAATGGATCAATGACCTGAAGGTGAGACCTGAAACTATAAAACTCCTGGATAAAAATATAGATAGTACACTACTCATCATCAGCCATAAAGGGATCTTTTTGAATTCCATGTCTACTCAGAAAAGGGAAACAAAAGAAAAAATAAACAAGTGGGACTTCATCAGATTAAAGAGCTTCTACAAGGCAAATGAAGTCAGGATCAAAATGAATAGGGAACCCACCAGCTGGGAAAAAATATTTGCAAACCGTTTATCTGACAAGGGATTAATCTCCCTAATATATAAAGAACTCACACAACTGAATAACAAAAAAACAAACAACCCAATCAAAAAATGGGCAGAGGAAATGAACAGACACTTCTCCAAAGAAGATATACAGATGGCCAATAGGCACATGAAAAGATGCTCAACATCACTAATCATCAGGGAAATGCAAATCAAAACAACACTAAGATATCATCTTACACGCGTTAGAATGGCTATAATCACCAAGACAAAAAGCAACAAATGCTGGAGAGGCTGCGGAGAAATGGGAACCCTAATCCACTGCTAGTGGGAATGCAAACTGGTGCAGCCTCTGTGTAAAACAGTATGGAGATTCCTCAAAACATTAAAAATAGAAATACCCTATAATCTAGCTATCCCACTACTGGGAATCTGTCCAACGAACCTGAAATCAACAATCCAAAGAGGCTTATGCACCCCTATGTTCATTGCAACATTATTCACTATAGCCAAGACATGGAAGCAACCCAAGTGTCCCTTGACTGATGAATGGATAAAGAAGATGTGGTATATATACACCATGGAATACTACTCAGCCATAAAAAGAGACAAAATCATCCCATTTGCAACAACGTGGATGGACCTTGAGGGTATTATGTTAAGTGAAATAAGCCAGAAAGAGAAAGACAAACAGTGCATGATTTCACTCATGTGTGGAAGATAAACCAACACATGGACAGATAGAAGTGTTTGGTGGTTACCAGGGGCTAGGGGGGTGGTGGGTGGGCACAAGGGGTGGAGGGATGCACTTATATGGTGACTGATAAACAATAATGTACAACAAAAATTGCACAATAAAAAATAAATAAATAAAATAAAAATAAAAACAAGAACACTTTGGTATGTTGTGTTTGGACAAGTATACTGACAAGTGTTGAAGGCTTGTGCTGCTCCAAGCAGGCTTCTCTTTTCTTTTGTTAAGATCTTTGAAATCCTTAAGAGAATTTGATCTACTAAATTTTAGGATGGTTTTTCATGTTAGATTTGTGAGTCTGCCTTTGTAAATGTGAGAGAATCAAGTACATTAAATTTGTAAATGTAGTTTGAAATATCTAAGGTAATTTGATTAATTAAAGATGGAATTGGCATTAAATATTTAGGAGAATTTGATCTGTCAAGTTTATGAAATAAGTGCACATTAATCAAATAACCAATTAAAGTGATTATTCTTTTTCTTATACAAAAATCACTAAGGTTATAAATATAACTTATAAGTTGAGCCTAAAAGCTTTAAAAGTATAGGTTTTTGTATTTACTACTTTTATAAATTAAATAGAAGCTGTGAGAATATTTTTCTGTGCACAAACCTCCTTGGACAGAAAAGTCACTAACGCTTAAAAATTTTCAAAGGCTTCACAGTGCCCCTAAAATCAAGTCTAAAATATCTAGCACAGGACAAAATCCCTGGAGAGTCAAGTCACCCCTGATTGCCTTTCTATGTCATCCCCATGCTCCTCCACACTCTGCCTCACTTCCCACACCCAGTCTCTGTGGCTGCCAATGCTGGCTGCCGGCCCCCGACCCCCATACGTGCTGGTGCCATCTTAACCCTCCTCTCCACCTGGCTCATTCCTGCCCATCTCTCAGGTCTCAGCTTGAATGTCTCTTCCACCTAAGTTAGCACCCCTGAAATGAACTCATATGTATTCTGTTCCTGGCAAGTAAAATCCATGTTAGAATTCCCACCTATGTATTAATTGCTTTGAGGCACTGCTGGACTCTCAGGGGTTGCTTGTTGGGCTGGAACAACTTCCCTGGAGTGGTAACTGACCATTTGGCCAGCCCGCTGATAGATGTTTTCTGAAGCAATAAGCAAGTATCTTGTTGTCTTCTGAAATTCAGCATGAAGGCCACAAGTGACACCTCAGACCCCCAGGACTAATCCCCAACCACTGACATTCAAGGCAAAGGAATGCAATCCTTCTGCCCCTCATGTGATGGCACCCTCACAATGCAATGCCTGTTGCCCAGCTCTACATCCAGTGCAACCTTTGGCCAAGTCTCTTCATCTGTGAAAGATACCCGATGATTAGCAGGGCCTGAATGTTCTAACAGGAACTACTGTATAGAAAAAGAAAGAAAGAAACTTGACCCCTACTTCACTCCATTTGAGATGTATTATAAACCTAAATGTAAAACCTAGAACTATAAAGCTTCCAGAAGAAGACATAGGAGGATATTTTCATGACTTTGAGACATGCAAATTTCATACACAGGACACTAAAAGCATGAACCATAAAGGTTTTTGGTTATTTAGGTTATTTATTTAAATAGGTCATTTATTCTGCCACGCACTCTGAGCTGGTAAGTTTCATACAATATACTTGCCAAGCCAATATTTGAAATTTCATATATGATACAGCCCCTTTTATTTGTGAGAATCCTAAATTTTAAAAAGTTCGTACTTGTTAACATTACCAGTAATGTATCCTAGTGGATCCTAGATCAGAGGAAAAAAATATTGTTATAAAGGACATTATTGGTACAATTGCTGAAATTTGAGCATAGAGATATAATTTTACTCTGGTTATGTAAGAGAGTGTCCTTATTCTTAGAAAATGCATGATAAAATATTTAGGAATGTAGGGATATTATAATGCCATTTACTCTTAAATGGTTCAGAAAAATATAAATACTTATATCAGAGAGTGAGAAATATAAAGCAAATGTGGCAAAATATTAACAATTGAGGAACCTAGATAAACAGTGCCTGGGTGTTCTTTGTACTTTTCTTGCAACTCTCCTGTAAGTTAGAATTTTTTTTAATTTTAAAAACTAAAAAAAAAGTTCTTGCTGAAATTGAATTGAAATCTATCTCCCAAAGATTTCCATCCTTTTGGATCTAATTCTGCTCCTTCCATGTTTTTTCTAGACGTATTGATTTTTTTCTACTTTAATAGAATTTCAGACGTTAGAATGACGGTGTCACGACTCTCCCAAACTTTTTCTCAGCAGATGATCTGGATGGGAACTTCACCTCCCTCCTGACCTTCACCCCTCCCTGCTCCCCAGTCCTTCTTTCTCCTCTATTCAGGGCACATGCACACACACACACACACATACTCACACACAAACACACATACTCACAAGCACCACGTATATATACTAAGTGTGACATCATACTTTGGGAATCTCTGTCAGCTCCCACATGTGCAGAGCCATCCATGTGAATGGACAAGGAGTTATTTTCTTCCCTGTGTAAAAAACCTCAACAATATCCAAGGCTTCTCCATGCAACTGTGACACAGCCTGTCACTCGCTGCATTGGCGAAGAAAAACTGGATAGCAAAGTATTGTTTCTTTTGGCAGGACTATGAGACAATTGGAGCCTCAGGAACTCACAATGTGTGGAAAAGAGACGAAATGAGACATAAAAGCCTGCTATAGAAAGGTTGCTATGGTGTGATGTGTTTTTCCCCACCCCTCTTTTCAGAGCCACAAAAAATTGAATGATGCTAGGTTTCACCACTTCTTTCTTAAGTGAATGAATGAGGCTTTCCTGAAGAAAATTGTCTCACAAAATGAATGGCTCCATCACACAATCTGGCAACACAGTCGGACATTATGAACCAAGATCACCACAAGCTCTAGTCAACACACAAAGACGTAAGATGAATATGAATTCTGAGGATGTGTATTCACATTTAAAGTATTGACTGATGGCATGGAGTGCATGAGACCTGCCTAGAGTAGTCTGGTACATTTAGCATTACCAAAACCTTGCTGTGGCAATGAAAGCCCAGGAAATATATTTTCATCCAAACATGTTTGTGAGTGTGCTCCCAGGGCCTGGCACAGGAGGTATGAAATATAGCTAGCTTCTTGAGGTCTCTTCCACTTCCTTGATTCTGAGCATAAAGAGTTCTTGGCAGACTCTGTGTTATAGTAGAACATTAGCTCCATCTAAAGGCTACATACCAAATGTCTTGCCAGTGTGAATGTTGCTCAAAATGCTGTTTGCTAGGATGATCTAATTCTTTGGGGGACTGATACGGTGAAAAATTTTGCCTACCTAGAAGGAAGCAGAAGGCCACTATGGCACGCTATGTGTCTGTGACCGTTACATTCCTGGAGAGGTGCATGTCATCTGTAGTGCTTGCCTGTTTGAAGGAGTAAGCCATGTGTTTCAGAAGCTGTGTTGGCTTGTCGCTTGTGTAGGTACCTGTCATTCCTTAGCTCAGGAAATTCCCTCTGCCAGGCCTAGTCTCAACTTGCCATAAGTGCAGCGAGAAAGGAGGTTGGCAGGGAGGGGAAGGATGGGGCAGTCATCCAATAGCCATTAACCTTGGCGGGAGAGAGCGGGGCTCCAGCTCTGCTTTGCTGTTTGCTACGTTTGTGACCTTAACCCCTCTGAGCCTCTCCTGCATAAAACAAGACCATTCAACTAGATTATCTCTAAGGGGCTCTCCTTTTCTGCCATCAGTGTGGCCCTGGGTTCTGACAAGGCAATGTAGATGGCCTTGTCCCATATGTCTACTTCATATCATTGCAGGGAGCAAAATAAAATGACTCAAGCAGGTTTCTGTTAGGGAGTTCTTAAGCACAGCTGAGTTTCACCCAAATCCTTTGGATTCAAGGCCAAGGAAAGTCTGACTTAAAGTTTCCTTGGGAAGTTACAGGCCCCAGTGGTTAGCTGGAGTCTCCAGGTTCCCTAGAACCTCCCAAAGACCTGTTAGAGACAGGGACTGGTCTTAAAAAGACTCGAGTGGTAGGAGGTTTTTAGAACAGATGACCTTTGGTTCTGACCATCTGATGCAGTCATCCAGTGGGAATATGTCTTGTCTGAGGGTCAGACCTAGGTGGGTGCAGGGATGGAGAGTTGATGGAGCAAAAAGAAAAAGAATCTTAAGCTTAGTAGACAGAGAGATCTGTGGTCAATTTGCCTCTGCCCCTTGCTGGTTGTGAGATTTGGGGCAAATCATTCAACCTCTCTAAGCTTTGGTTTCCCTGTCTTTAAAATGCAGCTAACAACAAAGTTCCTGAGAGGATTAAATTAGATATTGTACTCATCGTGTCTAGCACAATACTCGATGCAGAGTAAATATTCCATGAGTGGTGTCATTGGCTTCTTGTTTTGAAATCAGACTCTCCTGTTTGAGGCAACACAGTGCACAAAGAAAGACTTAAGGTTCTTGTGCATCAGCCCAGGCCCCAGCAATAGACTGTGAGTCTCAGACCTAACAAATGCTCGCCAGGTTCCTCTGACACATAGCCCAGGCTCTTGCTTTTGTCTTTCAAAATATTCTCTCTGCTCAGTGCTTCCTGAGTACCTGCCATTGGCCCTGCCTTTCCCCTGCATGATCCTGCTTCTGCTTTTAGCACAGGTGGCTTTGCTGTCAGGGTATTTGAAGTTTTCCTTTGATGGCCCTGCAACTAAGCAACTTAATTATGAATGAGCACTCTGCCTAAAAGCTTGTACCACTCTTTTTTCTTCAAATACCCCTGGCATATATCCAGGGCCTCAATGCACAAAAGCAAAGGGATGGCTGACCCACCCACCCACCACTGAACCACCCCCATCCCTTCCCATCCATCTGCTGCTTGATGCCTTTGTTAGAAGGGAAGAGAGGAAGAGTGAGTTTGGAGGAAAAGAAAAGGAAAGATTTAACATATTTTTCATAAAATATACCATATTTAAATTTTTTTTAATTCTCAAAATGAATGATAATTTATCAGCAATTCACTATGTTCTGAGACTGGTCAAAGCAATATTTTAATGAGCTTACTTCCATTTTTAATCAGTTATATAAAACATCACCCATGTACAACTCTTGAAAAGAAGCAAAGGAAAAACGGAGAAACTCAATAAGTAAAATTTTAGATTTCTTAGTGGTAAAAACACAACAGAAATAGATTTTTGAAAAGTTCCTTTACCTTGAGAATAGGTAAGTGTTAGAGCAGGAGTGTGTGTGCACGTGTGTATGTAGGAAGAATATTCATGATATGGGAAGAGATCTTTGTAATCTGGTTTAAAAGACTGAGTAGTAGAAAGCATGTGATTCGCGCTGGATCACACAGCCAGTTAGTGGTGGAGCCAGGAGTGCATTGGAGTTTCCTGACTCCTAGGGTATTGCTGGGCAAAGCCACGCTGACAATAGTCTCTGAGAAACCTAAGAAACTATTGCGTGCAGGTTCTAAGCAGGCTGATCCGTAATTTGCAGGCTCAACCTCTTTGCTCTTGTTCTTAGACTTGTCCACTATATATGCCCTTTTTTCTCAGAGATTTCAGTACATCCATGAAATCTCAAAAATAATAGATAGCTCAAATTGATATGCATCGTGAGTGTAAAATAAACACCAGATTTCTAAGACTTGGTATGACAAAAAGGATGTAAAATATCTCATTAATAACTTTTCTTATTGATTACATGTTGGAATGATAATATTCAGGATATATTGGATTAAGTAAAATATGTTGTTAAAATTAATTTTACCTGTGTCTTTTTTTTTTTTTTAATGTGACTGCTACGAAATTCAAAGTGATTTATGTGGCTCACGTTACAATTCTATTAGGCAGCACAGACTTAGGTAATATAGCATTGTAATTTTTCAATTTTAATTTGATATTCTAGCCTTTGTTCGAGCTCAAGACTTGCTACAAAGGTTTCTAACTCTGAGTAAATGACTGCTGTTTTGGAAAAATAGGAAGTAACGTAAGAGATAAATGATTTAGACGTATTAAACTGTGCTAATCACTAATTGTGCTGCTTTGGAAAAATGTATAAATTGTGCTAATCAATAGTTGTACTATTCTGGAAAAGTAGAAATTAATGTAAGGAATAAATGATTTGGATATGTTAACTTGCACTATTTACTATAATCTTCCCTTCCTTGGAGTGGACCATATAGTCCCTGACTCTCTGATGTTCTTAAATTTAAATTTAACCAAAAGTGTGCCTTCATGAAGTTCTTTCAGCAGGCCACTACTCAGAACATACTTCAGAATAGGCTTGTTAATTCACACCTGTAAGAGGAATTGTTAAAGGGGCGGGAGGGGTGCACAGGCGGAGAGAAGACTGTTTCTGAGAATAATTGGATGATGGGAGGAAAAGAAGGCTGTACATTCATTTTACAGCAAATTAATTTTGCAGAAAAAGTATTGAGAAACTTGCACATTTCATTGCTTTAATTGTTTCCATCTAAGCTTGATTCAGGCATGTAGGAAGGCAAATAAAATGATCAATAGGTGTCTTCTGCCACTAGTATGAATGTAATTTTAAGCCAAAATACGCAAGCTAAAAGTTAAGCTGTAAATTAACAACAAGCTCTGATTTATTTCTACCAATTTAGTACTATCACCTTAAAAAATGAAAATGTTTTATTGTATAGTAATATAACAAGAAATCTTAAGAATGCATAATTTTTGCTTGGAAAAACTATGGATAAGAATAACATTCAGCTTAATCAAAGCTATATTTGAGAAGGTACGACTTATTCAAACTCTGAATGCATAACGCAAATGGAGCTAATACTCGTGAGTGCTACTCAGTGCCAGGCACGGTTTTAGATTTCTACACATTATCCATTAACTCATTTAATCCTCATCATAGTACCATGAGGTCTATACATAGACTCATCCTATGGTACAGATGTGGAATCCAAGGCACAGAAAGGCCAAATAACTTGCCTGAAAGTCACATGGCTAATAAACAGCAGAGCAGGGATGTGAACTCAGGTAGTCTCGCCCCAGAGTTCATGCTCTTAACATACAATGATACGTGTGCTGAGCACTCTGAATTAGTAGGCAAAGTGGGCAAATAGTCAAAGAAAGTCTTAGAATGTTGGTTTCAACAACAGTAGTGAAGAATCCTTTTGCATCGTTCATGGGAAACTGTCATGCGAGAAAAATCAAGAACATAGCATTGGCCAATGGCACGAGCACTGGTTGAAAAGTCAGGAGACACAGGATCAAAAACTTCTATAAAATGAGAGAGTTAGATGACATGCCTTCCATGATTCTTTTCAGACCAATGATTCTGTTAGTACTAGTTTCTCAAGGCTTCTCACAACAACTGCTACCTAAAAAATCATGAATCCAAAATGAAGCTGTGGAATCAAATAAAGGAAGGAAGACACTGTCCCAATGCGAAAGAGGAAATAATTGGGTGTTAGGATTATGGAAAAAAAAACACTGCTGGTGTAGACCAAAATTTAAGAGAACACATTGTTAAGAGATTAGTTATTTAAAACCATAAGCAGGGTTTAGAATGTCAGCTCTTACAAGGAGACACGTTACCTCTTTAAATTTATAGCACATATGCAAGTACAGATGCTTTATATACATTTTGTGATGATGACGACAATATTAGTTTTGGTGATCATTTTGAAGATAATGAAGAAGAACTCTGGGATACCAGAAAAAGAGTCTGAAAGATTAGAAACCATAAGCACTTATTCAAACTATCTGTAAAGTGGGGCTAATATTAACCTCAAGGTCTGTTGAGAGGGTTAAGTGAGATAAAGCAGAGAAAATGCTAAGCACAATGTCTGCTTCATTGTATGCTATTAATCAAGTTACTAGTGATGATGATGATGATGTTGATGACAATTGATGATGGCAGCAATGATGATGACAACGACACGCCACACAAATCAAACTGCTCCTAGGGAGTCATGTTCAACTCTCAACAATTTTAAAATAAAACATTCAAGTTAACATGTATGTAGAACACTAGAACATTGAAACTATTCAAAACGTTACAGCCAAATGTGCTGGGGTTTTAAATTCATAAGCACGGCTTTGGTTTCATATAAAATTTGGAATGTATTTATTTTCTCCAGAAGTTTATATTGGAATAGTATATTCTCTAAATTTCTATTGGGTCAAGGTCCTCTATGCTTTGTGTCAACAAGCTCCTCACAATCTGAGATCCTAGTTTGCTAATGAGAACTGACAGATACCAACACAAAGTGGTTTGGTGGTCCTTTCCTTCTGTCCACATGCTTTAGAAAAAAGAAAAAGAAAGTGTTTGGCAATAGCAAAGAAAGCACAGACTTTGAGGTCAGAAGACAACCTCTGGTTTCTTATCCGTGAGATTTTTGTAATAATTAACTTATCTTGCAAGGATATTTTGAAAACCAAATGAGATACTATCTGTGCAAGTGCTTTACAAATGCTAATATTATTATTAAAAGTCGTATCCCTTTACTTTAAAACGGCCGCTTTAAAACCAAGCACACAAGATCCTCTGCTTTATGGATTATCGGTGCACTTATTATAGTCATCTCTCATCCTCTCTAGCTTGTGCACATATTAAAAGCAAGGCTATGACTTTTTCACCTCAATCTCTCTAGCGTTTAGCATTCTAGCTGACACATAGTAGGTGCTGGTACATATGTTTAAATTATGCATTTAAAGGAAGCAGAAACATTGATATGAACCCTAACTGTTACAGACCACATAATAAGACTGGATGACTTAGATGTACTTTTTTCTTTTTACAAGCCAATAAAATATGTAAAAGTCATTGTTGCAGGCTTGGTTCCCAAGAGCGAGATGCTGAGATGGAGCTTGTAGTGCAGAGTGTTTATTAGGGCTCAGCACCTGCGGAAGGCAAGGGGGGAAGCAAGCTTGGGCAGAAAGAGAAGTAGAGCTGGCACGCCTCAGCCAACCCAGCGGGCAGCTCTGGAGAGAGGATGGCCCACTAGGGCTGTCTTTCATCAGGCCAAGAAAGCCAGGCTGTTATTACCCCACCTCCATCAGCCACTGGATACGCTCAAGGGGAAGAGCATTCCCTTGAGCAAGGCAACTGCAGCTGAGGTGTTCCCTGAAAGGATTGACAGCTGAGGCAACAAATCCTCCCTTGGTGCATGTCCATGTTCACCATAGTCACCAAATTTTAAATGTTCCATCTACCACACGAGAAGAGGGCATTAATATTTGAGGGCACAGAATGACTTTAATCAATGAGAAATTTGGAATTACATTCATAATCAAATTAAAGAAATCGCCTATACTCTCATAGATTTATGGTAGAATAGACCAAAACATTTCACTAACGTAGTGAAGACTTAAAGGAAAACATTGATTTGTTGGCATGTGATGTTGTTTTCTCATGAAATATAGTCCTTCAGCAAGTAGTTGCAGAGTACCTGTTTGTGCATTGAAACAGGCGTTACTAAGCAAAGCACTCCTCCTGGGGTGTAATGATACAGCTATGGGCAGAATCTCTCTTCCTAGATCCGAGCCTCTCCACTGTTTCAGCTCCTGAAGGGAATGGGTATGTCTGTCCACCACGATGTGGCTGCACCCTGGGCTCATGAGGAGAGCAGCATCAGTAGAATATAGCTTCCCTTTCTGATCTAAGCTTTCCTAACACCCTGGCCCCCAGGCATTTGATGTTTCATCTTGGGCAGCTTTCTTGTTCAAGTGTGTATATTTCAATGGGGCCTGAAGCAGTGACCAAAAGCAAATCTGTACCTTAATTCCTCCAAGGTCAAAAGAAGAAATCAACTTAGTCAAACAGTTCCCCAGTCATAATGTGTATGCAGCCTGTTCTACCTAGTACAAAATAATATGTTGACTGGATTAGCAAAAACTTGAGTTTAGAAGAAAACCACCTGTTATTTCCTCAGGATCAAGAAGGGTTGATTTGTCCTTCATCCTAAGTTTCTGGGGAAAGTTCAGGAGGTTACATGGATAAGACTTACGAGATTGGTCTGGGAAACTGAGATCTCAAGAAAATCAATTCAGTCCGTAAACCTCTCTATCTTCCTCTGCAGTATTAACTCATTATTATTAAATCCTTATAAATAATGAGGGTAAGATCAGTTTAGAAGAGGTTTACCCTCTACCATTATGGATTATCACATAAATTTTTAAGAAGTAAGCTACTAAAATGATAACATATTTTAATTTCACTTAATTCATGCATAGCAAATGGAGAAAACGGGTGAACATTCCTTAGGCATTCTAGGAGTTTTTCTAGAATTATATCAGTTTTTAACTGATCAATGTTTTCATTTGGTTCTCTCTCAATCCTTAAGGGTAAACATTAACATAAGGCTAAAAATGTTTAATTTTTAAAAGATATTATACAAATTCCATAGTAACTTAATATCCAATAATGTCTAAATTCTCTCAGTTCCCAGGGCTATTTTTAGGTCTTTAGGGAAAATATAACTCTTTTTCCTCTTTCTCAGCCTTGGTATGCCCCATTAAACTTTACTCTGTTTCGTCACACTCTTTTCCAGCCCATTCACCATATTCAGCATCCAAGAACCTGAAAAGAGTGAGGCTCCTTTCACAGGCAGGGGGAAGAGAAGCACCCACGGGTGGGGAGAACAGGAAGCTTGGATTCCAATTCCAAATGCAAGACTGTGTGTGTGACTTTGGGCAAGTTTCTGGGTTTCTGCAAGCCTCCATTTGCTCATCTATTTAGGAAGAGAGGAGGATCGATGCTTTTTAATGGCCCTCCCAACGCCAGTGTGCTATGATTCTCTAATGTTCCAAGCATATTCTGCTCATTTCCATGGGGGAAGCTTTGACATTAGACCATGTAATGGGATTTGAACAGAATATTTTCTATGGCTTCCAGAGAATTTGGAAAATGTGAGTCATATAACCGCCCCCTCAAGGCCCAAATTGGTAGTAAGGAAATAAAGTCTGGAGTTTGGGGCATATGACTCTCAAAGCAAATTGAGTTTTCAAAGCCAGGAAGAGATATTTTAAGGCTAGAAGTATTATTTCCACTTTTGATTAGTGACATGAAAGAATAGCTATAAATGTGACCAGCAGTTAATATTTTTATTATCAGTTAAGAATTATAACCGTTTAACTTCAGGTATTAAATTTAATTTTTTAGTAACAAAATTTCTCTTCATGTAATGGTCCAAATTACCATTTCATATTTGCCTTCAGAATGAGGAGAACCTCAATTTAGTGGACTGGCTGGCTCTGCCACCATGAAGGTTAAGATCAAGGTTGAGGTTTAATAGCATTAGTTTCATTCTGTTCCAAAGCCACAAATACAAGCTTAACCCTGCTGGCTTTCTAAAAAATGTGTGAAAGCTATGCCAAAGACTGTAGAAAATCATCATCTCTACAGGAAAAATAATTCACAGGTTGGCTGTACTAACAGCAGGATACACCATCATCTCTGGTGAACGAAGACAGCATGGTGTCAAGGTTGCCCTGGAAACTGGGCCAGTCTGGGTTAGTGTTGAGATGCCTAAAGTGGACACAGCACTCTGCTGGCACCATGAGTATCCTCATAATGGACCTGGAGCACCAGATGGTCAATGGCACAGAAACCATTGTATGTGAACTATTTGTCCTTCTTCTGGTTCTTCAAACTTCATTTATGGATACTCATTCGATTCTGAGAAAAATGGAGAGATTGAAAAGGAGGAGACTTCTCTATTTCATTCCATAGTGCCTAAGAAAGCCAGAATGCATCAGATTTTGTGCTCATTCAATAAGCTAAATTCTGAGACTAAAAGCCAAATTTTATAAGCCCCCACCACCCTAATACATTGATTTCAAAAATGTCCCCACCATGCGTTCTAGAACCTGATTTCCCTCTATTTCTGGAGCTCCCACACACACACACACTGTAGGGAACACATCATAGTAGGACATTGAGTAGGAAAAAACAATACTTACTCAAAATTTTGAAGATACTCTCTTTTTATTTCAAAACATGGGAATAACTCAAATTTTGAGCCTCAAGGACCAAAATACATCTGAACCAAATGTTCAGAAGATGAGCCTAGCCACCATTTTGGCGGCAAGCTTCACATGGACAACTGGATGTTAGAGAATGATGCCCGCGACATGGCTAAAGCTATAGCACACCCACGAATAGAGTCAGACTTGGTTGTCTAATTTGCATGCATGAGTAGAGTGCATTCTCCATGCCACTAGTATGTATATGCCTTTTTCAAAGTCAGTGCAGGATCCGTATTTGTGCAGGTCTTTAAGAGTCTACTTCCTTACAAAATTTTACCATAATTTATCTGAGAGAGCCTTCAGGTGACAAATTCTTTATGCCACCTTTACTTCTCAAAAGACATTTCTGAATAGTAATTACAGCTATCAGGAGTTCCAGCATCACATAAGAGAATCCATTTGTTAGTTATTTTCATGTCAGTTAGCTGGCTGTGAGCGAACCTGGCTAAACATATCCACATGCTTGGTGCCTGGAATTTGAAATTGGTAGCCTTTAGCAGCAATGGCAACCTTAGACCAAATGACAAGATTAAAAAAAAAAAAACCAGATGATGTCCCAGAAAGAGTTGGGCTTTCCTATTTTCCAAAGTGAATACTTCCCTAATCTGCACCAGTGACAGCCTAACCCACTCTTGCCTGGGGGCCCACTTTTCCCACTAATGCCGAATTGTTGGAAACTCAAACAGCATTCAGTGCCAAGGGGGAAAATGCCTGAATCTGAAAAGGAACCAAAAGAAATTGTACCAAGGAAAGGAGGAGACGGGAATGGAAAACAAGTTCCCAAAGTATTTCTCTCTGTCAACAAGCATGTAGAGTCTTTATTCCTAGAATATGCAGAATCCCATGGGAATTGCTGCATCTTTTTTTGCCTTAACTCTTTTCTTGTCAGTCCTTCCCCGGCTGGTTGAACTGCCTCGGTGAGGGGGGAGGTTGTCCCATCTAGAAGCCACTCAACAGCAGGCTTCAGGAGCTGCACTCCTCGCAGTGACAGGAGAGGATGTACCGGTAGGTGGCCGTGAGTCGCATGCCCCCTGAGCAGCGCAGCCGCAAGGCCTTCAGCTTGGAGGTCTGGGGCCGGCAGCAGTGACAGGAGGAGCGGAAGGGCTGCTTGAGGACAGTGCTGAAGGACACCAAGGGCTCGGAGCGCGACGCCTGGCTGCAGTGCCCCTCGCACCTGGCCAGGAGCACCATCTGGGGAGAGAAGAGAAGTGGTTACCCCGCAGGGAAGCCAAAACTTCAGCCAGACCCCACAGCATCCTTTAAAAGGCCCTAACACTCCTTGCCAATTCCTGCTGGATTAGACCAGGGGCTCTCAACCCTGGTTACACGGTGGAATCACCTGGCAAACTTGTTTTTAAAATGTCAACACTCAGGCCCATCTCAGACCAATTGAATTAAAATCTTTTGGGGTAAAGCCCAGGCTTTTGTGGTTTTCAAAGCTCCTCAGGTGATTCCAAAGTGCACTGAGGGTTTAGAACCACTGGAAGAGGCCCACAACCACGATGTGCTAACGAAAACCAAAGAACAAAAGAAACTTCTCCTGACAGGTGGTGGTCTACCATTGGCCCGATGCCAATTCTACCCATCTCAAAATGGTCATTCAAAATTGAAATCAGGGACTAAATAATGACTACGGAAAAAAGGAATTTGTTATGTGCAGGGAGTTGCTAAAGAAAAGGAACATATTTTCTGAAGAAGAAAAAGAGGGTAACCTGAGTGACACTTAGGAAGAAATATTCTGGGCACTACAACCTGAAACAAGAGAATGAATAGAAACCAGGTATGTTTTGGGCCCTGGAATCACACTTCTGGGCTTATACACTGAAGGAGCCTGAGATTTGCGCAATCATATCTTCAGGGTCATTTAGGGCAAATATTAGGAAGTACTCATTCTGACCATCTCCACTTTCAAAGGTAGGTTAGGATGATAATAAAGCTTGGGCTAGGGGAACAGAGGCTGTGTGTTCTTTATAGTGGCTTTGAATGTGGCTTTTGTAAACAGACTCCTTTAAGAATCCAGTGCAAACTACCAAAATTATCCCTAGAACAATGGACACGCACCCAATATTTTGCAAACAGTTTAAGGGGATGGACCAGAGGCTCATTTACGTGTCCTATACATAAATCCTGGTATCCTGGGAGTGGCAGTCATGGATGGGGTAGGGTGGGGCAGCTTGATTCATTCAGCTATATAACCTTATATATTGGGGCACAGAGAGTGGGGGCAATCTGAGATTATTGGTCCAGGTTTATGTGGGAGGGTCCTGCTTGGTGAATTTCACATTAAGTGATAGAGTAAAAGTTGCCCTATAATTTCAGAACCAAAAACAAGAACATAAAATGTGGAACTATTTAAATATAAAAGATTACAAGATATATATACATATATATGTATGAAACTATTTGACATTTACCTCATGATATTTTAGGAATTAGCAGTTATTATTAAAAACTTACCAGCTATTATCTCTGACATCATCCTATAGGACAGAATTAAGTACCCAAGGATTACAAGAAGGAAATGGCCTGCCCATCTTCCCAAAAGGAAGGGAAGATCACTTCTGGTAATTATAGATTATTAACATCATTATCTGAGAAGATGCTGGGATGAATCCAACAATCCCTTAGCAACCAACAAGAGAATATGAGATACTAGGAAACAGCCAACAGGGCTTGGTGAAGAATAAATTGGACTAGACCAACTAATTTATTTTCTCTGAAAGATCACAGAGGCAGAGAGAAAATGGCAGCTGTAGTCTGTTTTGATTTTATTAAAGCTTTGATTCTATCCTGCCTGCTCTTCACATCGATAGGCAAAACAAACAAGACCTGAAATAGATTTAGAAAGATTATGCCATAGGTCAGGAGTACATGAGCCAGTCCCTGGTGCCCACACCCATCTGTCTTGTGACAGAGAGTCCAAGGTCTTCCCCAGTCCCTTGTCCCACACCTGCCAGTACATGGGAAGAGCTCTGTGACACCTCACCTTGGAATAGTGTTAAATTTGCTCATCTCTAAATCTATTAGGCAGATTAAGCAGTTATTCAAAGAGTCCCCTCCCAAAACGGAGTCTTTAGAGATCGAGTTTCAGTCTGGGTGGATATAGTGAACCTGTGCCAACAGAAAATTCAGAAAGACAGACAAGGTGGTGCATCATACTCAAATGTTTGGTACAGGCGAACCAAACGTAGACCTTGAATGACCAGGCAATTAGCACTATCTGTAAAATGATCAGTGAGCAATGTAGGGCCATTTGTGGAAGAACTAACCTGAGACTGATTTCACTGAAAGTTTTCAGGGTCTCAAGCTTCACCTTTAGCTCATTCTAAAGGACAAGGACTCCGGCACTGAAGAACCTGGGACCGCCTCCAATGGGAGAATGCACACACATGTATAATAAACACCTTCGGTGGCTGCTCCTAGCCTTCAGAATAAAATCCAAAATCCTGAACAGGAGTTAAGGCCCTCCATGACCTGAATTTTACATATCTTTCCAGACTTACAACTGTTCTCATTCTCATCACCCACTCCCTATTCCGATCAAACTTAATCACTTAGGAGTCAATGGAACTGCCCTGAATTTCCCTACCTCTTGCCTTTGCTCTCGTCTTTCCCCACTCAGGAATGCCCTTTCCTCCTACCTCTGCTTAATGAAATCCCGACTATTCTCCGTTGCCAAGTTCAAATGTCCTCTCCTCAAATTATTGGACCTTAGATGTTCTCAACACACACATGCAAATTCTCTCTCTGGGAGGTTCCCAGTATATAGATCCCACCTCAAAGCTGGAAACTATATCAAAATCTAGCTTTGTTTTGTGTATGGTATTGGAGGGGTAAAACAGGGGTTTGGAAGAAAAGATCCATAAATGAGTATCGTTAAGGAACAGAAGGGATAAACATCCGCTTTCTAGGTTCATTCTTGATTTTCCACATTTTAGTCTCTGTCATGCCTCGCCTGTGTTTCAGATTTAATGAACACTTCTGACCTCTTCCAGACCAGAGCTTCTCAAACTGTAATGTGTGTATGAAGTATCTGGGGATCTTGTTAAAATATAGATTCTGATTGAGTAATTCTGGGGTGAGGCCAGAGATTCTGCATTTCTCATAAGATTCTAGTTGACGTCAGCACAGCTGGGCTAACATCCACACTTTGGGTTGCAAGGTCTGGACCCATTCAAGTTTGAGAGGCTCTGCTCTAGGTGGATCACTAGGTAGCGATCATTTAACTAATAATAATAATGGCAGCTAACATTTATTGAGTGCTTACAACATTTAATCCTCATAACAATCCTATGCGAAAGGTACTATTATTATCTGTACTATTATTACAGACGAGGAGACTGAGGATTTACAGTATTTAAGTAACTTGCCCAAACTCACATATCCGGTAAAAGGCAGAGCTGGAATCAAACTCAAGTCTGTCTAAAACCAAATCCCTGGTCTAAACCACCATAATATCCTGCCTCTTGATATTAAGATGGTTTTCTGAGGCATGAGCCAATTCACACCCTTCTCAAATTTACTTTGACCTGCCTTTGGGAGCCCTAACCATATCATAACCAGAGACATACAAGTCTGACCTGTTTCTTGTGGTCTTCTTAGGCACATTATCACTACCTCCAAGCTTATGCAGAGCTGAATCTTCTAAGAGCCATGGTAGTCCTGAATAATAACTCCTCCTCTGTCAAGACCCTCACCCTGCTTTATCCCCCAGTGATTTGGGGACTCCCAAGGACTCCCAGCAATTTATTGGATGGAACCACACAGTCTCTAACTCCTTAACCAATTCATCCTTCAGGTCAATAAACCTTTAACACCTTCAAACACCAGTTCACCTGCCAAAACATGTTGGCCCCCAGTTTGTGGTTGGCAAACATTCCTCATGCCTGGGTGACGTGGCTGTGTTTTACTGATGTGGGAGGACTCCTCTGCATTTTGCACTGCATTTAACTGCTCTTGATAGAGAGCATCCACCCCGCTCCATTATCAAATCAGGACATGAACTTCTTTCGACAAAGAACTCACATGGGGCTTCACCGTTAGAAGAGTGGGTTCAACAGTTGGTTATTGCTCATATGACCTTCTATTGATTTTCCCTAGCTCAGATGGGTGACAGATACATGTTATCTGCTTTGGGTCCAGTTTAATTTTTGCTATCTTATGTTCCCCAATTAAGTGGCCTGATGCTAGGAAGCTAGGCAACTTCTCCAGCAGCCCCTTATAACCCCCCAAACTTGGGTCACTTAGCTCCAGCTGGATGTGAAAGCCAGTTCCTTCTAATACAAGCAGAGCTGCCAGGTTCAGAGTGTTTGCTCAAGGACGGGCTTCTTCGTGTTCTAATCTGACTCCCATGTGCTGAGGCTAAGAGTAATGAAATGTCCTTGGGTAATAATAAAAGAATAGTGATGATGATGATATATAGCTTGTATTGAACATTTACTAGGCTCCAGGCACTGTGCCAAGCCCTTCATGTGAAACTTAATTCTTAACCATTTCAAAAGGTAAACTCTCCCCATTTTACAAATTAAGAAATTAAAAGGCAGAGGATAAGTTACCAGCCTGAAGTCACATAGCTGTACAATGGAGGGCCAGGATTCTGAACCAAGACAGTCGGATTCCTGAGCACTCTCTCCTAACCACTGTGCTGTACTGTTAGGCCATGACAGGCAGCCTGTCAAGCCCTCGGGTTTCATAAGATGCTCAAGGTGGTCACGGCTGTGGTCAGGCTACATTGTGAGGGCTGTAGCCAGCTGTGATTCCTGGGTCCAGACCAAGGATTGCACCCGGAGACCTCAGGTCCCTGCTCTCTCTGGTGACCTACCATAGTTCTTAGACAGTTACATCTTTTGCTGCAATACACAACTATCTTCTGAGTGAGAAAAAGCCCAAACACAGATGGTTTTCATCACTGCTTGTTGAAAGACTCTCACCATCGCCAAAGCCACTTTCCTCTCCCGTCACGAAGAGCCCCCATGAATCCTGGCTCAGGCCATGACTGACTAGATGTCTCTATCAGTATCAGAATGAAGACCCACTTGTCCCATCCCAACAGGGTTTTGGCTATTTTACTCCAATTGAGTAAGAGATAGATTTTGCCTTTTTCTCAGCAGTAAACACTGTGCACTACTTCTTCCATGGCACTCCTTGAAGCACCCCCTTTCTCCTCAAGAACAAGGTTCATCCATGCCGCTCCCATTCCTGCCCTCAGCAACACCCTCAATAAATGACTGTTCAGCTCATCTCCAGGGACTCAGGTCAACCTCCAAAGGGTCTGTGCCGGGCTGAGGACATCAACAAAATTGCAACCAGGGGAATGAAGCAGTGTGGGGGTGGGGGATCTTTGACAGGGTGGATGGGAACTCAGCAAACTTCAACTGGCCTCTGGTCCCTTTACTCAAACTGAGACGAAGAGGCCTTTGCACACAGAACACTTCCCTTCCCTCTCTCCCTCGTTTACTGCTAAGCATTATGAGGGCCAAAACTTTGTCTTTTTTTTTCTACTTTTGTGCCTCCAGTACCCACCTCAGTGCCTTCACATAGCAAGCATTAAGTATAAACGTATTCCTTTTTTAAAAATCAAGTCGTATCTCTCCGGTAGTTAATTGTGTTATGAACTTGATATTCCTGACACCCCTCATTTCTCCTACCACACTATGAGCTTCCTGGGCAGCACTAGGAGATGGCTTGGGGATCCTAACTGCTCCCCCTCAACCCCGAGGCTCAGCCCTTGGCATGCCCGGTCCCCTCTCCTCTGGGAATTTTCCCAGGCTTTGTCCCCCGAACCCTCCTCCTCCTTCTTTGTTGCCACTCCTGTGGCCCTTCAGAGTTCAGACAACCATATGCCCTGGTTCCATGCCCCTGGCCTGGAGCCACCACCTCCCACTCCTCACCCAACCCAGACTTCACAGGCCTGCCCCACTGGCTCGCTTTCCCAACCTCAGTTCCTGAAAACCCCTCCCTGGCCTGAATCCAGAACTTGTACCTCTCCAGTCCCTCCTCCCTCCGCTCACCTGGGAAGAAAGGTCACACAGCAGGATCTGTTTCCCTTTGACTTTTATCCCCCCCTTAGCACCCAGCACAGTGGCTTACATTTACTTGGCTCTTCTGCATGCTCCCCCAACCCCTGCCACGTTTCTGTGTTTAACAAGAACTGCAGTGAGGTTTATTTTCCTAATCCTTTAAGGCTATAGGAGATCCCAAGAGTTACTGAGGTCTCAGTAGTGACTAAAATAGAAAAATGAGTCTAAACACCTGTCCAGTTCATAACTTCATCATCAAGATCATAATATCATTTATTAATGTCTATTATATGCCAGACACTGTGCTGAATGCTTTACAAATATTATCACCAATACCCGAACTCACACCTTTAGGTAGACAGTATTAGCTCCATTTTACATGGGAAGAAATTGAGGCGCTAAAGAATTCATTTCTCCCAAAGTCACCCATTTGGCAAACTGTGGAGCTGGAATTTGAAACCAGGCCTCTCACTTCAAAGTCTGTGATGCCTCAGTTCTCTTAAAGATTCCCCCCGGCAGCCTCGTTTCCGCTAACCACTGACCCTTTGCCTGTTTGCTCTACAGCCTTTACTGACTCAAAATTTCAGGGAAGATTGTCAATCAGTCTGCCACTCCCAGGATCGTTCATATCCTAGGAGGTGTCACCACTGAAAGCTACCAGGCGCATCCTAAACTGTGGCCACACTGACCTCCTTGGTGGATCACTGTGGCCAGTCTTTTCCTCCTCACTCCATCTCAGCTCTTTCCTGAATTGCTAGGAGATGGACAACAGGCCCCTGGGGCTGACCAGCTGCAAGTTCAGGGCTAAGGGGAACAGACAGTCTCACGGAAGGCTCCCAGAAAAGCTTTCACTACTATTTCTATTTTCTAGAAAGATTGCTGAGTATAAATCATTATTTCCAGCAGATCAAAAGTTGAGCCTGGACTTCTAAATAGTGGCTCCTACATTCTGCTTGCATTCTTCCAATATGAAGACCCAAGTAGTTGAAAGATGAATGCTCCGAGGCAGACATTGGCACTCCCGGGCTAAGTGACACCAAGCAAGCTACTTAATACTTCTTTTAGGTTTCAGTTCTCTTCAGCAGTAAAATGGGAATGATAATGCCTTCCATCACAGGTTTGTCGGCAATGATTAGACCATATATTATGAGGTGCATGACACATATTAGATGTTCAAGCAGATGCCCTCCCTTCTCTGAGCCTGGGTTACACCCTCTCCTTCATCTGTCTTCCCAAGGGCAGATACTGGATAAATGTAAGTCAGAAAGCATTAACAATTGATAGGCAAACAGTGGGCATGTGTCTAGTAAATAATGGCCTTGGAACATCATGTTGAGGGAAAATTTTTGCAAAGAGGAAAAATCTACCCTAGACTCCTCTTTGTAAAAACCCCTGTCAGCTGTCTTCTAGACGCAGGCTAAATGTTTTATCCCAAGTCTGTCAAGATGAACAATTCTGTTAAATGAGACCCATTACCGAGAAGACCAGCCTGAGTCTGTGAGAGTTAAGAATTATAGAATATTTCAAAATGAAAAACAGTTTTTGTTCCTGGATACATAGAGAAAATCTAATCCAGAAAAGGTCTGGGTAGTTGAGATTCTGCCAGGCATATTTTATGGCCAAGGAAGAAAGGTTTATAATTACAAGCACCATTTACATTATTGCTATATTTGGGATAGTTTGGGATGTTTGGAAACAGATCGTTCCCATGAAATTACAAACATTTCTCCTATTATCATGATTTTGAGCTATTTACTATGGCATTCTGGAAGAAACAGAGGTGAACAGACGTAGACTAAAGTCTATTTCTAGGACTCACGCGCAAGCACTGTGAGTTTGTTGGGTTCGAGGTAACGACATCTCTTCTTTGACATTCCCTTAACTAATGTGATAATTGCTAAGGTGCATCTCCATCATTTCGCCAAATCTTTCCAGATTATTTTTCAGTTGTTAGAGATCTCCTACTTCTCTCTTCCTTCCTATCATCACCTTGACACTTTCTTTGAAATAATTTTAATTCCCCCTCCCCCCCCCAAAGAATCATGATTATGGAGGAAAACTCAACAGAGAGAGAAATTATCCATAGAATGAGAAACACTAAATACTAGTGTTATCTGTAGTGGGAGGGAAGGAGAAACTAATAATGGCTCCAGTTAACCTCACTCAGACCTGCAATTTCTGAACAATCACAGTTGTAAAAACACATCCCACCTTTTTTCTCCATTTGTTTTAGTTTTTTTCCTAAGAAGGGATTGCAGTCTTGCAAAATTTAAGCTTATCTATTTACTCCTTTTTTAATTCTACAAGTACAAATAAGAGCCAGAAAGTTTTTAAATGGAAAGTCTATAGTTTTTCCCACAGTCACAGGTCTTATTAATAAAATGGTTAAAGTGATTTACTTCAAATTCTGATCCCCCTCGAACTAAAACAAGCCATCATAATTGAGCTATAATCAGAGAAGTTACGGAAATTTTAAAGGCAGACAGAAGTCATAATGCTTTTAAAAGGAGGGTGGAGAGATTAACTTATATGGTCTTAATTCTAGTGGTTAATATTATAAAGACTTCTTAATTATACTAGAAATTTAAAAAATACTTGCCACATGAGAATGTGTAAGCGGTCTTAGTTTCAGGACTAAAAGTGAAAATCTCTGAGGTTGGGCTAAACAAATTCTTATTTACCAAATGTGGGCAAATTTCATTCGTGTGACTGTTTGGGAGCAGTGACAGTTGTGAGAACTCTCATTCTGAGTCCATTCTTCCCTACTGTGTGCCTCACTTCTGGGTGGTCCATGTGGCTGGCCACTTTTGGGGGCCTTTGAAGCATAATATTTCTTGATACACCTTGTCTTGTCTCAACACTAAAGCATCACTTGCATAGGTTGCCTGGGCACAAAACATACAATCGACTCCAAATAAGATTGATGTGGATAATCAATGTAAAAATAATAAATTATCACATTGCCGTTTATCTTTTGAAACCATTTTAACATAAACGTGGCAGGTGGAGAAAGGCTTGGATCACAAGGCCAGTGACCAACTATTTCACCAGGAAACTTTTCAAAGAGCCACCCAAGAAGTATGTTTCATCACTCAATTATATTTCTTGCATTCCCTTCCTCTTTATTGCTGGTAGAGGCAGAAGGAGTTACAATAACTTGTAGACTCCATTTCTCTTTCTTGAAAAAGGACTCTACTGCTCATAAATGTCACAGCCAGGGACAAAACACACCTGCCTTGTGTTTAGCAACAATTTTATTGTGAGAACATTCCTGCCTTTCCTATTGATTTTGAGCAGCCTGAAAACTGAGAAGCTGCTGGGTGTGCACATGGTCAATTAGGCAGCTTTGCTGACAAAAGTGCAAAGCATGGTGGGAAACTCTAAAAGCATGATTCTCCCACAAGCCCTGTGGGTCAGCCATATAGCTCGGGTTTGGGCCATGATCATAGTTTTCCATTGCTTGACAAAGGCATACAGCCTCTCTCTTGTTTCTGGAAGTAATGCTACCCTCACAGAGATCTTGGTCTTACCTTTGAGCTACACTTGTACAATGGGTGACTGATAGAATCGACGTAATGGTGCCTCATGCAGCGTCGAGGATCCGAGTCCATCATGAATGAGCTGTCCGTTTTGCTGTCTGTATCTCCCATTAGCGCCAGCAGGGAGAGCATAGAAAAAGATGCAGCTAGTACATGATTTCTCATTGTTGTAAGGAAAAACTTCTCAAGAGGAACAGCAGAGGGAGGCAGAGGACTAAAAATTGGAAATGCCTTCACCTCCTAGGATCCAGTTCCTTTCAAGGAAAGGGCAGGATCTGGCTGAAGCTTTCTGGTTGTCATTGTCCTTTGTATGCCGGAGTTTCGTCTTACTCTTTGCACTTGCAATCCATCATCACAGTATCTGCTGCACAGCTGGAATGAAAACAGAAATTATTTTCCCCAGAAACATTTACCCAGAAGAACTAATGGAACCCAGGAGGTATTGAGTAGAATTTTTCCACGTCATTTTGAATGGAGAATATTGGTTTCTAGAGTGTCATTAACATAAGCTGTCATCCATTCCATACACCCCCCCCCATAGCTTATACTACATATTTATAACCATTTGGAATTAAACACAATGGTTTAAGGGAAGCACATGTTGACTTTAATTGCTGGAGTCCCTGTTTCTAGGAGCAAGAATGGTTTGAACCCATGGTAAAGATTAAACATGTGGTTCCAGCCACGGCATAACTGAATTGGGTGGTCTCATCCTTATCCTTAGCTGGGGGGGCGGGTGGGAGGGTCTCTTCAGTTTCTCAGTAAGCTTTGGTGTCAACATCAGCTTACAGGGCTAGAGAGGAGGCAGGTCAGCACTAATGAACACAGGTCAAGCCCCACAGGAAGTACATTTTCCATTTCCAAGTCCATACCCACCCACCCACCTAGTTTTCCACTTCTGCTTTCTGGGCTCATCCTGTTTTTGTTTTAAGCCCTGTGCCACCCAGCATTAATGACAAACTGCATCTGAAATACACGTTATGCTAACTGGCCTCCAGCATGGTTAAGGCAACACATGTGTATTTGCCAACAGAGTCACACATTTCTGCAGAGCCTTTGTAGCCTGAACACATGGTATAATTTGAAAAAATAAGTGGTTCTTGGAGCAGAGACTTACCATTAAAATGGGATCATGCTATATCGATTCTCCTGAAATTTGCTTTGTTCTTTTAATCATACACCTCCTGGACAAAGGACTGGGGTCCAGAGGTTTCTCCAAATCACCTCACTAACCCCCCCACCAGACATGGCCAACACTGATGCTTTTTATCACACAAGACAGAGAGTATCAAAAATATTTTCAAACGTTTAGGAAAATTGGAGGGACCTGTCATTACATCCAAAACAAAGAGAACATGATAATTAAAGCTGCAGAACAACTTTCAAAGGTATTTCAGATAAAAGTTTGATTATTTTGTTCATAGTACATTTTTTTTAACTTCTTACTCATGGACAGTCTGAATAAACAGGGCAAAGTGTTAATAAGATCAAGATGAGAAGTTCAATTCCATATGAGTCAATTAGTTTTGTGGTAACAGTGGCCTCAGACCCACTTAGCCTCAATCAGCTGTCTTGTGAGTGTGGGGCTGGGGATTCCAAGCAGAAAAGAGTGTGTGACATAGGGCTGTTTCAGAGCAGAGCATCCCTTGCAATGGCAAAGCCTCAGCACATGTGTTTCAGCGAAGTCCTATAAATTGCAGGAAGGGCAGTGACTAGTAAAGAGGGGACCCACCTGGACTCTAGCACTGTAACTGATTAGCTGAAGGACCTTGTACAGGTCATTTAAACAGTTCCAGCCCCAGTTTCCTCATCCATAGAGCAGGGGAATTGGAAGAGACAGCATCTGCATGACCCTCTTGCTCTAAAATGCCACCACTTAATACAAATGGATTCAGTTACCACCATCTCCATATCCAGAAGATAATTCTAAAGTTGAGGAGACCATATTTTCATACTTTACACCACTTTCCTTTATGTAAATGCTAATGGCAACATCTCATTAAAATTGATCAAACCTGAGCCTAAAGCTCCAAATGGGCAAAGAATACAGAAGAGCATTTTTTATTTTCTTTTCAGCTGCATGTTCTAGGATTTCCTATGTGCATTTCACAAAACTCACCAAGACTTCAGCTCAAAGAGCCAGAACGTTCTTGGGTTCCATGTTCAGAGGCTGCAATATTACTGACCATTTCTTGAGTTTCAATATGACTAAATTATCCCAAGTGGTTATCTGTCTCTTTGAAGCTTAATTAGTCTCAGAAAGAGAATTTATTAGATTTCTCCTTTCACCACTCCAGTCTACAGATATTTCCCCCAGGAGTCAGTAGCAAAGGGATGAAGGGAAAAACAGACATTCCAGTCCTGGACCTCCCTCCTCTCTGCCAACAACTTCTCTTCAGAGCCATGGCCAGGAGATATGGTTAAATGAGCAAAGCAAATGAAAGAAAAACATGTATAGCATGATGGTAAAAAACAAGCAACAACATCCATAACCAAACCCTGTATATGCGTATGTGTGGTTGTATTTGTTGGCATTTGCATTTTCTCCATAGAAAAGGAAATATAAAGGACGCTTAAACACAGAAGATGGGCACCTTCACTCATTTAAGAGAAATGAAAATTGAGTACTTTGAGATACTTTGTTCCACCAATCAGATTTACAAATATTCGGAAATCTGATCATGCACCCTGTTGGCAAGGCTGTGGGAAGACAGGCCCATTTTGGAGACAGTATAGTATAAACAGGTACAAATCCTATAGAGATCAATTTGGCAATAGCTATTAAAATTGCAAATGTATAGAGGATGTGGAGAGAAGGGAACTCTCATACACTGCTGGTGGGAGTGCAAACTGGTGCAGCCACTATGGAAAACAGTATGGAGATTCCTCAAAAAATCAAGGATAGAACCACCATATGATCCAGCTATTCCACTGCTGGGTATTTATCCAAAGAATTTGAAAACACCAATGCGTAAAGATACATGCACCCTTGTGTTCATTGCAGCGTTATTCACATTAGCCAAAACTTGGAAGCAACCTAAGTGCCCACCAAGGGACAAATGGATAAAGAAGATGTGGTATATATACACAATGGAATACTACTCAGCCATAAGAAACGATGAAATCCAGCCATTTGTGACAACACGGATGGACATTGAGGGTATTATGCAAAGTGAAATAAGTCAGAGGGAGAAGGTCAAATACCGTATGATTTCCTTCATTAAGTAGTAGATAATAACAACAACAAACAAACACATAGAAACAGAGATTGGATTGGTGGTTACCAGAGGGGAAGGGGGGAGGGAGGAGGGCGAAAGGGATAATTCGGCACATGTGTGTGGTGATGGGTTGTAATTAGTATTTGGGTGGTGAACATGATGTAATCTATGCAGAAATATGAAGTATAATGATGTATACCTGAAATTTATACAATGTTATAAACCAATGTTACTGCAATAAACAAAAAATTTTTTTAAAAAAATTGCAAATGTATATAATTTAGACCCAGTAATTCCACTTCTGGGAATTATCCTACATGTGATATCACACAAGCATATGGTTATTCACTACAGCATTGGTTGTCATAGCATAAAAGGAAACAGCACAGAATGTCCATCAGTAGGGGACTGGTTAAATATATTATACAATATTTACACAATGGAATACTATGCAACTATATAAAGAAGGGTGCAGAAACTCTATGTACTGATTTGAGTTAAAATGGGGAGGGATAAGGATATATATTTGTATTTACATACAGAAGCTCTAGAAAGGTACCCAAGAAACTAATATAATTAGTTACCTGTAGGAGTTGGAGGATGGGCATGGGAGAAAGACTTTTCACTGTGTACCTTTTTTTATTTGTAGATTTTTTTACTTTGTGAATGTATTACCCATTCAAAATTTCTTTAAAAAAAATACTTTCTCTTTTAAAAGCTTGGCTTAAAAACAATAATTAAGTTAATGGATGTTTAATGCTTGTGCCAGTTTGAGTATTTTAATAGTATTATATTTTTATTTCTTATAAATATGGGAAGACATGCTTGTCTCCTTTCTTAAATATTCCTCCAGGTGGACCATTTAGTTCTTGTGCACTACTGCCACCTAGTAGCAACATCTTGAATTGCAAGCACAGTTAAACGTTCTTTTCCTGAAAGGTGAATACAACACTTTTGCAAGAAAATATTATGAAGTTTATACTGATAAAGAGATACTTAATGTCACACAAAACACAAAATGTAACTTTATTATCTGATTTTCTCTTTAAAGATTATAAACTGAACCCAAAAGCAGGATTAAAGATAAAGTATAAAAGAATGACAGAGGAAATGTTGCTTCACTACTAATAAGAAACAGGTTCATTTCAACGCACTCACAAAGCATGATACTTTTTGTTCACTTTTTATATTAAACTCTGAAATAAGAATGCAAGCAACAATGTAAATATGCTACAGAACTCACAGAACCGTCAAAACAGAAAGGTAAGATTTTTGCAACATAACATTGGGATTTTTACCTTGTGTTCAAATAGAATGAACCAACACTGTTGTGCTGAAGAAGAAATAAACATAATGCTCAAGAAAAGAGTGATGTTAAGTCAAGTCCTCTTAACATTATATTGGTCGGGGTGTACATAGGTGAGAATGCGCAGAGCGCTGAGGGAAGAGCTCACAAAGAGGAAAATCAGGAAGAAAAGAAATTGACATCACTTGAGATCTCCACTTTATGGCAGCCTAAAGATATCTATGTCTATATTGTAGGAGCTTCTGTCATTTTTCTCAAAATTAAATTAATTCCAATTTGCTTTAATTTTTTTAAAGCCACGTAGCATAAAATCAAATGCTGCCTATCAAGACTTAGAACCTCGGCCCAGCCAATGATGGATTGAATGAGAGAGTGACTCTGCTGCTGAACTCAGTAGCCCCGCTGCTGCTCCGTGCTCTGGGTACAGTCTCTGAGACATGGACTTGGCTGATGTACAGAGCCCACGTTCTAATAGCTCCAATGTGGAGCCTCTGCCGGCAGGAGAGGCACGTAGGCCAGCGTGCCCGACTTTGGAGCTACCCTCCAAACGATACCAGTGGAAAAGAACAACTGGTGCCCAGATTTCCCCACCTGTCATCCTCAGCGAAATAATATAGCAGAGCTTACAGTGGGCCCAGCCTCCTGGGTGAGAGATGGTGTTGTCCACAGATCAGCTCACTCTTGGGCTGACCTTCTGCCTGGCAGAGGGTAAAGTGCTGGTTTCACACAAGTTATTCCAGCAACAGGCTAAGACAAGTGGCATGTGCCAAGAATGGCCTTATTCTTGGCCTGCTTGCCAGGGAAGGGAGAGCGTTGCTTCAGTATCTGGACATCCCCCCCTGGGCTGTTTTCAGCACTCATATATGCAGGTATTGCCTCTCGGCCTTCTTTCCACAAATATTTATTTAACACATAGTCATTGAATGCCTACTATGTGTCTCGTTTTGCTCTAGCAGATAAGAGTTAAGGATCGGGGGAAAAAATAAGTCTTATTCTAGTTCCCTCCTTCAGCTCATTGCATCCAGAAGCAAAGAGTCTTGGCCTGCTGTTTTCCTGGGAAATTTTTTGGACACATTAATACACTCCCTTAACGTCTAATTCATATCCAACATGCATTTCATCATTTCTAGGAAGATCAAATTAAGCAGATAAAATATAATGGCTTTGGAACGGCATCATTGTAACAGATAGAGTTATTTGATATTTACTATAATTTAAAATAATCATATCAGGCATGATTAAGGTAAAGATGGCAGAACATAGAGCCTCTCTCAAAGGAATTGCCAAAAAAAAAATCAAAGACTTAAATATAGAAGAAAGCTTGCCACTAGATAACACTTTGTACTAGGATTAGAAAACCAGGAAATTCTAGGTCTAATCAGATAGTGTGAAGTGCTAAGTAGCCGATTCCCAGGAACTCAAAGAATTCCAATTGGATCTAGTCAACTAGATGCCTTGGAGAATAAGTCAGATGCCTCTTCCCAAGACACTTAATTTATAAACTGTAAACAGCATGTTGGATTTTATAAAGCATCCCGTGCGCTCAATGAATGGTTTTTGATATTATTCCTATCTGGCAGCACCTCAATAGCAGCCAAGAAGCCAAGAATGGGCTGACCCAGAGGCAGTGGTTCTGACTGCGAACGCTGCCAGGCCTCCAGCCTGCCAGCCCCAGGTATCTCCAAAGATGGGCAGCCACAAGGTCAGTGGGAAGGGAGTGGCTCCTGCCCCTGTCACCTCATGGTGTTTGTTCTACAGTCAGAGGTGGAGAAGCGTGTGAGGCAATGCCTGCCCCCATAGTGCCACCTCAGGAGAGAGAAGACAACATCCTTGCGAGCAAACAACAGCCTCCAAACTGGGATAGGACCCTGTGTTCTCCCAACCTGCATTACTAGCCAAGCATGGCCAAACTCAGCAGCGGCGGTGATGGAGGAAGAAAAGAGATGAGAGAAGCAAAAGGGAAGAAGAAATATAGCCCAGGAAAGAAGCAGTAAATCATAATCTTGGGATAAATAGGGGCACAAAAAGAAGGACCGAGAATAGAAGTAATTTCTGCAGATGAGCCAACTGTCAAGCAGCCCCACCTGTGTGCGTGTCCTTGGGTTGAATAGTTTTAGTTTTACTGTCTAGGGAGGGACTGGTGTGGGAGGACTGGACTTTGAGACTGGCTGAAACTTTAAATCTTGATTTTCAGGAAATCCAGAAGAACCTCTCATTGTTATCCAAACTCTCACTTACATACGGCTTTCTTCTCTTCTTCCCAAACCCATTTCTAACCTATGTTGTTAGTGTCCCATGTCCCGATGTTTTGCACTCATTTGTCAGAAATACTGGATAACTATTCCACTACATTCTGAAACCTAAAGAGCATTCTACTGTTGCCTGCTCCGGTGGCAAGAAGGCTGAACTGAGGCGCCTCAAGCTCTGAGCCCTACCTTCCCATCTTGGCTGTGCAATCTTGAGCAAGTCACTTGCCTTCTCTGGAAATCAGTTTTCTCATCTACAAAATAAACTGATTGGTCTAGATGTTTCTATGGTTCTATCCATTTCTAACATTCTCTAACTCTACCTAAGCTTCTCAGAGTCCAGCACCTGCTTTGGGGCTACATATTCCCCCACGCAATACTACAGAAAAAGTTCTGTTCTTACTCAAGAAGTTAATGATTGCAAAAAATGTCTAAACAAGTTCTAATGTGGTGTCTGAACCAAAACTGAAGGCCGAGCTATAAGAATTTGCCCCTTGATGAGGCCATATTTGTGGCCTGAAATAAAAATACTCCTTAATAAACAATTGACTCAGTGCTTACAATGTACTAAATATGGTTTATAAATTAATAATATGCTGTTAATAATAGGAAGCAGTTAGCGAGGATATTTAACCAGTTCCTGTTTCTCTTAAAGCTGTCTTAAAATTTGTAGTGTTTCTTTCCAGTCTCCACCAAATGGGGAGAGGAGAAAGGCTAATAGTAGTCAATCATACTAGAATTGGACTTCTTTCATTTGATGATGATGCTATAGGCTATCAGTTCTCCTGTACCTTTCCTATGAATGACCTTACTCCTAAAGTGAGCTTGAGCCACAGATCCTCACGCCCTGGTGGGGCCATTTGTGATGCTCTGGTTCAGCACAGAAGAGGAAGATCGGTTAGAAGAGTTGTCTTCTCTGCGGATGTAGAATGAATAAGGTCCTGGTGGTCAAGAGCAAGGCACACTGCTTGGCAAAGAATCTGGAATCTCTGTGCTAGGGGAGGTACATTCCTGAAGCCCTGGGCTGGGACTTGGGTCTAAAAGAGTTGCCCATTGGGTATGGCTCTTGGATCCTGTCCTGGGTTTCTATGGGTTTCTATAGTCTCTATGGAAGGACTCATTCTGAGTTCTTAACAGTTGACACAACTAACTGATTTTTAGAATACAAATCTTGCATAAATTGGAAATGACCAGGTCTGATTACCCATGTGTCAAGAAGCACGATCCAGTTCAAGCCTTTTCCTCCGGGAGTTTGGATTATTTCTGTAAATCTAGCCAGCCCACTAAAAGCTGTGACTGATATGGTGATGAGCTGTCAGACAATGCTTAGGGGTGGCCTTTCTGTGGTGCCACAAATCAATAATAGCCCTAAACATGAAGTCCCCTTCCATCATTTTTCATCAACAGGGAATAAAAACAGGGAGAGATGAAACCACAGAAAAAGTAACAGAAAAGAAGGAGGAAAGACTTTTTTTGATGTTCAAAATCTGCCACTGCCCTTTCAATGATTTCAAATGGCACAATTTCAGAAAGGGAAGACTCCCTTCATTTCACCCACTCCCTTCCAGGAAGGGGATTTCATGTGAAGAATGAGACACACTCTACCACTCACCTTGTGTAAGACCCTTTGGTAAGAAAGCAGGAAAGTTCTGAGATACCCAACCCAGGGGACTCATTCCTTCCAAAACACATAAATGTCTGCTCTCTCTATGGAAAAGAAAAGGTGGCCAGGTGTTCTGGGGACCCTGGTGCTGATGTAATTTGACACTGGTCCTGCCACTGGACTGCTGGCTGTGGTATGGCCTTAGGAGAAGAGAGGTGACCAATGTTAGCTCAGGGTACAGGCTCCCTTTTACCCTGGAGCCAAATGAGTATGTTGGCTTTTCTTCAAAGTGTCCAGCAGTGTTTCCAAAGCTGCATTTGAATCTCTTCATCCACAACAGCGTTTTGGAATGGTGGGTAGTGATCTCACCTAACAGCTGTAGAGCCCTTAGTTAGAAATGGGGCATGAACAATACGAGCAACTCAGTCTTTCCATTCCCCATTCAATTTGCCTTTTCTGCCCAATGGTGGGATTTGAATACTGAATTCAAGCCGGTTGCAATCCAGAACACTTGTGGACGCAGACCTATGTCAAAGGGGCAACATTAAAATAAAATCACATAAAAATGTTTCCCTATATTACTAATAACTCTGAACTTATTAAACTGTTGGTTTTCTGTTAGTATCTTGCTTGGCTTAAACCACACACACTACCTCTTTTGATTGCCAGTCCTCCTGTAACAATTCCATTCTGCTGCCTTTGGATTTCAGACTTCAAAAGAAAAATTCTGAAAAGAAGTAATTTCTCATAATTTGGGGGAAAATCACAGAAATGTATCAAGTCCTAAAATACCACCTTGTGTTTTAAAGAAAAATTGAACTTTGATTAAGGATTGGATTTCTTTGATTCTTCACGTCCATTTTAGGCATGTGTGTGCCTACATTTGACTTAGAGTTGAGACTGAGGGATATTTTTTCACTTAAAAAGTTGACCTCCTTTTCTACCATCAAGTAAGGAAGGCAACTTCAGGGTTCAAACCCCTCTTCCTGGGAGGGAGTAGGTGAAATTAGGGGAAGCTGTCCTCTCTGAAATTGTGCTGTTTGAAAATTTGTAGTGGCAGGGTTTGAACATCAAAAATAATCCTTCCTCTTTTTCTTTTGTTACTTCTCCCATGACCTGCTCTCTTCCTATTTTTGTTCCCTATTGATAGAGGATGGAAGGCGACTCCATGTTTAGGGCAATTGTTGGTTTGTGGCACTGCAGAAAAGACAGCCCTGAGCATTTTCTGACAGCTCATCAACTTCTTGAATGTGTTAACCTGTTGCCCTTTCATTTTTGAAGGATATTACAATTGGTTGGATCACAGCTTAACAGAAAAAGTTGGGATTGAGCCAGGCCTTAGAAGAGAGAAAATTGTCTGAAAAATTTTTAGCTTTTGTAGAAAAACAAAAAGAAAAATATATCTCCTGCAAATCTTAGAGAATCAAGTTTAAAGCTACTAGTCAATGTTCATGTGCAGATTTTGACATGAGGGTGAAGTGGACCCCAATTGGATGAATTCCTGATTATAAGCACTGGGGATATATTGCCAACTGAAGTTACCCATTCTTTGAATTTTCTGAGTCAGCGTTCTTTCTAACAAGAAAGGAGTTGTTCCAGACGGTAAACCCCATCCACGGTGTTACATTTTGACTATTGAAAATGGGTCTAGTGGGTGTGACTCTTAGCAATATATGCTCACCCATTAGACTCTGAGACCCTCTGATGAAGAGGACGGTAAACATGAATGGCACCAAGCAAACTATTGCCAGACACACAAGAAAAAGCTTTGCAGATGTGAGGGCAGCTGGCATCAGAAATAATGCCATCGGCACAATCTTCCTCAAAAACTCAAATGTGTGGGTGTGTGAATTTGCAGCATGCAACCGCCACAGCCAAGCTAGCCCTCATTTCAGTACCAGCATCTCCCACCCAGCTGCACACACATGGGGGGTCTCAGAAGGATTCCCTGCCCTTTGTTTTCTCCTAGGATCAAACGCAGAAGTTCATGGTTGCTGATCTGATGGGTGAGGAGTGGGCACCACCAGCTGGAATGTTGCCACTGGCAAGGGCAAAGAGAAAAATAGGAATGCTCTTAATGTCCTCCCAAAGAAAACCTTTGATGGACAAAAGAGTGGTTGTATTTTTACCCTCTCCCTTCATGCTGCCAGGCGTCTTTAAATAGATCCTCTAGCCTAGGGACTTGTATGGAATAATTCATATTAAAACCCAAGAAGTGGTAGAGGAGGGGAGTTGGTTCTTTCTTCTCTTTCTTTTCTTCCTTTTTTTTCCTTCTTGTCAAGCTAACAGGAAAAGACTCATTTTAATTCAGCTGTGTTAAATTTTTTCCTTTTGGGTCTTTTAATGAACTTTAGCTAATTCAGAAAAGACTACCAAAGCCCGCAGGAAAAGAAAAGGAATAGGAAGCCGCATTGTCAATTGCTCTTTAATACCTTTTGGTCCCAAGGACATTAGCAGCATCTTTTAAGGATGCTGCACAGAGGGGGTTACATGAGGCTCTTAAATGGGAACATCTAATTGAGAAGTCCAGTTCCTTCCATTTGCAACTCATAAACCAATCTGTTGTTCTGATGCTAAGAGAAAGAAAGAAAAAGCCCTCCCCATCTCTCCAGCCCCATGCATTTTTAGTTCGGCTCAACCCAGGATCCAATTTCTCCCTTCTCCCTTTCACCAAACCGGTTTCATAAAGACATTCAAACCCATGCTAGCCAAATTAAAAGTCCTGTCTCTCCTTCTTTCTCCTTGGGAAGGGAAGGATGTGGGAAGGAGGGAGAAAGGGGGCAGGGCACGGCCCAAGGATCCAGGGAGCTTTGTATCAAGTCACTTGTCTCTCCCCCTGAAACAGAGAATAACCACATTTCTCTTAATGTAGGCCGAAGTGCATCCAGGCGTTCCCATAGCGCTCCCACCCCCAGCCCTTTGCCGGAGATGTGCGGGTCACTGTGATGGTATGCTTGTCCCTGCCAACCCGGGTCACTCCAGCCCTACTCTCAGCAGCCTAAAGGGCAGCCGAGCCATGTGGCTGCTTCCCTCTGCGAGTGGGTTCAGGCTCAGGGCTCCAAAAAGCCCCCCAATCCTATCAGCCCGACAGAGCTGCTGCCAAGAATGACATCCTGGGAATACTATGGAGATGGGGAGACCTCATGGGCTGTTGTCCCCGGATGGAACAGAACCCAGGCTGTCTGGAAAACAGGCGGAGCAAAGAGCAAGCTCACAATGGAAGGAGCTCAGGCGAAGGGAAAAGGGGGCGGGGTGGGAGTGGTGGAGAGCAAAAGAAAAGAAAAGCCACATGCCACCCAGGAAGATTCCAGGGAGGGCGGGAGGAGGTGGTGGAGGAAGGACTTGCAGGAAACAAGTACCCAGACATGGCACTGCCAGTCTAGCTGGATTCTTTTCTGAATTAGATTATGCGAAAGAAAGAGGGGAAATATATAGCCTGCCAGCTGTTCAAAGGCTTACAACCTTGCTTTTATTGTCCGGGTAAGTTGGTGAGGTGGGGCATCAGAGGAATTCCAAACATACCATCCCAGAGAAATTTTAATATGTTCCACAGTGTCATACACGAAGAGGAAATGACAGCTGATCACAGCCAGGGCAGGCCACAGCAATCTGGGCCCTGGAGCTCACCCACCCTCAGATGGCCCAGCTTCCCTCCTCTGCTTTAGCACTTCTCAGTCCTTCCACCTGCCTCCCCATCCCTTCTGCTCTCACTGGCGCAGCCAGGGGGCCTGGACAAAGTAGCAGTAACTCACTGTCATGGGAAGAGGTGAGGATGGACTTGAAGGCCGCTGGCCAAGAATCTGAGGGCTGGCTCGGGTGAGTCAGGCACCCCAGGGAGTCAGAGGCATTTTAATCCAACCATGGGGGATTATCTGCTGATAAGGACCAAATCAAGGACCCTGATGATGCTATCTTCAGGGGTTTTTCCCAGTAACCTACCCACATCAGAAAACAGAAGCCTGGATTATTTGAAAGCAACGTTGTGTGTGACTCTGACGGAGACCTGAGTTTGGGGAACAACTTCCAGCAACTTCTTCCCAGGGGCTCCTTGAGTTTAGGCCAGGCCCAGAGGTCATTGGTTTTGATCCTGGGGGTGGGACAAGTAAGTGGTGGGAGACAGTGACTGCATCTTCCTTTGTGCATGTTCCTAATTCAATGATTCATCAAGTGTCCCTGATGTCAGCTGCTGAGGAGGTGACTCACTGCTATCCCTGATAAAGACAGCACGTGGTCCTTTCCACAGGGTGCTCAAGGGAGCAGAGAAAGGATAAACTGTCCTTTTTCCCGGCTTCTTCTACCCAGGCGGGAAAGATCCCGGTTTTGTTAGCTGTGCAAGTGATATGTACCCAGGATCCAGTGATAAAGGCCTAAGAGGAACCCCTTAATCATAAGTGGAGAGAAAACCCATTGATAAGTGATGATCATTTCAAGTAAATCTGGGTACCAGCAGATATTTTAAATGATTCCTTACAACACAGAAGTCATTGCCCAGCTTCCCCGTTGGCAAAGTCCATTTCAATTCCCAAAATTAACTGGAGATAGTATACAGACGAGAATTACAGTGTGGGACAGTGTTTCATTCACCTTTACACCCATCAGGACTAGTGTAATTTATTAAAAAAATGAGGGAATGAATAATTAACTAATAAGAATAATAGTACTTGAATTGGGAGTTCTTAAAATACAGTAAAAATTGCCGGCCACCATTGGTAGCTATAATTCCAAGAAACTCACCACGTTTTTCAAGGGCCCAGGAAAATGAATGAGTTGGAAATTGTTAAATGTACTGAAAAATGATTTATTTTCCCCTTGACAGTGTCACTGGAACTGGAATTAAGATTGAAAACTCCACAGGCGTGTTTCCCTCTGTGGGTGTCAGCTGCCGGGTACACAGGCGTCAGGAAAGCCTCGGCCAGTTCTCCCTTCACCTGAACCAAATGTATTTTAAAGCAAATGATGCAAAACACTGCATTTTGATTTAGCTAAATGGCTTGTTAACAGCAGTAGTTTTAAACAAAAATCACTGTAAAATTGTATAGCAATAGAATCCATAGTACTATTACAGGCTTTCTCGAACAGTGAATATCCCAACGTTGTAAATTAACTCATTCAAAAGCCAGATTTTCATTTAACAATGCTTATTAGGCTAGTTATTAGAGAAAATCAGAAAAGTTCCCCATAAACCCTGTCCCCATTCGACAATGAAAATTGGTCAATAGGACTCTAAAGTTTACTTTCAGAACCCAGACTAGTGAGAAGAAAGTGGGCGGATATTTGCATTTGGTCTAAAGGCACAATTGAGAAGCATTCTGCAGTCCCCACTGTATTTGGTTGACACCCTCAGCCAGCACTGCATTTTAGGCATCTCTATGTTTTCAAATGCATCTGGTATTTAATGTTATGTATTGGAGCAATTTGCCAATGCCAGTTCCTTGTAATTAAAATACACTAATATTAGAAATGAAAAGAGACATGTTTCGCAGCATCCATATCTGTTACTAATGACAGTTACAAAGAATAGAACGTGGGACTCCCTTCTTGCCAAATAGCTTCCTTTCCCACACCTGAATCTCAGCAAAGAAGGGAGGCTACCTCTTTCATGCAGGTTTATCTGGGCTCCTCGATTACAATGAGCCTCAGTCACAGTGCGTTCTGAGTCATTAACATTCTGTACACAGTCAAACTTCCCGTCCCCCAAGAAGGAGTTATGCCCAGGCCTCCTACAGCCTAATTGTTCATTTAAAGAGAGAACTTGTATTCAGGAGCTTGAAAGAACCCTCCGAATATTCCTCAGGTGTTTGTAGGAGTCATTCCTACAGGTCCTGGTCCCTGGGCTGGTGGGAGCATCCTTTCCCGGTCACTGCTTGGACAGTGTAGCATCGGTGGTGCTGCAGGGACAAGCTGACTACTAAAAATAACCCTTTGCAATAAGGCCAAGGCAAACAGCATGCATTTCCTCGGACTTTTTGCCCAATCAAAATCATATAGTAAACCCATCCTCCTCTCTCTCCCCACTGCTCCTGACTGCATCTATGGAAGCGAAGTCCTTGCACGTTGGGAGAAGAGTGCAAAGGAACAGGATTCCTGCAAAGCGTGACACAGAAATCTAGAAATAAATGTTGCCTATTGTTTGAAGTCATTCTAAGCACTCCGGCAGAGTCCTGGCAGGAGATCAGCAGCATACATAAGTAGTAATAAAAGTAAACAGTGCGCTTTTAAACTCGCAGGCTCTGCCGCGTTAATAGTGCCCCCATTGTAAGAGGGATGAGGGCGGTGGGGAAGATACTGGGGCTCCAGGAATCCATGTCGGCAAGTTGCTGCTTCTCAGTCTCCTTTCCCAGGATCAAATATAAGAACGATAACAAAGTTACATCTAACTACGCAGAGAGTTTGAAAATAAAATCTCTTTAAGTCAAACCAAAAGAGATTTTCTAGCCTCTCTGTGAGGCTCCCCTGCTCTGACACAGATTTTAAAGACCCGTTCATTTAAAAAACACAATGCTAGCATGCTACAGATTAATGCAAATTAAATTAATGCAAATTTAAGTGGTATTTAAAGGTAGTCTCTTTGTCTGAGAAGAGGATGAAATGCTCGGTTTGGAAAGAAGTAATTTCCTAGGCAAGCCGTCAGCGCTGGTTTTCCTGCTTACCTTGGGGGAAACGCAGGGCTCCTTTCTTCTCAGACTTTTCTGAGAGCTAGAAAGAGGTCCTGTTACTTCCAAATGCTTTTGTTCTTCTGTCCCTCTGTCACATGGCTTGCCTTTTATATTTGCAACACACAAAAGTTAGGACTGTTGTTTAAGCGACACAGGGAGAGAGAGAGAGGGAGAGAGAGAGGGAGAGAGAGAGAGAGAGAATGTCAAATGGAAAAGTGCCATTGCAGTCATATATCAATCAGGCGTGCGGCCGCAGCAGCGCACTAGCAAATGGGAATGCCACGGAAATGTGAGGCGCTCGTTAGTTATCGGGGACTCACAGCCACTGCCCTCCGCTGGGCTCCCTTCCACGGAGCATCTTACGATGGGAACAACGTACAAGAACAAGGGCAAGGAAATCCGGCCCCCCGCCACTGTTTTTGTATTATGGAAATAACAAGGGGCTAAATGAATATTCTGGATTTAATTCTTTGACAAGCATGTGGCTGCCATAAAGATGTGCAGTCTGCAATAAAGACACATAGTTTCAGAAATACAAAGACTGTGACATTCTGTTTAAGGATTCAGCAGCTGACTGGGATGAAGTTGAAATTCTAAGTAAGAGAGGAGAAAGATCGGAATCAGAGCTACTTGTCAGGCGAGGCTGTTGAAGCAAGTGCAAAACCCTGCCCTATTTTATCACGATGTGTATGGGTGGTGAGAGGTCTTCTTTTCTGAGTTGTTCATCCATTAAATGATTTTTAGCAGCATATCCATGATTAAATCTACAACGGCACTTTAATAAGCACCTTCGCCCGCATCATTTAGAATAAAACTTTAGATTTGATTTAGAAACACCGAGACAGTAGTCCTTGCCTCCTGGAGACATGTGAGTGTGAGAGTAACAGGTAAGGCCAACCCACTGCACTACAACTAGTAGAAAAATGGCAAAGGTAACTATGTGTGTGGTCTAAATGCTTGCTAGCTGGATAATACTGTTAGGAGCTGTGGGAATACAAAGGGAAATATTTCATAATCCTTGCCCTTAAAAGCTTAAAATTAAGACAGAAAACCATCAGCAACTTGGGGGGAAAACACAAAGAACCACTGAACCATTTATAAATTTTTTTATGTCAGCCCCAGCTCCAACATAAGTTTTTTAATTAACACTGATAAAGAATTAAACTGAGAATATGAAAAAATGATGTTTCACGGAAGAGTAACTATATCATAAAACTTAAGAAGAAATTTCTCTCGGGAGCCCAATATAATTGTTGATGCTGAAACTATGTTCAGCTGTATCACATCATTTATTATTTATTAATAAATTGATAATCGCATTATTACTTTTCCACGGAATCTTTAGTCCAAACAGTCATTGATGTTTACAGGAGGCGTCTTAAAATGTTTAGTTTTACCTCCACCCTTTAATAAGAAGCCTCTTTTCTTTTGCTCTACCGGGAAAATCCTGTCTACCTGGGACCAGCCAGTCACAAACAGAATCCACTTACGAGGATAAAGGATAAGTGACAAGTTCAAAGCCTTGAAAGAAAACCTGGCACTTGGCCGATGATGTTGGCTAAATGTCTTAAAAGCAGAAGATCAAAAAGCAAATGGAAATTGGGCCTGAAAAATGGAAATAATCTGAAAGGGGAAATGACTTGTAGCTGAGTAAGAGCCATGGAAATAGTCATGAACACATTTTCTGGCTCAATTTTGTGGATCAGATTGGGAAGGAGAATAAACTCTTTGGCCACCAACGTTTTCACGTATCAGAGCTTGACGTCCATCCACCTTTTCATTTCTCCCGATAAATAATTTGTGGCTCTCTCAACATATGTTCACCACTCCACCCTGCTATCTTTTGCCTTTGGGTTCTCAGAGTCACTCTATCTGCTCCAAAGAAACATGAAAAGGTGTGGTTCTTCCTGGTTGGAATTTTCCAGCCTTCTACAATCTCCCCTTCTGCAAGAGCACCACAGAAAGTGTAAAGATTGCAAACACATTGACTGCTTGGCCACAGAAGACAGGATCTCTCCCAGATGGAGCCCCACTGCTTCCTCCTGCCGTTATTCTGTCAGGGGTGGCGAAGAATACCATCTGTTGCCCCTTTCAAGAGGGAGGCTTTGCCTCCGCCCGTTGGGCTCCAGAGGACTTGTTTCTGAGCCTACCAATAGGTATCTGGCAACAGTAACTCTTTTCATCACATCACCATGCTTTTTAGAAAGGTTACTGTGCCACACGTGGTTACTGGCCATCATTAACATTGCTGAGAAAGAAGGGCTCCCTTTAAATTTCTATCTATGCAAAAAGGGATGAAAATACTCCTGCTGTTATCTCATATGCACTCAGGGTGGAAAAAGTTTGGAGAAGGAGATGTCTGTCAGCTGGATGGGAAATCCTTCAAGGGACCACTCCTGAACCTTTTATTTCTGGTACTGTTTTCAGATTGCCTCTCTCTTGGTAGCTCTAGTGGATATTTACAGGACTCGCCCGGCATCTAAACACCCCTGGAGGGCTGGGTAATTCCAAGGCAGGTTCTGTCTCCTCCCTGCGGAACCTGAAAGGAGCAGCTGTTTCCTCTCCCCTCCTCAGGGCTGCTGGAGACCCAGGTGTGATCAAGCCAGGTTCACCAGATATGCCATCCAGGAGGAGTGGCCAAGGCATGCGGAAAGTCAGAGGTTATTCCCTCTGGGCGCATTGGCATCGAGAGCCTGGAGGTTACAGTGGCCAATGTCGGGGGTAACAGAGCCCAGCCATGTGACAGTGGGTGTCCTGGGGGCACAGGATCCAAGAAGGCATCCTTAGCAGTCTGATCTTTTTGGCTGCATCCATGTTCACCATCATTTAATAAGCCTGGCTCTCCCGTTTTCCTGGTGATTCTGTGAACTGCCCCCCATCACCACACCCACTAAGATCTCTCCAATAAATTCCTTTCTGCTTTAATTACCTAGAGACAGTTTTTGAGGTTGGCAACCAGGAGTCCTGACCTGAACACTACATTTTCCAAATTTAGGCAAACTAACAACATTAACATACGAATGTAAATGTAACCTCTACTTCCTCCTAGCTACCTTCCAAAACAAACAGATGTTTTTAGATTCAATGTCAGTCTGCTATAGTCTCTGCTATAACATTTCAAAAGTAGAAAATTCCTATGTGGGTATATAAAAAGATCCATAGTTCTTATATATAAGTACTTATCAAGATGCCCACTGAAAACAGTACTATTTGACATCATATGTACATGGATACAAACATCGTGTGTGTGTGTAGGGGTGTGTGTGTGTGTGTGTGTAAAATCCCAACATACCAGCATAGTCTGCTAGGCATGTTTTATAATTATCTATGAGAATACTAATCTTTATCATCCTCATGAATATGATAGTCTTCATCCAAAAATACCTATTCATAATAATATCAACTATTTAATGGGTGTTTACTCTCTGCTGGACTCTATGCCAAATATTCTATATGTATTGTCTCTTTTAGAGAGATACACAGCAATCCTATAAGGTAAATACTATTATTCTCTATTTTATAAATGGAGAAATTGAGGCTCTGCAAAGTTCAGTGACTTCCTTGTGGTTGACACAGCAAGCAAATGGCAGAATATGAGCTCTGGTTTTCCTGACTCCAAAGGGCCATGGTTTAGCCACTGTGCCGTGCTGCCCCCATTCAACAGAAACTCACTGAGCAACTCTCTTATAGTAATGATCTGCTATTTGTCAGGGGTACAAATAAAGGTAGAACATGGATCCAGATCTTAAGGTGTTTATGATACAGTAGGGAAAAAAGAAATGTTCTCTTAATGGAGACACTGCAAGGTAAAATGTGATCAGAGCCACAAGAAAAGCAAAAGATATGATAAGATCAGAGGTGATGTGTCCAGGAGAATTCCACTGGGTCTGAGCTTTGAAGGCAAGAGTGGGAACCAGAGGACAAGGGTGAGTTTTTGGAGCAACACATAATCAGACATTTGGCTGGGCCTAAACCTAAACTACGTGATCCAGGAGGATAGGTGAGCAGAGGATGAGCCAGGCTAGGAGCTGCAGCCAGACAAGATTGAAGGAGAGAATAGGGTGGTAAGGCAGTCTGAGGCAAAGGAGAGGTTATGTAAGTGGAAGAAGACAACTGAGGCCGAGGAACGAAGAGAAGTAGCATGGCAGGGATGCAAATAGGTACTTTCATTTATTCATACATTCATTTAACAAATATTCTTTAAGTGTTTCCTACCTGTCAGATGTTGTTCTCATTCCAGGGGCTCCAGCATTGGATAAAGCAGACAAAGTTTCTATGGTAATAGTGGAGCAGTATGTCAGTAAGGACACTTTCAAGGCAAATAACAAAAAAACTTGAGTATCAATGGCTTAGAACATAAGGACATTTTTAGTGCTCAATGAGGAAGTAGGTAGTTCTAGGGTTGGTACAGTGGCCATGGTATTATCAAAAACTCAAGCTCCTTCCATTTCCATCAGGCTCAGCATTGTTGGCTTCTATTCTCCTCTGGCAGGTCAATTCATGGACACAAGATAGCTGGTGGAACTCTAGAAATCACGTCTAAATTCAGAAGTCAAGAGGGAAGGAGAGAAGAGCTTGCTCTTTGCTTCTTCAATCAAGAGGAAAATCTTTCCAGAAAGCCGAAGGGTTTCCCCTTGCATCCCAGTGACCAGAACCCAGCCACATTCCCACCTCAACAGTAATCTCTGCAAAGGGAAACACAATTACCCTGACTGGCCTGACCCGGTCATTATCCATGCTCTGGGGCTGGGTGCATGGCAGACTAAACATAGTCAGAGTCTTGGTGATAAAAGAAGATGAAGAGTAGTTGCATAGATAACCAGTAGTATGTGCCAGAGCGAGAGAGACAATATATACACCAGGTGACTTCAGAGACTGAAAAATGCTATGAGGAAAATTAAACAGTAATGAGATAGTGACCAAAGTAGTGGAGGAAGAGGGGTGAGTTAATAGGGTGACCAGAGTTGATTTCTCTGTGGAGGTGACATTTGAATTTAAACGCTAAGAGCAAACTTGGTAAGCAGAAATGCCAAGGTGCCTGGAACAGAATGAGAGGGGCAAGTGGCAGAAGATGCAGTCAGAGATGAAAGCAGGGGCTATATATATCACATAAAGTTTTATTGGCCAGTGTAGGGAGTTTGGGTTTTTGTTCTTGGTTGACTTGTGTCCCCTCCAAAAAAGATAAGTTGAAATCCTAACCTCCAAAACCTCAGAACGCAACCTTATTTGGAAATAGGGTCTTTTACAGAGATAATCAAATTAAAATGAGGTCATTAGGGTGAGCCCTAATCCGATATGACTGGTGTCCTTATAAACAGGGAAATTTTAGACACAGAGGCAGACAGAGGGAAGACGATGTGAAGACATGCAGGGCAAAGACAGTCATGTGACTGGAGTGATGCATCAATAAGCCAAGGAAGGCCAAGGATTGCTGACAAACAACAGAAGTTAGAAGAGACAAGGAAGGATTCACCCCTAAAGCCATCAAAGAAAACCTGGCCCTGCTGACACCTTGATTTCAGACTTCCGGCCTCCAGAACTGTGAAGCAATAAATTTCTGTTATTTACAACCATCCAGTTTTTGGTACTTTGATATGGCAGCCTTAGGAATGTAATATAGTTTTGTTTGCAATTGGATAGGAATTCATAGGTGAGTTGAAAGCAATGATTTACATTTTTAGAAGCTTGTTCTGGCTCATATGTAGTGATGGATCATGGGTAGATGAGGAAGTGGGAAGGGACAAAGAGTCAAAGGAGAGAGCTTACTGAAGTCTCCCAGGCAAGAGAAAGTGGTGGCTCACACTGAGGTTGAAGTAGCACAAGCGGAGTCAAGTGGACAGATTTCAGACGTATTTTTGGGGTAGAATATACAAGACTTTCTCCTGAATTGCATGTGAGAAGTGACAAAAAGAGAAAAATCCAGGATGATTCCTGCCCCATGGTGGACTGAGGGAAGCACAGGTTTGGTGAGGGGTGGGGCTGGAATCATTAAATTCAGTTTGGAACAGGTTCAGTTTGACATTCCTATAAGACATCCAAGTTGAAATGCAGAAGATGGTGTGATACACATGTTCAAATTTCAAGGGCAATTTCAGATCTGGAGCATACAATTGGAGGTTGTCAACCTATGGTGAGTATTTAAAGCTATGTGGCTGACTGAGATCACCAGGGGAGAGAATTTAGCTAAAGATGAGGAACTAGGGTGAAGCCCTGGATCTCACCTTCATTGAGAGAGATTGAAAAGAAGAGGTCAGAGAGGTAGGAGGAAAACCAGGATAGTGAGTTTTCACCAGAAAAACAAATAATAGTTTTGTTTTTGCTTTTTAATCATAGAAAGATGTTGCCTAAAACTAGAGAAAGTGAACTATGGCATTAGACTTGTGCATCACAAATTTAGAATTGATGAGAGAGCTTTAAAAATGCTGATGCCCAGGCCTTACTCGGGCTAATTAAAACAGACTCTTTAGGGGTGGAGACTTGGGCATTGGTATTTTTAAAAGTTCCCCTTCGTTCCTCAAAAAATTAAAAATAGAACTACCATATGATCCAGCAATCCCACTCACGGGTATATATCCAAAGAAAATGAAAACAGAATCTCAAGGAGATATCTGCACTCCCATGGTCATTGTAGCATTATTCACAATAGTCAAGACATGGGAGCAATCTAAGTGCCCATTAACAGATAAATAGATAAAGAAGATGTAATATATATGCGGACTATATATGGAATGGAATATTATTCAGCCATGAGAAAGAAGCAAATCCTGCCATTTGGGACAACATGGATGAAACTTGAGGACATTATGCTAAGTGAAATAAGTCAGACAGTGAAAGACAAATACCATATGATATCACTTATATGTGGAATCTAAAAAAGCTGAACTCTTAGAAAGTAGAGGGGTGGTTACCAGGGGCTGGGGTGTGGGGGAAATGGAGAGATGTCGATCAAAGGGTACAAGCTTCCAGCTATAAGATGAATAAGTTTTGAGGATCTAATGTACAGCATGGTGATTATAGTTAATAATACTTAAAAGTTGCAAAGAGAGTAGATCTTAAATGTTCTTGCCACCAAAAAGAAATGGTAATTATGTGACATGATGGAGGTGTTAGCTAATGCTACAGTGGTGATCATTTTGCTATATATGTGTACCAAATCAACATACTGTACACCTTAAACTTACACAATGTTATATGTCAATTATATCTTAATAAACCTGGGGAAAAAAGAATGAGAAGACAAGGAATAAAAATAAATAAATGAGTAAAAAAGACAAGTTTCCTGTACCACATCAAAGGCACAATCCACTAAATAATTAATTGATGAGCAGGACTTCATTAAAATGAAAACTTCTGCTCCGTGAAAGACAATGTTAAGAGAGTGAAAAGAAAAGCCACAGACTGGGAGAAAATATTTGCAAAATACTGTTATTCAAAATATATGAAGAAGTCTTAAACTCGACAGTAAGAAAACGAACAACCTGATTAAAAAATGGGCCAAAGACCTGAACAGACACCTCACCAAAGAAGATATACAAATGGAAATAAGCATATGAAAAGATGTTACACATCACATGACATCAGGGAAATACAAATTAAAACAACAATGAGATACCACTACACATCTATTAGAATAGCCACAATCCAGAACACTGACAGCACCAAACATCGACAGGCATGTGGAGCAACAGGTACTCTCATTCATCGTGGGTAAGAATGCAAAATAGTATAGCCTCTTTGGAAGACAATTTGGCAGTTTCTTACAAAATGAAACATACTCTAACCATACAATCCAGTAATCATGCTCCTTGGTATTTATCCAAAGGAGCTGAAAACTTATGTCCACACAAAAACCTGATCTCGGATGTTTATAGCAGCTTTATTCATAATCACCAAACCTTGGAAGCAACCAAGATGTCCTTCAGTAGGTGAATGAATAAGTAAACTGTGGTACATCCAGACAATGGAATATTATTCAGTGCTAAGAAGAAACGAGCTATCAAGCCATGAAAAGACATCAAGGAATCTTAAATGAATATACTTTACAATTTTATATGTCAATAATACCCCAGTGAAGCTGAATTTTTTAAAAAATGCATATTACCAAGTGAAAGAAGCCAATCTGTAAAGGCTACATACTGTTTGCTTCCAACTCTATGACATTCTGGAAAAGACAAAACTATGGAGACAGTAAAAAGATCAGTGCTTGCCAGGAGTTGGAGTAGAAAAGGGACAAATGGGTGGAGCATAGAGGATTTTTAAGACAGTGAAAATAGTCTGTATATATTATAATGATGGGTACATATCATTTTACATTTGTCCAAACCATTGAATGTACAACACCAAGAGTGAATCCTATGTGAACTACGGACTTTAGGTGATAATAATGTCAATGTAGGTTCACCAGTTGTAACAAATGCCCCACTCTGGTGAGGGATGTTGATATTGGGGGAGGTTGTGTATGTGTGGCGACAGGGAAAATATGGAAACTCTCTGTACTTGCCTCTCAATTTTGCTGTGAACTTAAAACTACTCTAAAAAATAAAGTCTATTTTTTTAAAAAAAAAAACATGGCACACCCCCTTCTCCTCCCAAAAATATTACCCAATTAAGGAGACAGCCTCAAGGGGAAAAAAGAACCCCAACTCCCCAGACAATTCTAAAGCCCAATTAGAGTTAAGAACCAATCTTTAGCCATTATAAAAATACCCAGTCACCAATTCAATAAATAATTTCATAATGTAAATTCAAGCTAATGAACCACTGGATATGTGCTAATTTTAGTGAATAATCTTTTTTGGCATCCTTTCCACCATTTTATGATCATCTTCAAAGCGTTGAGAGGACATCGTTGTCTTACAACATACTGTACATCTCATCAAAGGCATAAATCAGGGCAATCTTTGGTTTATAAAAAGATGACGAAAGAAAAAAGCCTCTCAGCTCTAAATTTAAGCACCTTTTGAACTTTATAAAAATCACTTTAAGAACAACATTATTAGTGTAACAAAACAACTAAGATTTTTATCTAGCCCTTTTCTTTTTAAATACATTCTTCTGTTAGTGAGTTACTCCATAAAGATAAGGGAAAATTATTTTATACACAAAATTAAAAATGCAAGCATTCAAAGCAGTCTGGAGAACATTTGAGAAAAAAGAACTTATATTTAAGAAGAAAACAAATCCTCTAACAAAATGTGTTATCTTGCTTCATTATCGTTCTAAAATTAGCTCTTCCTTATTTAGGTAAGAAATAGGGCTACTTACATCACTTAATACTCTGTCAAACTGCTGGGAGGCTCCATGCTAGAGGTAAGGACTCAAGGTCCATTTTATTTCAAAGGTCTTGTTCCTCACTCCGCAGGACCCCTCAATAATTTCTGACACAAATGAACAACTCTTCCTTAAAATTCTTTCTTTCCTTGGTCTTCATCATGTTACAGGATCCACTCCCACCCTGGGATCCTTTTCCTTCATGCCCTCAACTCTCTTCTCCACTAATATCCATCTGAGTGATTTATCTAATTCATGGTTCAAGTGTTACCTTGAGGTCAATTTCTGTTCTTAGCCTACTTTCTGAACTTCAAAACAAGAATTTCCACTTATTCCCAAGTAATCACCATTTAAATATCCCATTGACACCTCTCACTGGGGTACCAAGTCCAATTGATTATCCTCTTCTCTAATTCTGCTCCATTTTTTGCACCCTTAACTCAATCACACCACAGTTACCCCAGCCTGGAAAATCTTATTAGCTCTGCAATTTTGGGAAAGCTGTTAACTTCTTACAACCTCAGTTAGTTCATCTGTTTTATGGGTAAAGAAAACTAATTTAAGAGGCTCAGTATGAAGGTTATTTGAAACATTGAACTGACATTGCTTTAGATTTCAAAGATTATTGCTCTGTGTTATTGTTAGACAAGACCCTGCTGGAGAACACCTAAGGAAATGGTGAACTCAGCCTCGGCTATAAACAGGTCCAAGGTCTTTGACTTCCATATTATGATGCTATAAAACTACTGGCAGGCTAGGAAGTAATAACTTTCTCCATAGAATGAAACAGAACTGTTTCAGTCATATTTGAACTTCAATTTCTTATGCTCTTGCTATAAAATAATAGACTCTACTGTCAAGTCTTCTTTTCTCAAATTCTTAAATTTCACAGTATTAAGAAATATTCACTTCCTTTAGTATAAAATGTGGCATTCATTTAGAAATATATTTTTAATTAACTTTGCATGTCTCAGCGATCATGTAAAAACTACATTCACTAGTAGCTCAACAAATTCATGGTAAGTCAGTTTTAATCCTACTTAAGGTCAATTTCACCTAGAAAGAATTATTGTAAAAGTTTGTACTGACAGCTTGTAATTAATGTACGCTTTTGAAAGGATGAATAGTCATTGACTGGATATTCAAAGAAAGATTATACTTCTTGATCTTCCCCCCAAACACAAAAAAATGATACCACTCATCATATTTGACAGGTCTTTGTTTTTCCCAAAAGAACTTTTTCACATATTGAACAGTTTGCCACAAATTTATGACTTTTTCAATTAAAATTTAATTTTAAAAAACATATTTGGTGGTTTGAGCCAAGAAAAAACAACAGGCCTAGAGGTAGTCCATGGTTGTTCTATATGATGAATATAAGCAGCTTCATTTTATCCACTTACTTATTCAATCTGTATTTATTAAACGCCTATTAAGTGCAGGAAAACCCTGCCTTCCTCACCGAATTGATGAATAATTATATTTTCAGAAATATCCTCTGATTTTCCCAGACATCTGAGAAATGATTTTCAGAACTTTTTTCAGTTCCACTCATTCATTTACTCAACAAATAATTTTTGAGCAGTGCCGAGCCCTGTTTTAGGCCTTGGAGATAGAGTAGCAAACAAGACAGACAAGGTCCTTGCTCTCATGAAGCTGAAATTCCATTAGAGAGACAGACAACAAGCTCATAAACAAGTATACAATATAATTTCAGGTAATGATAAGTGCCGTGATAAAAATCAAAAAGGATAAGGGGATACAGAGTGAGGCGGAATGCTATTTTAGATTGGGCGATCAGGAAATGCACCCAGGAGGAAGTAGTATTTGAACAAAGATACAGGAGAAGTAAGAGTCATGCAAGGGCTGGCAGAAGACTATTCCAGGCAGGGGGAACAGCCTTAGGATGGGAGCAAGCTTGGCATGTCCACAATGAAGAAAGGAGGCCACTGTGGCTGGAGCAGAGTGAACAAGAGCAAGAGTGGAAGAAAATGAGGCAAAGGCCAAGTCATGTAGAGCCTTGTAGCCATGATAAGGCATTTAGGCTGTATTCTAAATGTGATGGGAAGCCACTGGGGAGTTTCTAACTAGAGGGTGACGTGACCTGATTCATGTTTATGAAAGACGACCTTAGGTCTTTTGTGGAAATAGGCAGTCTGGTTAGGACGCCAATGTAGTGAAACATGGTTGAATTCTGACTACATTTTTAAAAGTAGAGCTCTTGCAGAACTTGCTGATAGGTTGAATTTATGGTTTGGATAAAGAAGAGAAATTGGTGATGACACTTAAGATTTTTGTTATGCACAACTGGTGATTGATTGGTGTTCTCATTTAATTGAAATAGTGAAGATTACAGGATGAGTACAGTGGGGGAGGCAGAACCAAGAGTTCTGATTTGACATAATAGAAGACCTACTGTGTGACAAGGACAAGTGTTCTGCTTGCATGTAGACCAAACCTGCAGGAACATCATTCATAGGAAAAAACTCATGGAGACAAGATCATGGCAGATATGTGAGTTCCCCGTTGCCCCTCACACTCTGGGGTAGCTTCACCCCAGATGCCAGATGTGGGAGAGGGATATGAATTTTGGGATGTGGGGCTTTTAAGCTGAATGGTTAGGGAAGAACCAGACTCTTCCCTGACATAATGAGGAGGCAGGATGTAATACCAATATGATACACTAGAATCATGCTTCATCCCTATCCTGCCAGTCCCTCCTCTGAGTTGATCAGGGATCAGGATATAACAGTAGGATATAGCAGAACCTTGTTCCATCCCTATCCTGCCAGCATCTCCTCTAGCATTATGAAAGTGAGAGGAGGATCCAAGCTACCTGTTGCAGCTGTATGACAAAGAAAGTTAACAGCACGATTTGCCACATCAGCCCTCATGATTGGAGAAGTACCAGCCCTTATCCAGGCATGCTTGGAGGGCTGAAGTCCAAGCCTCATAGTTGACCAGGATTGATTGCCTTAAGTACTAGCCTTGGCCAGTTTCTATGGAGATTTTCAGGAGGCCAATTCCTTCTCTACAGGGGATAATTCATGGACAAATTAACACTTACCTCTTAGTAAAAATTTGGACTAAGTTGGTAGTAGTGGAGTGGTGAAATGTGGTTGGATTCTGGAAATACTCTCAATGTAGATTTCCCAACGAACTTGCTGGTGGATTGGCTTTATGATTCGAAGAGAAAAAAACGAATCAAGGAGTATGCATAGGTTTTTATCCTGAACAACTGATTTAATCATGTTGTCATTGACAGAAATAAGGAAGGTTGAAGAAATATGTAGTGGAGGTGGAGGTGGAATCAAGAGATCTGATTTGGAAATGCCTAACAGACACGCAAATAGAGAGGTGGACAGCGCCTGGCATTCAGGGAAGAGATCTGGATGATGGATATAAATTTCGGAGTCATCAGCATGTAGGTGCCTTTTAAAGCCATGGGACTAGATCAACCTAGGAGCAACTATAAAAGAGAAAAGGGCCGCAAACGGAACCCCGCCGGGCTTATGTCAATATTTAAAACCCTGTAGCAAGCCTAATGCCCACTTTTCCAGGCAGACTCTTGGTTGCCTATACCAAGAAAAGAAGAAACATTCAAGTACAATGTAATCTCAAACTAGTACCTGTGACTTACTGCATAAAGCAGGCCTGAGATAGACCTGAAGTGTCATGTTCCAAGGTAATGGGTGAGTATTTCTACACAGATACAAAATGATGAAAATATAAATATTAACAGCACGGCTTTCTCCTCACTCTGCTAAGGGGAATTACCTGCCAGCTCAACAGAAAATTGACAAAATTCCATACTTTGATTACTCTTTCAGAGATTTCAATTAAAATTGTATAATATTCCAAAGCGTTTGAGCAAGGTCTGTCCTATCTTTAATAGGGCTATATTTTACTCTCTCCTCCCCCAAAATTGTAGAACTATTAAATTATTGGACATTCCCTTACATGATATGTCTATTTTCTGTTTCAAGTCTAGGTTTCTCAGACCAACGTTTCAATTACAGAGCAATAATGCTTCAGACACGCTTATTCCACTACAGATCACTCTCATATCCTTCCTTTCTCTGAGGAGAAATCATCAAGGAAGTTTGAAAATGTCATTGACCTTTCCTCAACTTTTGGATCTGGAGCCAGGAACTGGTTATGGCCTCAGCTAAATGAACTAGACATTAAATCATGATTAGTAATACTTAATCAGGAACTGAAAGAGTCTTGGTTGGCAGGAATGGAGCAACGAATAAAACCGTCCAACAATATAAAATAGGGAAACATTCTGGTCCCTCTGTTTTAGCTTATTTCCTCTCTCCAAAACAAAAAGATGTATTTTTTTTGTAAAAACAATTAAAATTTAATATGTTGGATTCTAAAATTAGTCAAGTACAATATATGTATGAGAATAGCCAAGAAATTTCTAGGAAGATAAACAATGAATAATGAAGGGTGTGGCAAAATCATCTACTGCTCACCTAATATCCCCCTCGTTGTTGATGGAATGATGTGACTAGTACTGGCCAATGGGCAGAAAAGTGTCACTTCTGGGTCAAGCCATTTAAGATCCTGGACACAAACTCTTCAGTCTCTCTTCACATCCTTCAGTGACCTGGAGACCATATATTAAAATAGTGGCATCACAACACAGAAGCAGCCAGTGTCACCGAATCTCTGCATGGAAGACACCTGGCCTGAAGAGTTGCCTAACCCACAGTGGAATTTGTGTGACTGTGAAATAAGTCTTTGTTGTACTAAACTACAGAGATTTGGGGATTTGTGTTTTGCCATAGCATATAAATACATACTGATACAAACGGAAAGTTTCCTTAGTAGATACTACTAAACAGATCAATGAAATATGGGTTCATAAATAGACCCATGTCTATTTGGAAGTTTAGCATATGACAATGATGTTTTAAACCAGTGAGGAAAGAGAGATTGCTGGTATATGTCTCAGTTAACAAATTAACCCAAACCTTAGTGGTTCAAAATGACAATTACCGTTTATTATCTCTCATAGACACATTGGGTCAGGAATTCAGACAGGGCACCATGGAAACAGCTTGTCTCCACACCCTGCACAATGTCTAGGGCCTCAGCTGGGGCAGCCCAAAGGCTGGGGGCTGGCTCATTCACTTACATGTCTAAGATTGATGCTTGCTCTTGCCTGGGGGCCTAGTCGGGACTGTCAGCTGGAACATCCACATGCAGCCTCTCCGCATAGCCTGGACATCCTCACAACGTGGTAGCTGGGCCTTAAGGGTGAATGTAGCGAGACAAGGAGCTGTATTGCGTATTGTGACCTAGCCTCAGAAGTCACACAGCGTCACTTCTGCCATATTCTGTGGATCAAGGCAGTTGCAAATGTTTACCCAGGTTCAAAGGAGGGAGCACAGATGCCATCTCTCAATGGAGAAGTGTCAATGCCATATTGTAAGAAGGGTATGAAGAATGATATATATATATATATATATACCACTATATATATATACATCATCCATCCTTGAAGAATACAATCTGCCACCATGAAAATAGATAATTTGTTAAGGATTCGATACTACTTTTGAACAAGCTGAATGTATGCCCTCCTACTATAGAGATGAGAATAAAAAATATTTTCTTATATACAAATATTATGGTTTGAACAGATTACTGAAACTCTAGTCAATAATTGCACAAAAGAGAGGTACAGCAGATAAGCTTTTCTAAAATTAAAAACATTTTAGTAGACCTTCCTCAAATTAAAAACTAGTTTAAAGAGAAAATTTCCATATACATTATTTTATTTATTTTTCTTGTACTGTTGGAAATAATTTGCGTCATTTACTGAGATATTTTTAATGTTTCAAAGCCTTGAAAAATTCCAGGCTAAAGATATTTTTGTTATATGATGTGAAGCAGAGCTTCAGGCTTTTATTTCCCATGTGCCTATACACTGTAATAAATGAAAAACAATTTTCTAGGAGAATCTTGGCTTTGCCCATGGTTTTCCCATGTCTCACCTTAAAGCAAAGGTAATATGGCTCTCCATTCAGGCACACACCCTTGTTATATGGTTTCTCACTTTTCACAAAAGGATGTCTAACCTACTCCCAGGCAATCAATTGTCTGCAAAAGTATTCCAACATAAAAGGGTTGACTGCCAGAACTCATCAGAGAGTATAATCTTAAACTTTCTGTTGCCCTGTTTTTAACTTAATGTTTGTCTAAAATAAACAATGTCTAAGGAAGATTACTTGAGGGATACAGAATCCACCCAGTAGCCAGCACTGTCATTGCCCTGCCCAGATCCCCTTGGATCCCTTTCACCGGTGTGTACTCCTCCTCTAGCTTCTGCACCTCTTTTTGCAAGAACTGACCTCAGGCCACTGGAGCCACTTTGCCCACAGGCACTAGAGAAAGAATTACCTGGGAGTTTATATCACCCCCCATCTCGCCCTTGGATCCCAAAGCCCTTAGCCAATGATTGATGGGTGCAGGAGAACAAAACCCAGTTCCTTTGCCCCAAGTCAGGACAAACTCTGAGTTGTAATTTCTCCTCCAGAGCTCCCTGCAGGATCAGGCTGAGGCTGGGACATCACCTGAACTCATACCCCAGCTCAGCTTCTTCCCCTCCTCTACCCTCCTCCCCCCATTCCTTTGACAGTTTCTCCTGGGAACACGTTTTACATAAATCACGTGTACATGAGTCCTCAAATTAGGGTCTGCTTCTGCAAAACAAGACCTAAGAGATACTCCATCTCCTTTGATGTTCTACTATCTTTCTGTGAATTAAGGTGACTCATTAGGGAGTGGGGTACTTAGACTACATGGTGTAGTTCTAACAAATCAGAATCTACACGTCAATGAGATCCCTAGGAGATCTGTGTGCAAACTAACCTTCCAGAAGCACTTTCCTGAGAAAGAGTCCTATGAACTGATTCAAGAAGTATGACATTGGAATAGACCAGAAACCGTGGAAGAAATTAAAAACCTTGGCAAAAATAAAGTATTGAGTTATTTTCATTTTTATAATATTCCAATGCTAATTAAATAATTCCAAAGTTGAGAAATTGATGGAAAGCTTCCAATTCCTTTTATGAAACTAGCAAAACCACAGTATTAAAACCGGGTAAAGATCAAGCATTCAGAGAGAAAGCTTATTAAATAGTCTAGCAAATATATAGAAACAAAAATCTTAAACATAGCATTGACAAACTGATTCCAGCATGAAAATGAAAGAGGAGTACACCACAACAACAAAGAGTTTATACCAGGCATGAAAGGGTTATTTAATATTTAAAAATCTACTAACAGAGTTTATCACATCAAGGGAAAAAAGCTGGAATTTCAATAGATGTCCCCAATAGATGGTAAAATTAAATATCTATTCATTATAAATATGTGTAATAGACTGGGACTAGAAGAAAACTTTCTTGACACAATAAACAGCATATTTAGCGAACAAACAATTTACATCATTCTGACAGGCTTTTTAGCTGAAGTCAGGAATAAGATAAGGATGCTTAAAATCATCACTATTCTTTTTATTTCTTGTAAGTTCCAAACAATATAAAAAAACAAGAAAAGAAATAGGAAGTATACATATTGGAAAGGGAACAAAACTAATGGTATTTTCAATTTTTTTACCTACCTTGAAACCTCAAGAAAATCATCTGTGAAAATGTTGTAACTCCTAAAAAGTAGTGGAGAACAACATAAATATACAAATATCAATAATTTCCGTGTATTAAAAAATAAATACTATTTTATGCATAAAATTAACAGAAAATATAACATGTTTACAAATGGTCTTAACAAGAAATGTGCAACACTGTGTAAAGAAAATCAAAAAACATTTAAAAAAGAGTTTAAAATGGAGAAGGACACCATATTTCTGGATAGGAAAATCCATTATTATTAAAGTGTTCATTCTTCCCAGTATGCTTTATAAATGTAATACATTTCTAATCTAATCCAATACCAACTGAACATTGTTGAAACTTGACAAAATGCTTTTAAATTTTATCCAGAAGAATAAATATGAAAGAATAACCAAGAAAATTTTAAAAAGAAAAATGAGAAGGGACTTAAAACAAAATGTTGAAACATATTATAAAGCCACAATAATTTGAACAATGTGGTACGAGTGCAGGACTAGACAGACAATTCCAGGCAACAAAAATAGAAAGTCCAGAACTGATGCAGGAGTGTTTAAGAATTTAGTATATGATAGCTGTGTCATTTAAAATTATATTTATTAGACAATTTGACTAAATATTTGTGGAAAAATTGTTAATTTCATTATATTCCAGAATAGATTTCAGCTGGGCTAAAAATGTAAATTTTTAAGAAAAAAACATGAACATTTCAGAAGAGAATATAGATACACATTTATGTAACCTTGGGGTGCAGTAGGTTTTTTTAATTATGACACTGAAAACAACATCATAAAAAAATACTGGTCTATTTATTTGACTATGTAAAAATGTTAATTAACACTCATACATAAAAGAGAAAACAATGTACGTTAAAACCTTAAGCATATTGTGTTCTTCTATTGGAAGAATACAAACAAAATTAGGAAAACATCATTACTACATATGAAGTAAAAAAATAAATATATACAATAAAAAGCTTTCACAAAGAAAACAATAACAAAATTAAAATTGGCAAAGGCCATGAAAGGGTAATTTATAAAATTACAGAGCCAATAATTTTATTTTTAAGAAAAGTTTAGCTTCTTTAAAAAAAATGTGCAAATTAAAATAACAGGGATATATTGTCTTTTGTGTATCAAGCTGACAAGAAGTTAATAAAATTATGATACACCAAGTTTTGGTAAGTGTGCGAGCAACTGGTACCCTCGAACACACCTGGCCAGAGTGTAAATTTTATAACATTCTATACAGAAAAGTGATCATTTATATTAAAAAAAAACTTTCAGATTTTTGCCATTGGTCATCTGGGAATTTGTCCTAAGGAAATAATTATAAATTCTTGCAATGATTTATCTATAAGTATGTCCACAGGATCATTTCTTATAGCAGCAAATCTTGGAAACCAACTACCTATCCAACAATAAAGAATTGGCTCAATAAATAAATGCCTTTATCTAATGAAATACATAAAGGCTACTAAAAGTATTTTTTAAAGAATATTTAATGACTTGGGAAAATGTGCATGATATATAGTTTAATTAAAAACGGATTGAAAAATAATATGCAGTTTGAACGTTTCGTTAAAAATTATATTCATGCATAATTTAGGACAGGAAAAACACACACCAGAATGTTAACAATGGTATTTTTCTAGATTCTGGGATTTTTAGATTGTTTATAACATCTTTTTCCTGCTTACTTGTAAGTTTCATATTTTCTTCAATGAACATGTACTCTTTTATAATCAGAAATTATAAATACATTAAAATTCACTTTTAAAAAAATCTGAAAAAGAGAAGCAGTCTTGTAGACCTCCTGGTGTGTCTTATGGAAAATATGTTATCAGCATGTGTTTGTCATGATTGACCCCTAGTACCTCCTTCAGAGGGACACCCAAGAGAAATTCTTGCCCATTCTTGACACCAATAACCAATGACAGTTGCTCTTGTCCTGAGCAGTTGAGCTGTTTTTATCTGATGGCCCCTATGAATGATGTAAACTAGAAACCTTGGAGACAACCTATGTTTACCTCTGTAAACAAGGATATCAATTTATGTGTCATGCAATTGTTCACTTAAGAATCTTGTCATCTTGTTTTTGGGTATTCTGATAAGTCAGCTTAAGTCTTGCCAAGAAAGACACAGGATCTGTGTAAAGTAATAAGTACACCCACTAAAGGCCCTGAAGCAATAAGAGAATTCCCCAGCATACAAGAACCACAGAGCCCAGCAGAGGAGGGTCATGCTGGATCTGCAAAAGAATTCATCCCTTAAACAACTGGGAAGAGTAGGTCATTCATTCACTCAACTGACATTAGTTGAGGGTCTATTATGTGCCAGATACTGCTCTAGGTGCTGAGCAGGTAGATGATGAGAAAATTGTACCGTTCCTGCTGTTATGGGCTGAATTGTGTCCCCCCCATTCATATGTTGAAGTCCTAACCCCCAATACCTCAGAATATTACTGTATTTGGAGACAGGGTCTTTACAAAGATAATCAGTTAAAGTGAGATCATTAGTGTGGGCCCTAATCCAATGTGACTGATGTTCTTGTAAAAAGGGGAAATTTGGACACAGACACCCATAGAAGGAAGATGATATGAAAACATAGGAAGAAGAAGGCCATCTACAAGCCAAGGAGAGAGATCTGGAACATATACTTCCCTCATAGCCCTGAGCAGGAACCAACCCTGCCGACACTTTGATCTTGGACTTTCAGCCTCCAGAACTGTGAGACAATAAATTTCTGTTGCTTACATCATCCAGTCTGTGGTATTTTATTATGGCAGCCCTAGCAAACGAATACGTCGGCCATCAAGGGGATAAGGAACAAATAAGCAAACAAACAAAAAATAATTACAAACTGTGGACCATCCAGATTGAGTACTCAGGAAAGACTGCCACGGGGAAGCACGGTTTAAACTGTAACCTGAAGGATAAGAAGGAAGTGGCCAGAGAAGAGGGGAAAGCATCCCAAGTAGAGGGGCAGCAGACATGCGGGTCCAAAGCAGAGATGAATTGAGCTGATTCGAGAACCCAAGAGTCAAGTGAGGCTGAATGGGTCCTCTGAGGACGCACTTGGCGACAGACATTAGAACCCACTCAGATTCCTGTCACTGGTGTTCGAGCAGGTGTGGTGAAGTGTAATAAGTCCTCAGTTCCCAATGTGGCTCTGTCACTTATTGCTAACTTGATTTCTTGATTGAGTCCTCCATTATAAAGTCTTTTTCAATCATAGATATATGAATCCAGAAAGTCTGGCGATGAGAATAGAAAAACCTACCTTCAGAATTCATCCTTAATTTTTGTAAGGGGGTGCTTCATGATCCTCATTCTCTGTACTTTTCAAACTCTTTTCCCCTTCCTAAAACTTCCCAGTGCCTCTCAACCTTCTAGGTCACTGCCTGATCCTGGTGAAATGCATGAAGGAGTGCGGCCACCAAGTCAGCACTAGCATAAGGAAAGTAAGCAGAAAGACTGTGACCCCATGGTCGCGCGTGGTTGGAGGTTCGCACCTGGGAGCTTCTCTAAATAAATTTCATTCTCTTCATTCCCCCACAGTCATCCATCAATCATCTGAGTTCACTCATTCAATTACACGTTCCCCCTCTTTTTGTCACTAAGGACTTACCACCTCATTTTGCTGTGAAGTCTAACTCCCAATCACCCCACGGAGCTGTTATCCAGCTCTTGGGCAGGCAGACACTTAACTTGGCTCTAATAGTGTCCTCTGACTCGAAGCAAGATTTTATTTTTCTCACCAAGTTCCAAAAATGCTTATTTGGTTAGCAGCGAATGTCCACCGTGGGTTACTTCAAAATTAATGTTATCAATTGATATGAGGTTCCATCACATATCAAACTGATCATTCAGTAAGTAAATTAAAATAGATTGTCCCTTTAAAGCTACAGTTTTTTTAACTCATGATTTTGAGCAGATTTCTGTATTCACGTTATATACAGTACAAAGATGAGACTAAAATGGCTTCAAGACGTTTACTCTAGTTAAACCAAACCTCAATTTTTAAATAATCTAGTGAAAGTCATTTTTCTTTTCAAATAAGTTGAACAGAAAGGAATTCTTTAAAAAGAATAAAAGGAGATCTAAGAATATTTTGAATACGCTATGCAATTTAAAATTTAATTCTGCAGCTTGATTCTCTGCTAATCCTTTTGTGCATTTCCACTGTAGACATATGGCTTTAAGAGTCCATCTAGAATACTAATAAATAAATAATGGTTGAGCACAGCTGATAGAGCTCCCAGTTACAAGCATAACTTAAAGGAAGGTTGATTTTGAACATACTGCTTTGCCAGTTTGTGACAGGATGCTGATATTATTACTCCTTACTTTTCATTTGCATGCTTATTGCAAGTCAAATAGCCCCCACCCCCAGGTATGTGGTTACGGGTTCAGAGCCTCAGGGACCAGTACCCACAGGAGGTGGAAGTGTTCTCCGGCAGTTTTCTGGGTCAGTGACCATTTTCCAACATGACTCCAACATGTCTTACCTTTCTTTATCCATTCCTACAATCTCCATTGTACTATATGTTAGGCTCTGTTGAGAAGTCAATAACTTTGAAATATCATGAATGTTACTGGATGCCCTCCCAACACCAACACATGGAAACTTTTCAACTAACACGGTAGCCTTTTCTCAATAGGTACTTGTTTTTACTTCCCTATAGCTTTTAGTACAATTGACCATCTCCTCTTTGAAATCTCATATCGATTTGACCTGCCACTGACTACACAGTAATTATACCATTTTACTCAATAACCAAATACTGCTGTGACATCTCTTGTAATGTAGCCTTATATTTTAGTTAATTTCTATACTCTTCTTAGAGAGAGAGAAACGCTTACACTCTTCTGAGAGACAGAGAGAGAGAAAAGTTAAGAATTTGAGATATGACCTGAGGGTCCTCCCTCTTGTCCTTCCGTGTATACATTGCCCATCTCCCCTTCCAGTTGCAGGCATCATCAACTCAGGGAAGAAAGAATTAGAGCAAAGTAAAGGGGGAAAAATGAACTCAGTTTTGGTTTTGAATTTAAAAATAGGTTTTTGAAACTTGTGGCAGAGACAATAGTTTGAGAGCAAAGGATTCCATTTCCATGAGTATGGTCTTTTTCAGTTTTAAAAGCCATGGAGACTCAGGGCACAAAGTCTATGCTAAACAAAAGGCATGGAGTATAGGATTGGCCTAGGGAGGAGATCACAATGACCTGGGCTGGGCAAGGGGAGAGAGAGTGAGAGTAGGGGAGGAGCTTTTGCAGGGAGTGGGAGATGAGGATGGGAAACTCTGCTCCCTTTCCAGTTGGAGTAAACTACTACAAGCTCTCCAAGCCCTCCTCTGTGGAGTGAGGACAGACAAGTGACATTGGCTCTTGAAGGTTGGGGATGTCGAGGCATAAAGACCTAAGGGAGTCTTGGGGAGTCCCCATGCACTCCAGCATGACACAAGGAGCCATGCCAGGTCTTCCCAAGCATACAAGTTCCCAAGAGAACGATGGTGGGGCTTGAGTATTCCAAGTTTTGATAAGGATGATACAAGCAACCAGCGGAGACCATTGACCAGAGACCAGAAGGAAATATCTGAGCAGGTGTCAGGAAGCACAAATGCCAATGATGTGCAGTGACCAGTGGGAGGAGGCCCACACTGGCTCCTCTGCTGAAGCTCTTTCCCCAAAACTTGCCTCATACTGAGCCTGCTGGAACATGGCTACCACCTCAGAGACAAGGGCAGAAAGGGAAAGCTTTGAAACGACCAAGAAAACCCTAGATTGACTAAATTTATGCAAAACTACTGCAGTTAAGCTTCTTTTACCAAGAAGGATGGAAGCTAGAGATAACCAGATACAGAAAAGAGTTTTGGAAAACTACAATGAATCAAAACAAATTTCATGTTTCGAGTACTTGGGCTTAAGCCTAAGGAACTTTACCCACTACTATGCATCATCTCCCAAACTAAGAAATGTATCTTTTTTTTCTTTCACATTTTTGGTTTTCCTCCAAAGCATCTAGAAGGTCTGCAGATGCCTGATAAATAATCGTTGAATGACTAAATGATCAATTAATTAATTTGAAATTTTAAATTAGTGGTTACTTTAAAATTAAAACAACAATGACCTGAAGTTTTGCATTTCACAGAAAAGATTAAGAGGATCATATTTAAAAACTAGATACTCTTCCTTCTTACAACCCTCAACATTATTCTGCTCAAGAAACAGACTTCTTGTTTCAGCGAGGTGAGGAGATATAACGTATGCTTAGTAATGTCTTCTACTTTCATGGAAGCCATAATGCCAACCGTGGAGAGATGAGGGGACCCAACTCCGAAAAGTAATCTGAGCACCTGTAAAGAAATATCTTTTCAGTTCATCATCACAGTCATGAAGCAAAATGTTTTGATGCAGATGAGTAGGGAAAAAAGCTCATGGAGACATTTTTTGGGAAATAGAGGACAACAGCATTAAAAGTGGAAATATAAAACAATTCCGTAGAAATTTGCCATGGATATCTGCTTACATAGACTGAGTTATGAAAACTAGGCTTTAAAGAACCATTAAAAATGTCTCATTAAAAAGTCAACATATGATTGTAACAAATGTACCACTCTGGTGCAGGATGTTGATAGTGGGGGAGGTTGTGCATGTGTGGGGACAGAGGTGTATGGGAACTCTCTGTACCTTCTGCTCAGTTTCACTGTCAATCTAAAACTGCTTTAAAAAACAAAGTCTATTTTAAAAAAGCCACCACACTAAGTCTGTAGAAACAGCAGATTGGGTGGTTGCCGGACGCTTAGGAGGCGGGAATAGGGAAAGGTTGCTTAATGGGTATGGGATTTTCTTTTGGGGTGATGAAAATGTTTTGGAACTAGATAGAAGTGGTGGTTGCACAACAATGTGAATGTACTAAATGCCACTGAACTGTTCAGTTTAAAATGGTTTATTTTATTTTATGTGAATTTCACCTCAACTTTTGAAAAAGCCACCATAGAGTAGCTGAGCTTCTTCAAAAACACATTGCATGGAATTACAGTCTCTCAACATGGTCCTCAAAAAAGGAATTCTGTGATCCAATTTGTTTTGAAGCAGTGCACCCATGCTCTCTTCTTGAATATACCTGCTCTGCATTGGTGTATTAAAGGCTCTGAGTGGTCCTGCAGTCAAGCTCTTGATGTTTGTTTGCACAAGGACCCTCACTCCACACTCTCTGCATCATGTCTGATAATACGGCACTGAACACGTTTTGGGAAGTACTACTCTAGAACTTTCCAAGAAAAGAACACCCCAACCCATTCTTGTTTTAATTGTTCTAGGAAAAATGTTTTTAATCAACAATGTTTTCTCGATATTTGTTGAAAACAACCTATCCTTCAAACAGAAATAAGGTGGTTTCTGATGAGGTCTTTTTAATAATGCTCAAGACAGAAATAGGTGGCCTTAATAAACCCAATTCTAAATGAATGATGAGACGTTAGCATAATAAAGATATAATACTGCTCTTGAATGCCACTTGGTCTGTAGGCGGGAGTGCCACACTAGGAAAACATTACCCCAGCCATCTATAGATCAGCTAGCCATAGAGTTTGAGATTTTATTCATTTGTATAAATTTCATTTTATATATACTTCAGAAAGTATGACACAGTATGTGGGCACATTTAAAACAGCTGGCTTTTTAATAGCAGATATAAAAATGTCCAATACAATGGCAATTTAACAAAATGAAATAGCCCAAGGCTATTTCTTCATTGGAAGTAAATGCATCCTCATGAATCTTCACTCTAAGGCCATTTCTTAGGTTCCAAAAGTGTTGATTGAATAATAGTTACCACCAATAACAATATCTGTGGAATGGAATTGACTATTTTATGATTGAATCTGTTATTCTCAACCAGAGGTGGGATACAATTGGTGTGGAGCAGAGGAAGGAGCACTCCCTTCTCCCAGAGAGATGTATCATAATCTCCTGGAGGGATGTTTATATGAAAATGAATTATCAATATTATAATTATATATTTGACTTTAGTCACAATAATTAATTCACTCTGAAGATGTAATCACAATTAAGAGGGTGTCGGTAGTTTCAATTCCTCAAATGGAGACGTGTTATGAAAGGTGGGGAAACATAAAGGAGCATGTTGTCTAGAGACAGATTAAACACAGACAGGCTGTCTATTTCTTCACCACCCACATCACACATTCAGCTTCCTGAATGCCCATGCCCCAAATGTCCCACTGGTGTGGACTTCCCCGATGCGGGTGTGAGTGGGTGGAGTGTAGAGAGTTCCAGGAAGCAGCATCCCAGGAGCCCATGCTCTGACTCAGCCTTTCCCTGGACGAGCATCTGGCTCTGTACTCCCAGAATTCCTAACTTTGGCCTCTGGGACCACCTGTCCTGCTCTTCTGACTTTCCTCAAAGTCACAGTGCCAGGGCCAAATAGATTACTGTTGCCTAGACGAGCTGGGCTATAGAAACATCTCTAGTGTGTCTGCCTGCCTCAAAATGCCATCATGCCCATGCATGTGCACACACTCACACACACGCACACCCCACTCCACACATGCACACAGGCCCTGTTGGTTATATTTATGCTAGCTGACCCTGCCCTCCTGGCCACTGCTGATTGGACCAGGGCTGCATAACAGACCCAACTGGACCAAGGAATTTAGAATTGAGGCTCAGAGGTACTGGTCAGTGTACTGGGAGCTAAGGTTGCAAATGAAGGAAAGGTTGGGCTGGGAATATCCTGTTTGACCATGAATGCCTGAAAAAGCAGAGAAAGTCATCTTGGAGAGGGAGTGAGAGACAGAGAGAGAGAATGAGAGAGAGAGAGAGAGAGAAGTAAAGCAGATAAACAGAATAAAGCAGGTTTACAAGAGTATGTGGCGCTGGAGGGATAGAGAAGCCCTGCTGTGCTTCTGATAGCTTTTCAGGTCCTAGTTCAAGGCCCTCCTGTATTCTGCCTTTATTTCCTCCACTTCTTGGTTTCTGAGACACCTCTGTATTACTATACTAAATCCTCCCCAAACATTTTTGTTTTTAACCTAAGATAGCTCATGTAACTTTGTGTTACTTGCAATCAAAAGATCTGTCATTAAAAATTAAAATTTTAAATTATTAATATGAATTTCTACCATTTATCTTTATATTGTGCAATACCAGTTCTTAATGCACATATATGAGTATTTAACTCATAGGTGAAATCACCAATATTGCTCAATTCGTATTTTGTAGCTTATTACATGTATATGTATCTTGTTTTCACCAGTGGAAACACTGCATAAAATTAACGTTACATGTAACATAGCATATTACCAGGTTCTAAGGACTAGGATGTGGACATCTTCAGAGGGTCATTATTCTGTTTAACACAGCCTCAGTAGCCTGGCTGCTTCTCATGGCTAGTTTCAGCTTCCTGACAACATAGCGATCTCAGGATAGTCAGACTTCCTACATGGTGGTCAGTTGGCTCTTAGGGTGAGCTTTGCAAGCAGAAAAGCCTCAATGTGCAAGCGTTTATCAAACCTCTGCCTGTGTAAAGCTTGGCAATGTGTCATTGGCCAAAGCAAGTCATATGTTGAAGCCCAGGGTCAATGTGAAAGGGACTACACAGAGAGAGAATACAGGGAGGCGTGGTTTATTCAGGGCCACTATTGCAACAGCTATCACCATCACAATTACAATGTTCTTTCCAATGAGCTTCACACATCCTCCTTGAATGTCCCAAATTACGAAAGAGGGAGCATTGTAAACAGTACAAAATATTTGTTAATTCAAGAAATGATTGTTCCTTTGAAAAAAATTTTTTTCAAGTGCTAGAAATCTTTTATTGGATTACTTTATATAAATTCTTTTACAAAGTCATGTTCTTAACTTTCTGGCCTCTTCTGTTCTTAAACTTCACACCGGGGAAGATTGAAGGCTAACAGTAACATTACAAGAAGAAACATCAGGGAGACAGATGCTGAGAGAGTCTGAATTCATGCCTCCCTTTGGGATATAAAAAGAAAATATAGATTTGGGATACAAAGAGAAAATTCAAGAAATAATATTTCCTTTGAAATACAAATGAGAATAGACACATTCTCACACCACTGACTTGTGTGTATAACACAAATTTCCTGAGCACCTTCTACATCCCAGGACTTGGGGATACTAAGCTCTTGATTAGCCACTAAGGGCTTGAGTAAAAAAGGTTCTTGATAATCCACAGAAAGTGTTAACTATGTTCTCACAGGCACTTGCATAAAGCTAGAAAGAACCGTTGATTCTGGATGCTATTTTTAAGGAACAATAACAGGTGACACATGCTACTTTGTTTATGAATAGAGCAAAATGGGTCTCCCACTGTGATCAGCCTGGATGAGACATCTCTGACTGGTTCTAGTCATCCATTGATGATTCTTGCCTAACTCAATTATCATTACAATGATGCTAAATGGTGATTTTTCTATGTCTGTCATTCCTTCTATTTGTGATCTTTCTATTATAAGAAAAAGCCTTCTCTTCTCCTGTGTTTATTTATATATTTATACTGCCATAGTGTGAAATAATAGAAAATATATATATTGGTCTCTGTCCCTGGTTCCCGGCACAGAGCTCCTAAAACCTTTATAATATTCTATGTGATAAGAGCACTAGAAGCATCTTTTGTTCTAATATTTGGTCTTTGACGCTGGTTCCTGACACCGAGCTCCTAAATTCTTTTGAATTTCCTGGGTGATAGAAGTGTCTTTTGTTCAGTGAGGTGGCTCTTGGTGTGCTCTTGAATAATTTCAGAATGGAGGCCAGTCACTAGAAAGACCAAGCCATGATTAGGAGCTTGGAACTCTTAGCCCCACCCTCCATCTCCCAGGAAGAGAGGGGCTGGAGATTGAGTTAATGATCCGTCAAGTCTATGTGATGAAGTGTCTATAAAAATTCCAAAAGTACTGAGTTTGGAGAGCTTCCAGGTTGGTGAACACATCCATGTGCTAGGAGAGTGGTGCACCGCAACTCCACAGGGACAGAAGCTCTTGCAACTGGGACCCTTCCAGACCTCATCCTATGTATCTCTTCATCTGGTTGTTCTTTTTATCCTTTAAAATATCTTTTGTAATAAATTGGCAATAGTAAGTAAACAGTTTTCCTGGATTCTGTGAGCCACTCTAGCAAATTATTAAAACCGAGGAGGAGGTCATGGAAACCTCCCACTTGCAGCTAAGTTGGACAGAAGTTGTCGGTAACCTGGGGACCGACTACTTGCAATTGGAATCTGAAGTGGGGAACAGTCTTTTGGAACTGAGTCCTTAACCTGTGGGGTCTGTGCTAACTCTCATTAGGGTCAGAATTGAACTGAATTTTAGGACATCCAGCTGGTGTCAGAGAATTGGTCAATGTGGGAAAAAACCCCACACATCTGGTGTCAGAAATATTCAGTGTGAGAATAAAGGATAACAGGGAATTTTTCCTAGACACGTGGACGCATGGATTCTTATTTTATTTAGTGGGTCATAATCTGTTATTATCATTGTTTATTTTAAGCTCAAATTGTCTCAGATTAGCCAGCAGTAGTCCTTTCAAGGTGACTCTTGTGTCCTCTCAACATGTCTCTGCAGTTCTTTGAGCACTTCGTTACTTTCTGGCATAATGAGATGTTTCAGACTCATCTTGTACTTTCTCTGCCTCCAATCTGGAATCATCCATTTCTCCAAGGAGTCTGTCTTTTTTGGAGACAGAAACCAAATCTAGGTGCAAGGTATGCTCAATTGCTACTAGGGTGTCATTGCTTCTAGGCCCTGTCAATGAACAAATACAGAACAAATAGGTAGCAAATAGATATATGCGAACACACATACACATATATATATGTACACAAAACAGAATTTTTGGAGTGTGGACAATGCACAGAAGAAAAAAGAAAAAAATGACTGAGGTAGGCAGAATAATGGTCTCCCAAAGATGTGCATGACCTAATTCCCAGAAACTGTAAATATCTTGCCATGGGTCACATGGCAAAGAGGAATTAAAGTTAAAAATGGAATTAAGGTTGCTAATCAGCTGACCTTGAGATGGGGAGATGATCCTGGATTATCTAGGTTAGCCCAATTTAATCACAAGAATCCTTAAAAGCAGACAGGGAGGCAGAAGAGAGATGGCAGCCTGAGAAGGATTCAGCCTGACATTGCTAGCTTTGAAGATGGAGGAAGGGTCCCACAAGCCAAAGAAAGCAGGTGGCCTCTAGATGCTGGAAAGGCAAGGAAATGGATTCTCCTCTAGAGCTTCCAGAGAGGAATACATCTCTGCCAACATCTTGATTTTAGCCCAGTGAGACCTATGCCGGACTTCCAATCTATGTAACTGTAAGGTAATAAATGTGTGTTGCATTAAGCCATAATTTGTGGTAATTTGTTACAACAGCCATAGAAAACTAATGGTGACAAAAACTCTATTGTCAAGTCACAGCCTATAAAAACCCAAGTTAACTTTGGGCAAAGCAGAGAGAATCACAATTATTTTGACTTGAAAGAGACACCAACTTATCTGGTGAAAAAATTTAGTATTGTTTAGGGCATGGAAACTGAGACCCACGATAATAGTGGATTCAACAAGAGACAATTTTATTTCTCTCTCATATAAAATCTAAGTACATGAGGAACTCTCTCTGAGAAGCCATCAGGGGCCCAAGCCCCTTCTGTCTTCTTGCCTCCCCATTCCCAGGGTATCACCCTCATTGCAGAGTTCAAGACAGCTTGTCACCACATCCTTCTTCCAGTCACGGACAGGAAGAAAAGTGACAAGTATGACTCTTCCCTTTAAAAGTGTCCACACGTCACTCCAATTCACATGCCAATGGCTAGAACTGAGTCACATGGCCACACCTCTAAGCAAGTGAGGCTGGGTAGCCCTGTGTCAGCCTGAAAATTCTATTAGGATGAAAGAAGAAGAAAACAAATTTGGGGGACTACTAGCCATCTCTTCCACACTGTGTAACTGGTACTCCTCAGTTATGTTGATTCATGTTTTTTATGTTTGTAAAAGTAGGTTGTTTTTGTCTTGTGAAACTCTGGAAAGAGTATTCATGTCAGGGCTATTTCTATTCTATATGTTGATTCCTAACGAAAGCAAGAGAAAGGAGTGAATTAGCAGCACATAAGAATCTTGATATCTGCTGGTTTCCATATCTCAGTTTAGCTGTCCTCTGGTCGTTTGAGGTCACTCATGACAAGGGTCCTTGAATCTCCAGGTTTTGCTCCCTATCCCAAGCTCTTCCTGAGTCTCTTCTTCCAGCCTTCTAGTCTCACAGCCACCTTCTCCTGTGTGTCCTCAACTTGTGATATTTTTTCTTCAGTTCTCTTGCTGGCAACAGCCTGCCTGAAACGTACCTAAAACAAGAACATGTTATTTTCATCACTCTTGCATTACTTTTCTATTTGCTTCTATAACAAATTACCACAAACTCAGTAGCTTAAAACAACACAAATTTATTATCTTATAGTTCTGTAGGTTAGATGTTCAACACAGATCTCATTGGGCTAAAATCAAGACGTGACCAGGCCCGCCTTCATTCCGGAGGTGTTAGGGAAAGAATACATTCCCTTGCCTTTTCCAGATTCTAGAGGCTGCCTGCATTCCTTTATGGCCCCTTCTTTCATCTTCAAAGGCAGCAACAGTAGGTCAAGTCCTTCTCTCATTGCATCACTCTGACATCTTCCATAGTCTCATCTCCCTCTGACTCTCCCCTTCCGCTTCCCTCTTCTGCTTTTAAAGGCCCTTGTGATTATATTGGGTTGACCAGATAATCCAGGATAATCTCCCTATCTTAAGATCAGCTGATTAGCTACCTTAATTCCATCTGCAACCTTAATTCCCCTTTGCCATGTAACCTAACATATTCACAGATTCTAGGAATTAGGACATCTTTGGAAGGGGTATTATTCTGCCTACCACATCTCCTATATTTATTCCCCTTCCATTGTGGCCAAAACCACAAATAAAAGTCTCCTTTCCCTCTCCCCTGGGGCTTCCCTCCACCCCTACTTCTAAATCAGGTCATTATTCAGCTCAAGGATTGGTACTTGAGACATAACTTCCTACCAATTATCACTTTACTTTGTACATAATCACTTGTTCATTTTAAGTTAGTCTATAAATGAATGAGTCACTCTTCAATGCCTTAAAACAGGATAGCAAAGTGAGGAGGCAATCCTAACCAACACTTTTAAGCTGTCTTGTACTTGATTGCAAGTTTTAACCACTCGACTTTGGGTTTTTGGCACTCTGTACTGTTAGTAGCAGCTCTTAAGAAGTGGAACTCAACCTCACTCAGATTGGTTTGTTAAGCCTGTGAAATAGAAGCATTAACGTCATTTGTGATTTTGGAAGTTACGCCTGAGGCCTCAAAGCTGTTCCTAAACAGAGGAACAAGTGAGGAGAGTGGGGACATAATGAGAATGTCCTTGAAATGTTTTTATATTCAAATCGTTTTAGTAGAATTAGCTAAACTGCAAAAGCATTCTCAAAGCCTGAAGCAAAGGGCTTTGGTAGGAAGAACATGGGAAGAGGGGTAGAAGGGCTGGATTCCCACCCAGCTTTTATCACTAACTTGTAGGCACTAACCATGATGCATTCAAGTTTTATCATCTTCCGGACAAGGAGGAAGACACTTGGCGCCAACCACCTGCATGCTAATCAAGGCCAGGAAAGCAATTCTTGCTCCTCCTAGAGTTGATAGTAGATTTGAGAGAATGGTATCTTGTTTGTAACTCTGTAATAATTTGCATCTGATGGGACTGAGTTATGAAATGAGTTGACCTGGATGATCTCCAAGGCCCCATTAGGCTGTGTCCATCTGGGGTTCAGTGACACAGTCTTACTCAACTGACAGCAACTACTCTGCCCTTGGATGGCCTCAACCTCTGCTATGCTCCAGGACCAAGTCCTCTCTGCAGCCTGGGTTGTGGCTTTACACTGCACTTCCCTCTTCCTTCCTGAAAGATGAATCACACTGGCATGACTCTTGCCACTCTCTGAGGGAACTAAGCAAATGTGAGTGTGCATGTGGGTGTGTCTTTTCCTAGAACCAGACAGTGGCATTTATGATGAATCAATCTTATCAGGCAAATATGGTCCATGCTCTACTTTATTTTCTCAGTTAGAAAATGATAGGCCAGTGTACTGTCTATTTACATTTTACTCTGTACGTTTTAATAATGTAACATGGTGTCTTAGTCTGTTTGGGCTGCTATAACAAAAATACCGTAAACTAGGTAGCTTATAAATAGCAAGCATTTATTTCTCACAGTTCTGGAAGCCAGGGAGTCCAAGATCACGGCACTGGTAGATTCAGTTTCTATTGAGGGCCCACTTCCTCATAGACAACGCCTTCTCACTGTGTCCTCACATGGTGGAAGGGGCAAGAGAACTCTCTGGGGTCTCTTTTATAAGGGCACTAATCCCATTGATGAAGGTCATGCCCTCATGACCTAATCACCTCCCAAAGGTCCCACCTCAAAGTACCATCACATTAGGGATTAGGCTTCAACATATGAATTCAGGGGCGAGAGCAGGCACAAACATTCAATCTATAGCATACGGAGTTGATGAATGAGGAATCTTCAAACAAGATTCAGGGATTAAAAACCCCACCTATAATTTTGCATGCATGTGTGTGTATATGAGTGTACGTCTTTCTGGTAAGAAGATCTATGACTCATCAGATTTTCAAAAGAATCCATGAGCCAAAAAAGGATAAGACTAACTAGTGTAAAAGAATGTTCCATTGCCAGAGAGTCAGCATCAATTATTGCTGTCCGTGACGAAGGCAGCTCAGAGAGCCAAAGGAACTGCAGAAGTAATATCATTAATAACTTAAAGCATATTCTATTAAGCATCATGTAGTAAAAGTCTTCTTGATCAACCACTCCTTAACAGACTCTCCAGATTAACCAACGCTCACTGTTTCATCTGTAAAATACACTCACCACTGCCTCCAGCCTTGAGCCCACCACTGTCTCACACTCTTGGTCCCACCCATGGAGTTGATCCATACCAAGATTTGATAATGGTTCTTGCCCATTTTGTTCATGCCAAGATATTATATTTCTGTGATTTGGTTAAAAACATCAAAAATTGATTAAATATGAGCTGGAAAGAAAGTTGCAAACTTGAATTCTTTGCATATTCTTAATTAAGGCAAGTTGATTTTTTTTATAACTGTAGAAGTTTAAAGAAAATATCAAAAGGGTTCTGCACTCTGATTGCATGACAAGTATCTTTTAGTTTCTGCTTCACTTTAAAGAAACAACTGTAGATTACAGAAGAGTGTGGTTTGTGCAAGCAGAGCAATACTCAAGAAAAAGCCTTGACCCTTCAACAAAGGATTAGGAAATTAATGCAAATTTACATGTATTGAGTTAAAATAAAAAGCTTAAGAAATGTATGAATCATTTTTATGATCCCAGATTAAACCAGCTTTTTCTTTTAGCCAAAAAACCATTGATCCCCAGTGAATTAATTTAGAGCAATTCCACTGTATTGAGATCCCAGATAAGAGAAAAAATGGGTTCCAGGACCCACAATTTTCAAGGATGTTAATATTAGTGTACTTTCACTGACCCAGAAAAAGAAAGCAAACGGATATTTTCAACTCTACAGATGATTCCATACTCAGGATCAATATGTTCTTTATAGGAGAGTTAGGCTTTCTATGTCAGTTTGAGTCCTCCAGGAAGCAGATGCTAAGGTAGGCTTAGATGTGCAAGAGATTTATTGAGGGAAATTTGTGTGAAAGAGAGAACCAAAGTAGATGAGCAGAGGTTTAGGCCAAGATGCAGGTTTTACACCTATGAAGGGAGAGAGGGAAGGAAGGAAGATTGGGTAGAAGAAGCCTTAGACTGCAGGGCAGCTCTGAGAAAGTCTCAGCAGATGGGGAGCACTAGAATAAAAGTTGCCCACAAGAGAAGTCACATGTTAGCCTGAAGTACCCCTGCTGTGCTCAGTCATCCCAGAGTGTGAATGCAGCAGTGGGTCCCAAAGGTGCAGCAGCTGCAGCCTGTTAGCTAACCGCACTCAGCCACACGACCATGGGCTCCTTTTCTATTACAAAGTATGGCCGCTGGAAATAAACACCATTCTCTAGGCGGACTCAGACTAGTAGAGTGTATGGAAGATGGAGAATCCAACCATGTCCAGCCACCTTTTTCAGGAGACTTCTGAGAAGGACTCATCTTTCTTTCTTTACCTGCATCCAAAACCTTATGGCAAAAATGATTTCTCACAGATTCAATTATAAAGCTTGTGAGGTCTTTGCCCAGGCATATAAATAAATTGCTTCTTTGATAGGCTGACTTCAGATTTAGCAAGTATTTAATGAGCACTTATTATAGCCGCGACACGCACTGTTATAGAAGTATACAGTGGTGGCCTGTGCAGACAAGGCCGCCTGGAGCTTATCCTCTAGCAGGGAGGATAGACAATAAACCATTAAATCTATGGACAGGATAGCAGTAAAGTCTGTGAAGCAAATCAAACAGTCTAACATGTCAGAAAGGTACTGGACAGACGTGGCGGTCAGATGATTATGGAGAGCTATCTCTCTAAGGAGGGGACGTTTGAGGGAAAACCAAATTGGGAAAAGGGGATGAGAGTTTGGGGCCGAGGAAATAGCAAAGGCAGAGGTTGTTAGGTGGGAAGGAGTTTGGCACATTAGTGGAAGGGAACAAACACCACTCGGAGAGACAGGAGCCAGCTGAGGTGGGGCTAATGGGTCATGGGAAGGAGTCTTGATTCTATGCCAAGTGTGATGAGAGGCTTTGAAGGGTTCTAAGTAGGGAAGAAACATGACCAGATTTACATTTTCTTTGGTGGTTCCAGAATTTCTATATGAAAGGAGCTTGAAAATGGTAAGATGCTTACAAGGGTATTTTTGGGGGAGGAGAGGGGTTGTTAGTGAGCAGGGGGAGATGGGAGGTGGTGTAAAGCTGCATACCACTTTGTATAAAATTGAAAAAACGTCCATTATGCCTACCAAAGATTAAGGATGTTAGTGGAAATTATGAGGTGATTAAAGTGTCTCCAAGTCAACTCATTCTCATCCCCAGGCATCACCACTGTATTTTTTTAAATCATCATGACTACTGTGTAGAGAATGAACATAAGGGAGCAGGAGTAAACGTCTGGCAGCTAGGTATGATGCTTGTTGCAGTGGTACAGGTAAGAGACGATAGAGGCTTAGATTAAGGAGGTAGCGATGGGAACGGCACAAAGTGGATTTATTGCAGATACTTGTTTTTCTGAGGACATGATTGACATGGTCACCAGTTCTGTAGCATCCTGGGCATGCAGAACACTCCCCCAGCTGTGCTCTTTCCCTTTTTCTTTATGGTGTGTTTCTGAACTCAGACATGTAACAGACGCTGTTGGTGATCTGCTCTGATCCCCTCAATCCCTTTTCATCATTCCCATGTGCCCATCTCCTGGCTGTGGTGTGCTTTTGCCAACAATGTCCTGCACTTGTGACTCTTCTTCACAGGACTGTCCTCCAACTACTGAAGGGCTTTGCCCACATATGACAACTGGAAGTGCCTAGGACTTTCCATCTCTCCCACTGGCACCTCCTCATGCCTGACCAGCCCTAGCCAATGACTAAACAGGTATGGGAGTATGAAAGCCCAGCCCCCTTGCCCTGGGTTGAGACGACTTTGAGGTGTAACTTACCCCCCAGAACTCCCTGCAGGATCAGGTGGAGGCTGTTCTCCATGGGACTTTGCCTCTGGACCCATCCCCACTTGGCTTTTTTTCCATCACAGTCCTACTTCCTCCACTTCCTTACCAGCTTCTTCTGGGAGCATTTCCTGAAAAATCCATTTGCGCACAAATCCTTATCTCAGGGTCTACTTCTGCACATCTCAATCTAAGACTCTGCTTCATTCCCGTCGCTACCTCCTTAATCCAAGCCACTATCATCTCTTCCACTGTACCACTGCAGCAAGCATCATACTACTTGTTTCCAAGATTTTTCTGCCATAACCCTATCATATGAGGGTCACGTGTGTGATTCTCTCCTGTGGGCATCACTCCCAGGGTAGCCCTTTCTCCTCTACTCAAGAAAGCCCCAATAGGTTGGGAGTATCATTATTACAGGAATAACCTCGATTCTGTACTGGTTTATTTTTAATAAGTTAAAAATCCACAAACGTCAGTACTTTAACTATTATTAATAATAAATTCTTTGAGGCATATCCTACAACTCATCACTACACACCAGAATGACCCAGAAGGGTGGTACAGAACCATATGAGACTTAGGGTAAGACTGTATAAGACAAATGGCTCATCTTACCTCAAGCACAATTAACACAGGGGGAGCAGGAATACAGTCCAAATACATTTTCTTTTTCAGCACAAAGGTATCTTTTTATGAAAATAACAAGTAGAAATGTTTAAGTATTAAGTTGAGCCATATGAAATCTCCATCAATGTTTTCATGTAGTTCAACCTAACACTAATTATGAACATTGGCTGGATTTTATAGATTTTATAGATACAATATAGATTTTAAAAGACCCTGCCTCACTTTTAACCTTGGCCAGATACCTTCTGAAATAAATTGCACTTAACTTCAAATGCACTTATCTGGGAATGTCCACTTCAGGATTAAGTAAATGGATCTCAATCATTTTTATAGATCTAAAGCCTTCCTGGAAATTGCAGTGAGCCCAGGTTTTTCTTTACCCCTTCAGGCACCACCTCTCTACTAATGTCTTACTATTCACCTGGGAATGAGACTGCAGGTCATTTCTTAGCATTCTCCGGGGAGTATTAACCTCTACTGGACCCACAGCTTATCTCTTGAGATGAGCACTGGGCACAAGACAGAAGATCTAAGCATGAATTGGACTTGACCATGTTCTGATTATATGACCATTGACTTCTTTTCTATTACAAACCACTTCCCAATTTAAATGTACACATTGTCTTATTCTTTTAATTAATGGTTTCAATCTGCATTGTATTTCATATTGAAAGAGAAATAGCTATTACCTTTCAATACGATTGATTTTCAAATTTTTTTATATTTTATTTTATTTTTTTATTGATGTTTTCATAGTTTATAACATTGTGAAATTTTGGGTTGTACATTTTTGTTTGTCCATCACCATATATATGTCTCTCTTCACCCCTTGTGCCCACCCCGTACCCCCATTGCCCCTGGTAACCACAATACAGTTTTCTCTGTCCATGTGTTGGTTTATATTCCACATATGAGTGAGATCATACAGTGTTTGTCTTTCTCTTTCTGGCTTATTTCACTTAACATAATACCCTCCAGGCCCATCCATGTTGTTGCAAATGGGATGATTTTGTCTTTTTTTATGGCTGAGTAGTATTCCAGATGTGGTATATATATATACCACATCTTCTTGATCCAATCATCAGTCGAGGGACATTTAGGTTGCTTCCACTTCTTGGCTATAGTGAATAATGCTGCATTGGTCATAAAGGAATCTTTTCGGATGACAGGCCTACCCAGACTAGGGAAACTAAAGAAAAAATAAGCAAGTGGGACTTTATCAGATTAAAGAGCTTCTACAAGACAAACGAAACCAGAATCAAGATGAACAGATAACCCACCAGCTGGGAGAAAATATTTGCAAAACATATATCTGACAAGGGGTTAATCTCCATAATATATAAAGAACTCACACAACTGAACAACAGAAAAACAAACAACTCAATCAAAAAATGGGCAGAGGAAATGAACAGACACTTCTCCAAAGAAGATATACAGATGGCCAATAGGCACGTGAAAAGATGTTCAACATCACTAATCATCAGGGAAATGCAAATCAAAACAACACTAAGATATCACCTCACGCCCGTTAGAATGGCTATAATCACCAAGACAAAAAACAACAAATGTTGGAGAGGATGTGGAGAAACAGGAACCCTCATACACAGCTGGTGGGAATGCAAACTGGTGCAGCCTCTATGGAAAACAGTATGGAGATTCCTCAAGCTATTTTTAATACTAAAAGTAGAAATCAAAAAAGCAAGGAAAACCAAGGCTATGAGTGCCTATCCTTGAGAAGGTATATTCAAATAACTATGTATTTATCTATGACTGTTATAAAAACAGATAGCCTCCTGTGTTCATTGCATTTCCAGTGTTGTATACGCATTGTAAGATTAGATCTCTCCCAGGGATCATCAACTCATTCCATACCACAGTGTCTGCAAAGTGGGGGACAAATGTGTCCCCACTCATTTTCCTTCGGGGGATTTGCTCTGCTGTGGTTGCCCAACTTGAATCAAGTGATGCTTTGAGTCAAGTTGCTTTTTCCTTAACTGAGAAACCAAAGACAGACCACAGTTAACAATAGTCTTAAAAATAACATCGTGGGAATAATCATCACATGTTTCTTTATTACAGGAAATGCATACCAAATGTCACCTTTTATTTAAACCTGAAAAGTGGGCAGAGTGTGGGCAGACAATCACACCAGAGGCTATTTAAGGAGGGCAGGTTTCCCATGACTGGCAACAGTTGGCCTTAGAACTCCATCTGTTCCTGACTTAATTTCACATGCAACTATTAGCACAGGTGCCATTGGTTAATATTAAAGAAGCTAAAGTGATTGTCATGTAACATTTAAGGATGTGAGTGGCTTATTCAAATCCCTCTGGCCTGACCACACGTCCAGTATGAGTGAGGAGGAAAAACAAAGAACAAACTTGCAAGGACTATGTCTTGTGGTTTTTAGTCCTTGGAACCAGAGACATGAATTTAATTTCCAGGCCCCTTGAACACAGAGGCCCTTTGACAATTCTCCCCACTTCCCTGCAATGCATGCTAGCCAAATGCTGTAGGGGACATCAGAGCTGGCTACATAATTTGTGGGGCCCAGTGCAAAATGAAAATGCAGGGCCCCTTGTTCAAAAGGCAGGGAAGAAGGTGCCATTAAAAGCACTAAAATATAAAGCTTGTTCCTCTCTTCTGCAGTTTCGCTCCTGCCTTGTCATGTTTTTCATTTGCTATCTAATGTCATTCTAAATAAAGAAAAATTAAAATTTTAAATTATTAGCATGAATTTACCATTCATCTTATATTGCAGGATGCCAGTTATAAATGCATATATAAAATCATTTAACCCCTAAATGGAATTACTGAAATTACACAATTTAGATTTCTTAGCTCGTATATACATGTGTATTTTTTTCTTACTAGAAGAGTGGAACTATTGCACAAAACCAGCTTAACTGTTTTTATTTCACTTCTTCATATGCACACATTCTATTGACACTCAATCTTTGGCTTACTGATGAGTAAGGAAGGACCGGAAGGAAAAGAAACTATGGGTTTCCCTATCTTTCTCTCTCCTTATATCTCATCATTTGCTGTGTAAGTAGTTGGCTAACAGGGGGAAGTAACACAAGTAAGAAAGAATATGATAGGGTTCCTTATTCCTTCATGTTTCTTAGAACATCATTGCCTTCATTCTGCATTTGAAGCAAATTCTTGTTCAAATGGAAAGCATCACCTCACAGAGCTGTCAGCTACCCCACTTACTCAGGTGTAGATGGAACACACTGCGTCTCACTGAATTCACATCATGGGTCAACTGGAATTCTGTACTCATGGAGTGTCATGAATGCTACGTGCTAATGGGGTGGCAAAGAACAGTAAACACTCATATCACTAGTATCTTCTCTACTAACACTCATGCTCCATTGTTCCATCAGATTTCACTAACAAAACACAAGTTCAAAGGTAAAATTATTAAGAGGGTCAAGAAAGTGACAGCAGGGCATTAAGCCAAAGCACAGGACCTTGCACACCCTTGAAGCCCGCCCTGGGGGATATTTCTTTTCACGTGTCAACATTTATTGAACATCAGGTAAGTGTGAAAAAGTGAATGAGACAGACAGACCATATGTGCCATCCTTTAAGTCTTTGAGGGGCTGTTTGAGTGATTGTTATGCCCATGTTTCCAATAGAAGAGTTACTTGCTTAACTCCTAAGATGATGTCTAAAGTTTCAAGAGAATATCTAGTACTACTGGGATATGCCTTATTCCCAAAGTTGCAATCCCTTGAGATAAACAGGGAAAAATACAAGATCTGTACAGCTGAAACTTAACACCAACATTATGAGCTCAACTTGACACTCAGAATATGTTACCCAGGAGGCTTAGTGTAAACAGGCTACAGAGAACAAGGTGACCAGACACAGCTCCCAGCAGCTTGCCTAAACAACAAACTGGTAAGCCCTTGTGGCAGAATTGTTGAACTTGAGGTACTGGCAGAAATCAATTATTTTTTTTAGAATTTTACTTTATTTTTAATTGTGGTAAGATACACAAAACATAAAATTTACCATCTTAACCATTTTTAAGTATACAGTTCAATAGGGTTAACTATATTCACATTGTTGCGCAATCTCCAGAACTATTTCATCTTTCAAAACTGAAACTCTGCACCCGTTAAACAATTCCCCATTTCCCCCTCTCCTGAGCCCTTGGCAACCACCATTCTACTTTCTACTTCTATGAATCTGACTACTCTAGATACCTTATATAAATTGGTGGAATCATAGAGTATTTGTCTATTTGTGACTAGTTTATTTCACTTAGTATAATGTCTTCAAGGTTTATCCATGGTGTAGCATGTGTCAGAATTTCCCTCCTTTTTAAGGCTGAATAATATTCCATCGTATGGATATACCACATTTTGTTTATCCATTCATTCATAGATGAACATTTAGCTTGCTTCCACCGCTTGGCTATTGTGAATAAAGCTGCTGTGAACATGGATGTACAATATCTCTTTAAGACCCTGCTTTCAATTCTTTTGGATACATACCCAGAAGTGTAATTGCTGGAGAAAACAATTATTTTAAATCACACTTATGGATGCATGGTTCATGTTGGGAGATAACATAATGTTTGGAATTGTCAGGAGATTACCTTGGGAGTTTGAGGAGTAAGAGAGGTATCATAGAAGAATCAAGTTTGAAAAAGTATGAGTGTATCCCATGCAGTTTTCCAACAGTGAGGCCTTCCGGACTGGACAGACAAAATCTCTGGCTAAAATAAGCATCAAGACAAATATTCTAACCAGAAAACTTTGGATTGGAATCAAGTAAAGCTAAAATAAGTACACTGAAGATGTGTAGAAGAAATACTCACTGCCATCCAATTGTTCTTGGAAAGATAAAACTATTAAGACACTGTTTATGGGTTTGTAACGCAGTACTTGGAACAATGCAAAAGAACCCTCTGTGGCAAGATATTAATCTTCAGACAAAAAACAATGTTCCCAGTAAGATATTACTGCAACGCCCTGAAGTAACCTCCCTGAAAATACGTCAGCATTCAACACTTAGACAGTCAACACCCTAGCAGCCTTCACCAATGGATTTTAGAATTATAGAACTTTCAAGATTATAAGGACTTTAGAGATCATCTAATCCAATTCTCCTAATTATAAAAGGAAGAAACCAAGGCTCAGAGAGGTGAAGGGACTCTCCCAGGAACACAAAGCTGGTTGGTGACAGACATATGGCCGAATTTCTCAAATCCAGTGGTGAATCTGGTAATATCCTCAAGGCCACCCTTATGGCAGTAACCTCACAGGTATCTGACAGTCTAAATAAAATAGTTCAGGCCTGAAAAGACAAGAGCTTCTGGATTATTTTCTGTAGTATAGCCAGGCTATCATTGATGTTGTCCAAGCACGCTATGCCAATCCAGGGATGTAACAGATGCTTTCCTCAGCACATCAAGATGTTTGATGGTTGCAAACAATCAGCATCATGAAGGCAATAGTCAGTGTCCCAAATGAATATACAAATATCTCCACTCTTTTTTGGGTTAACTTAAGCCATCAAAACCTCTGAAAGTTCCTGTTAAAATGGAAATATATTCCCCAAGCGTGATTATAGATGAATTCATTATGGACAATAACATTGCCCGTGGAATTCATTGATTGGATTAGTTAGTTAGTTGTCACCTTGCCAAACAAGATATCCTCTGGCATTGAGGGACTGGGACTTAGGACCCACACATTTTTGTTGAGTGCAGAGAGAGGTCAGGGAGAGAAAGTCTAGCTGAGCTTGGGTGTGAGAGTGTGGGGGGTATGTTTGGGGCCCTGAGGAGGAAAGCCTTAGACAGGAAATGGAGAACGCCTAAAAAGAAGGTATAGGAGTGTCAAAGAAAAAATTCACTTACCTAACAATTTTACCATGAAGGGCTACTAAGAATGCTACAGTTGGAAGATAAATGTCCATGGAACCCGTACTGTGTGCAGCATGAAACAGTTTTTGATCATCCAACAATCTCTAAAACAAAAAGGTAGATATGCAATGTGGGACTTTGAAAACTGGACTCCAAACTGTCCATTCACCTCACTGTAATAGTTCTACTTGACAGAGAATGATCTAAACTTGACTAAGATAGCAGCCATGTTCTTATAAAAGGAAGAAAAGGGAAAATATGATGAAAAAAATCTCTGATATTCCACCAATGGCGGAGTCACCCAGTTTGAGGGAACTTCCCTCAAAGAGGGGACACTTCTCCTCTCTTACTAGACAATTGAGACAAATGGATATGTGTATAGCTCCTTTGGGAACTGGCTAAGATTAAGGCAGAGTGAATATTTATTTTCTTTACCTTATCTTTGTTTTTCCTATATCCCTGTACTGCGTGTTGATTCAGCCATTAGAGACTGTGAAGGTTCAGATAAGCTCAGGGAAACCCCACAGGAATGGTGGTTATTTTCCGTTCTCTGGTGCAGGTGGCTGTTTCGCAGCCAGCCATGCTGGGTGGCTGGCTCCCTGGACCCAATGCCTGGTACCCAGGAAATTCCAGAGATGCCGGGATCTTCAGATTCAGTCACAGACAAACCCACACCACACCTATCTACATATTTGTGTAGAGAATTTGTTCCAGACAATTCTGAGGACATCCGGGAAGGGCAAATTTGTTCTTGGGAAGGTCCCAGAAGACTTACTTGTCAGAGAGACTTAGAACTCATAAGAAACTTCAAATAAGAATACTCCGACTAGGGGCCGGACCAGTGGCGCAAGCGGTTAAGTGCGCGTGCTCCACTTCGGCGGCCCGGGGTTCGCAGGTTCGGATCCTGGGCGCGCACCGACACACCGCTTGTCAAACCATGCTGTGGCGGCGTCCCATATAAAAGAGGAAGATGGGCACGGATGTTAGCCCAGGGCCAGTCTTCCTCAGTAAAAAAAAAAGAATACTGCAACTAAAATGTTCACAGGGAAGAGATTTCTGGGCAAGCCCGTATTCCTTCATCGCCTTATAGGACTTCTGCTATTCTCTGGTTAATCTCTTGTCCCTTTTCCTGCTCCCCCACCCAATCACTAACATAAGTGGTTACCTACATTATCTCATTTATTTCCACTGTAACCTTGTTAGATAAGTGCTATTATCATTCTCGTTTTCACAGATGAGAAAATTGAGATACAGAGAGCTGAAATGATCACCCCAGGCCACAGAATGAACAGGGAAGTAGGACTCAGACCAGCTCTGTGGAACTACAAAGTTCATGATCTTTAGCACATGCTGTTTTGTCTCCTAAGCACCTTGGTTTCTCTGGGAAGTGGGGAGCCCCCTTATTCCTCCGCTTCACACCCCATTTCCCCAACCCTGCACTTTGGAGCCTCAGCAATGAAGCCTCCCCAGGAAGGGCTGGGCTTTGAGGAAAGAATCTTTTCCCCTCTGCTCACTAAAAGCTGCCAAAGGTTAACAAGGCCCAGGCACTTCCACAGGCAATGCCCTGCTCTGGGCCCAAAGCGTGGAGTCTGGCTGCCTGCTAAAGAGTTTCCATACCGGAGGGGAGACTGCCCAAGAGAGATGGCCATCTGGGAACAACCTTCCTGATGTTCCTTTGGCTACACATTTTGTTGATTTCCTTAAGTGTGTTTTCTTATGAGGTTTCTGTTTCTTTTCTGGCTTGGTTTGTGACTTTACTTCATTTCTGTTTATTTCTTATTATTTGGACCAACACACTTGTTTTCATTTGATTTTTTTTTCTCAGATTTCTGGCATATCCGACCTGTAGTTCATTTTGCTGTATAATATGCCACCCTGTGTGTGTGTTTGGTCTGAATTCTTTGGAAGCCAAAACTTAAACACCATGAAAATGAGATGAGGAGAATTATCCAAACCTTTTGACTTAGGCAAAGATCATCCTGTTAATGAAATACATAGCCACTATTTAGATCACAGTTTAGATTATCTCGACTGTTCACTACATTTATCTTTCATAACTGATGAGAGCTGCCATTGAAAATGTAGCATCAATAGCCTTAAAAGAAATAAAAATGTAAAGCGTTTCTGATCCCTTTTTTTTTGGCTATCCAGGGATGGGGCCGGGAAGGCTGGGTGATCACCAGCTCAGAACCTTGGGAACGAGGAGAGACTTAATTCTCAGCCACGAAAAGTGGAGTGGGCCAGCTAGGATGGGGTAGGGGAAAGCATAACAGGGCAGAATGCCCTCAGTCGTTTCCCAAGAAATCATTTACCATGCTGAATATGGCCAATCATGCCTATGTGTCCAACCTCTAATCTCAGATAATGTTCTGAAATTTTTTAAAAACCAAGCTGGTTTGTAGTCTGTCTGGACCTAATTATTTTCCTCACACATCCAAGAATGTGTTTGGGAGACTTCCATCAGAAAAGATGGGATACTAAGTAATACAACAATAGACTCTGGTTTTAATGCTACTGAGAGAGACGAGGAAAAAAGCTACATAAAATGCTTCCTTGGTTGGAGTGGGAAAGATCTTTCAAATAGCACAAAATTCGCAGGGGAGAAGGCCCGGTCAAAGAGATCCCAGGTATAAAAAAATACATAGGAAAGTGAGGAGCTTTATAACAGGGCTGTACTGTTCTTGAATTTATTAAGAAGTCGTAACAGTTTGCTATGTGCTAAGGCTTTGGAGTCAGTGAGATCTGAGTTCAAATCCTGGCTGTGCAACTTACTAGCTGGGTGATGATAGGGCTTCAGTTAGCTCACCTGTAGAATGGAAATAATAATATCTGTCATTTACAACCCCTATCAGGCTCAACTGAGATAATACATATAAAGTGCTTAGTACAATGCTGACATATAGTAACTTTTCAATAAATGGTTATTCTTATATGTTATTCTACCACTGTATGTATTTCCTGTTAGCATTTGTTGAGCCCCTTATGCATACAGCATAGCACCCTATGAAATCAGAAATATTGTTTCATGTATACTTACAGTAAATCTTGGAGAAAAGTTGGCTTATTATTCACCCAATTTTATATTTATGAAAATTGGAGGGAAGACTGGCTTGGCCAAAGGCCAATGGCAAAGCATAGGGCAAGAATCAAAGCTAAAACTAAAATATCTAGCAGCTCCTCTCCAACTATTACTCCCATAAGTATAGTGGAGAGAACCGAATACAAGCCCAGAAGGTCCAGGAAGACTTCCCAGGAGGAGATTCCAAGATCTGAAATACGTGCAGAGAGGGAAGAAGGAATGGAGAAAATGTTAGATCTGGAAGACAAGGGTAGGCAGAGCTTCCCACATCTGGGTCTTCCTCTTCCCTCTACCTTCTCTCCCAAAGCATGTTTATGTTCAAGTTCTCATTGCAAAGTTCCCACAACCACTTTGATTGGAGAGGTAGGCATGTGTAAGAATCTGACGCTCAGCAACTGAAGAACGTGCCCAACAATAAAATAAACCCACCCATACCAGTCACTTGTGTCAATAAATAATGGATAATTGTATGTTTATAGAGATCATAGAAGAAGAATGTTCTATATAATTAACAACTGCACTTTGGAGTACAAAAATAAATAAAATGCTAAAGTTCATGAATACTGCTCAATTTTGCTAGACATGACAATCAACAAGTTTTCAAATTCAGGAGCCAGGTCAACTTGGAACTTAATTCCAGGTCCAGGTTCTTGCAGGCAACCTAGCTCTTGCTGCACTCTCTTTTCTGAGTCAGGAAGGAAAAAGGATCGCCTCTGTTGGTTAAAACCATTGCTGTGGTGGATCTTAGATGTATTTGTGGGCCCATCTCCCCTTTTCTTTCCCGCTAATAGCATGACTATTCCTTAGGGGTCTGCTCCTCCCTGACCCCATCCATGTGATTCTTTTGGGGCCACCCTTCATGATATCCCACCCACCTAGTCAAAGACAAGAGCATTTAACGAGGCCTGGACATCCATGGTACCATTTTCCCTTGGACACAGTGATTACTCAAGAGGTAGGTGCATGCTCCCAGCCAGGCTAATCAGTCTTTCCCTTGGATTTTTCTAAATAAAGCTGAAAGGAAAGAGCTCTTTTTCCTTTCTGTCCCCAAGAATATGGGGACATAAACCTGAAACACTTATGGCCAGGCTACTACCAGATGGAAAAAGCCCACCTGTAGTGGAAGACAATGATGCAGGCGCATGGAGAGATGATGAACCAGGGTCCTGATGGAGTTCAAGTCCCTGGTTCTCAGTGTTCCTGGGGCCAGATCCACACTTCCTGGGGCTTAAGCTGGTGTGCGTTGTGTTCCTGTCACTTGCAACCAAGAGTACTGACTAATACGGAGGGAAAAATTATCCAGGTACACTCAGGACAAAACAATTAATAAAACTAAAGGGATAATAGAAGTCATACATCCAGTAGAGAAACTTTTAGAGGGGGGACTATGAGTCAAGCAACGAAAACAAAAATGGTAGAGGGTAGATTAGAGCCACGTTGACTCTTTGTCATACATATAATCAACATTTCCTAGAATACAGAGAAGAGCTGGACTTCTTAACAAGACAGCAAATTTGAATCTTTTGTTTCTGCACTTGTACATACACTTCAATATTTTGCATATTATTTCAGGAAGTCCACAGATCTCGCGAAGCTAGTTAGAAACTGTCTTCCAAGGGCTAGATGATATAACTAGTGCTAATGATGATGCTAGTGATTCATATTTTCACTTAGCATTTTGCTGGGTGTGTGTTGTTATTTAATGTCTCTGAGTCTTAGATTCTTCATTTGTAATATTGAAATAATAAAAACACTGAATGTAACAGGGGAGTTGAGAATATTAAGTTGGATCATATATGCAAAGCACCTGGTACAGTGAGCAACACATCGTTGCCAGTCAATAAATGCAGCTATCATCTTCATCATCATCAGGTTAATTAATAGATGCTTATGGATTGATTTACTGAAGATGCACAGACATCAAGTATTTACCTTTCATTATCAACTTTATATTTAATTATGAATGTCATTCTAATTATGTTTCATTGCATAAATACAGGGGCCCTCTGGTGGTCAAAACCACTTCTAGAACATGCTCAAAACACTACCTTTATTTAATTATAAAAAGAAGTCACATAAGGATATTGCCATCGCCATCCTATTAAGATAAATCCGGAAATAATGGGCTTATGTATGGTGTTATGGGCTGAGTTGTGTCCCCCTAAAATTCATATGTTAAAGTCCTAGCCCCTACTACCTCAGAATGTGATGGTATTTGGACATAGGGTCTTTAAAGAGGTAATTAAACTAATATGGGGTCATCAGGTTGAGACCTAATCCGATATGATTGGAGCCCTTATAAAAAGAGAAGATTTGGACATTGACACATACAGAGGGAAGACAATGTGAGGACACAAGGATAAGGTTGCTGTCCGCAAGCCAAAGAGAGAGGCTTCAGAAAAAACCAACCCTGGGCCGGCCCCGTGGCTTAGTGGTTAAGTGCGCGCGCTCCGCTACTGGCGGCCCGGGTTCGGATCCAAGGTGCGCACGGACGCAGTGCTTCTCCGGCCATGCTGAGGCCGCGTCCCACATACAGCAACTAGAAGGATGTGCAGCTATGACATACAACTATCTACTGGGGCTTTGGGGAAAAAAAAAAAAGGAGGAGGATTGGCAACAGATGTTAGCTCAGAGCCGGTCTTCCTCAGCAAAAAGAGGAGGATTAGCACGGATGTTGGCTCAGGGCTGATCTTCCGCACAAAAAAAAATAAAATAAATAAATAAGAAGAAACCAACCCTGCCAATATCTTGATCTCAGACTTCCAGCCTCCAGAAGCGTGGGAAAATTAATTTCTGTTGTTTAAGCCACTCAGTCTGTGCTACTTTGTTATGGCAGCCCTGGCAAACTAATACATACGGATTGAAGTCCCAGTCAATAGATGACATTGGTTTTCCTTTTAGTGTAAATTGTGCCAACAGAAATAATTATTGTCATCTCTGAGGTCCATTTGGATGTTACCTGGGATGATATGTGCCATAAAGCATGGCATTAAGGAAGTTAGATTGAAGGGTTTCTTTCTGGGTTTAGGCCACATGAGATTGACCCTGTTTCATGGTCAAATAGTAGCCGTTGAAAACCAAACCAAGAGGATCTATCTGAATACTGTGGATAGCTAAGTACAGTCCAAAAAACATCAAGCAAAAATAGTAGAAGCACCATCTTCATTGACACAGTCCAACTCATGTAATGAAACTTAACTCTATAAATAATTACTATTTGTAATGCATTTTCATAATTTACTGTAGTTTTAGCTTAAATTTTTTTTCGAAACTTCACAAGGATCCCCCCTTATGATAGCTACTTTTCTTATTTTTACTTTTAATGATCAAGAAGTAAAAAGTCAGAGAAGGTCAGTAAAGAAGGTTAGTTGCAGAGGTACACTTCAAACTTAGGCTTTTTGACTCCATATCCCATGCTCCTTTCACCTCTTCCTGCTGCCTCTCCATGTTTTCCTTTTTACATGAGCCCTGATTGCTGAGATGTTCTTAAAGCATCTTTATTAAATATGAGACTTTTTTCACAAAGACAGTGGCAGCCATTTGTTCTATAGGCTTGTATTTATGGACTGAACACATGAAAAAATGTGGATATGGAACAATGGAACTTGATATAAAGATGGATGTGAGATCCCCTTTCCAGAGCATGAAACTGATTGGAGATGTAGAGATCTGAGAAGGTTTGTACACCAGGAAGGGAGATGAGAATAAATTAGAAATCTTTTCCTCCTTATAATTTCATGTTGTTCTGTGCAGTCAGTATTTAATGAGAAGCAGCGTGAACCCTCCACGTGCACAGAAGCATACTTTTATTAGAGCAGACATTCCAACATTGCCTTTTGTTAATTTGAAGCTAATCTCGTGCATAACTAACCCTTGGTCGCATTTTAATACAAAACATCTAAGAGAGTGCAAATAAGAATTGATGAAAAATTATTTAATTAGTAGAATTCAGCACTAGCAAAGTGCTCCCACATCAGAATTAAACTGAAACATACCAAATTTCTGCATTAAATGCGGCAAGGTTTTATTGATTTGGAGTCCATTAGTTCACAATGATTTAATCTAGGTCAGGCTGACATTTCCCTCTGCACTTGGAAGAAAAAGAATGTGCTAAGGAAAATACTATAGTGTAAACAAGAACAGGTGAAAGCATTTTCATCTTGCATAAGTAGAATAATTGTTTTAAGAAATCTTCACATTCATTGTAAAGCAATTGTATCTAACCCATTATGTGGGCATAGAGTGAGCAATGTGTTCAATTTGTCGAATCAATCAGTGAATACATGATTGCAAAGTACGCAGCTATTCTGCCCCTTAAAGGAGGCCCAAGACTGTGTCTACCCACCAGGACAGTGGTTCTCAATGTGGTCCTCAGACCAGCAGCATCAGCGTCACCCGGAAACTTGTTAGAAATGCCAATTCTCGGGCCTCACCTCAGACCCACTGAATCTGAAACTCTGGGGCTGGGTCTCAGCTGTCTGTGTTTTAACAAGCCCTCCAGGGGATTCTGACGTGCTGTCAAGTGTGAGAACACTGCACAAGAAAACAGTTGTTTGTTAGATGTGTGAGTGCTCTTAATTACACTCAAAAGAAATGGAACAGTCTTTCTTTCCAAGTATTGTTTTGTTTTTTTTTTTGAGGAAGATTAGCCCTGAGCTAACATCTGTTACCAATCCTCCTCTATTTTTGCTGAGGAAAATTGGTCCTGGGCTAACATCCGTGCCCATCTTCCTCTACTTTTTATGTGGGACGCCTGCCACTGCATGGCTTGATAAGCAGTGCGTATGTCCGCAGCTGGGATCTGAACCCGCGAACCCCAGGCTGCAGAAGCAGAGCGAACGAACTTAACTACTACAACACCAGGCCACCCCCCTGAGTATTCTGTTTTTGAACTCTTTCACTAGTTCAGAGAGACTGTCTCCCCAACGAGTCTGAATTAAGGGAGATGAGCCATAACTGGGTGTTTGTTTATAGTGAGGCTAAGAAGCCAAACTGACACCCATTGTCCTGACAGAAGAATGAAGGCTCAGCTGGCGGGCCTGGCAGGCCTCCTTGCTGATGTAGGATAATGGAAACTGACCAGGATCTGGAGTTCTCAAATGGTTGCAATAATTTTCAAATCTATTTTTTTCTTTCTCTTATTTAAGTGTGTTTCAAATGAAATCCAATCCATATTTTCCCTAATTTACATTTAAAATTGTTCAAATGTTATGTTGGTAGGAGATGAGTGAGTCCCCAAGGGACCTTATGAACCTACTAAAACTTTTCTTCAAAACAGGAAGTTACACTTGACCCAGTGCAAACAAAGTTTAGATTGAAAAGGCCTGATTTGTACTTAGCTTTCTTAGCTGAAAAATTTGAAATATATTTTAATTTTCAATACACATTTTCTCTCATACTCTTTACCATCATCAATCTCTCTATATAGCCTCCCCAATCACATATGCTGCCTTTCCTTCTTATATAAGCTAAGTATGAGAGCTCTAATCTTATTTTCATAATCATATGCTTGTCTTTTATGCATAAGGGATTGTATAACTCTGTAAATGTACTAGTTACACCTAAGTTTAATTCATTTCAACAACCATTTATTATTGCCTGTGCAAGGAAATAGGACTGCCTGTGAGGAAAGAGGAGATAAAAAAAAATTTCAGAAATAAGTTGATCTCAGCTGAGGAATGCCTGAATATTTGGTGCACTAAATATAGTTTGATCACCCTTTGCTCCTCAAGTTGTCTGAGAATTAGATATAGCCTCCATATTGGATTTCTGAAATTTACTGAAAATTCTAAAGAACCTCTCCATATTTGGGAACAAGCAATTTAATTAGTGGCCTGGGAAGAGGAGGAGGAGGAGGAGGGGGAGGAGATGGAGAGAGAATTGTGGCAACCTGCCTAGGCCAGGACACAATATAGACAGCTATCTTGTGCCTGACTCCTCTGTGTTCCCGCAGTACTTTGTACATACCGCCGTCTAGCCTTTCCCTCAAGGCAACTATTGATTTATGCATCTACTTGTCTTATAAGGACTATGAGCCCCTTGAAGGCAGGGACTGCTCCTTTCTCAAGCAAGTCATGTGGAGTTGCCCCAGCTGCTTGATAAAGCATGTTTCTTCAACTGGTTCTGTGAGCTAGTTTGCCACCTGAGGCCTCATGGAGGCTTACAGCAATATTGTCACCTTGGTCTCATGCCTATAGGAGAAGAGGCTCCCAGCCAGTAGGGCAGGGGCTTTCTCATTGAAGAAAGCCAGAGTGGAGGAATAAAGGGGCAGCCTCTCTGGCAACCAGAGGTGGAGGCAGAAGAGCCCTGAGCAAATATGGTGAAAATAGAGAAGACAGAGATATGAACCTCCCTCACTCCCCTCCCGCCCCTCTCCATCCCCACTCCATTGAGATGCTTCATCCTGAGCCAGTGTGCCAGTCACTATTGCTGCAAAACAAATCACCCCCCAAAACTCTGGCTTAAAATAACAATCATTTTATTATCTTTCCTAGTTTCTGCAAGTCAGGAATTCAGGAAGGGCTCTGCCGGGTGGTTCTGGCATGAAATTTCTGGTGCAATTGCAGTCAGACAGTGACTTGAGCCAGAACAATGGGGGACTGGAGCAGCCAGGACCTGGCTGGGCATCTCTCTCTCTCCATGAAATCTCAGGGCCTCTCCACATGGTCCCTCCATGTAGGCTAATCTAGGCTTCTTTAAAGCATGGGGACTTCTGGGTAGTCAGTCTGCTCAGGACTGCAGAGGCTCAGGACTGTGAGCATTAGTGTTGCAGTGAGCAAGGCAACAGCTGAGTTGCCTTTTATGACTTAACCTCAGAAGCCTCATAATGTCACTTCTGCCATACTTTATTGGTTGAAATAGTTCCAACAGCAAACCCAGTTTCATGGAGCAGGAACATAGTTCCCACCTCGTGATGGGAGGAGTGTCAAAGCCACATTATAGAAGAATACGTGAGATGGGAGATGCTATATTTGGGGAATATATGGTTTGCCAAAGTCAAGAAGAGAGCTAACAGCTGTGGGGTTTCTTTCCTTCCCATCAAAACTGTTTCCCTATAAACCATCGCTGCCCACCCCCCCCCCACACACACACCGTACTTCTTATTCCAGTTACATTTTTGTTTTTGTTTTACACTGATGGAATCTGGCACAGCACTAATCTTAAACACCTAAAAGTTTCTGTCCTGTGTATGTGAATTTACGTTTCATAAAACTTAAAAATACCACCAGTTTGATTGTTCATATATATTCCCAAGTAATTTTCCCAAGGAAATACTATTTCAAATTCTCCGTTAGAGGGAAAAAAAGTTAAATGAAAATCAATATTGATGGGTAGCACCGTACAAAAAATGTGTGTTGTTATTTCACCACAGAGGTAGTTTCCTGTGGAAACTGTGACTGGTGGTAAATCTCAGTTTTAAAATATTTTGAGATACAAGCCAAAATCTTGGGTGGGGAAAAATAACTTGCTGTTACCCAAAGAAAAATCAATTGCTTAGTACTAACATTTTAAAAGATATGATTAAAGTATGTATCTTTTCTAAAAGTAATGTGTAGCATGTTCAATAGTAGCAAAGATGTACTGGCAATTAATTACTAATAAATTCATTCCCAACTTGTAGACAATTTTCTCCTAGAAATTTTAGGTTTTTTAATAAAGAATTTCGGGATTTTTAAATTTTGCTGAAAGTATATAAAGCAAGTAGTGAGTGGCTATTGAGCTTGGTGAGATAATTACTATTACCCTTAATTACCTCACTAGCAAAACCTGGTGCCATTCAATATATTCTACGTACAAATTATTGCAAAGGGAAGATGCAAGCCATCAGATTTGTATTTCAAAAAGAAATATAAATTACCCTTGTCTCTGCCTTCCACATTGACGACCTGTGTAATGAGCTGGAGAAGTAAGATTCAAGAAACCATCTTCAGTAACAGTAAACTAAGAACAATTAATAACATTTTTTAAAAGGAGGGGGAGAAATCATTACCCAGGACTGGATAATTGAATTTTATAAACATGTTGAAGCTTCACTCCAACTCTAAATGTATTTGCAAGTAATTATCTCTCAGAGCATAAGTAACTTTATAATATCTACCTGAGTCAACATTAGTCAGATTTGCAAGGCACCAAGGAAAATAAGCAATTAGTTGATTCATTATCCAAGAAAAGCATATTACTTAGTTACAAATAATTCCAAAATTCCCAAATGAATGAGTGGGTGGAGGCTGGTTCTGTACAGCCCATGACCCAACTTCAGGAGATGTGGCAGGGGACCTGCTGATCAGAAGGCCACCTTCTGATAAACTGCAGCTCAAGCTTCCTTTACTTTTCTGAAGGCCCATAATAATAACACAGATTTGTAAGATATTGAAGTCTGAGGCCTATTACTACAGAACCTGCCTATGTACCTGAAGCACATCTCTTGATGAGCCCCAGAGGCAAGTTTTCAAAAGACCCTCTGCCAAGAGCTTCAGGTCTGTGAGAGAAAGGCCTCAAAGCGGCCCACATAATCAGGCTGTGAAGTACCTAGACTAAGTATTCACTTCAAAACAATAGACAGTAGGAATGGAAATGCTGAAACAGCCTATAAGCTATCTGAACATTATGATTACGTGATTTTTAGTACAAATGCACTCATCTTTCCCCTCCCTACCAAAACTTCTGGCTGCTTTGCTGAATCTTATCAAATAATTATTGGAGACTCATTTTTCTGGAATAAACAGAGGACAGGGCCAACCTTTTTAAAGCTACAGGTCAGAAGAACATCCACGTTTGAAATCTCACTTGTGTAACACTCAGCCATGGTATTGCCCATGATTGTTGTGGACAAGGAACCAGCCAAGATGCGTGTTGGACTATTATGGTCTCTAGCTCTAGCTTCAGACTGGTAAATAGCTGGGCACTGACTCCTCACCAAAAGCATTTCTGCCTGGCTCAGTCTTCATTGTCACAGCTGTTTCTCTGAGGTACGTATGGGATGTGGTGCCCTAGTTCCTCCTAGGAATGTGCTCCTGTAAATGAAGGAAACACGTTATCTGCTTCTTATCTGATTATATGTTTGTAAATGCATACCTACCTCTAACATTTTCCACATGCCAGTTCTGGATCAGCTCAAGGCACTCATTTGTTGTCTTAACTTTAGAAACTTTGTTTCAATATTTTAAGAAAGCCTAAATCAGTAAGAGCCATCAAATATCTAGGGAAAATATTCTGTAATACATAAGGTGTTGTTAAGCACAGTAACTTAGTCTGCATTTCTTGCCTTTCGTTCCCTATCTGAAAATCTCCATTCACAACTGAGAATGGACTGTAGCAATACAAATCGTCTACATACCCACAATTTTTTCCCCTCCATTCTCTGTGTAACAATCCTCTGGGAAACTGAGGACCTTTCTTCCCTCATTGCCAGTAAAGATGCTTTGTGATCTTGAGAGTTCTGTCAGTGGAGAGTGACTATTAAACACAGAAAGATCCCCACATGTAGTAAAAGAGTCTACACATGGGTCCAGTTATACTGTCGTGGATTGTTTATTTGCCAAAGATCATTTTATATCCCAAAGTTTCAGACTCTTGAACTGACTCACTCAGGTTAAAGGAAAGAGCCAGAATTCATCAGTCATATACGAAAGACAGCAACATTTTTTCCATGTTAATTTTTATTTAAAATATGTCTATTAAAACAATACATATATATATATATTAGCCATCCATTTCCAGCTTCCAAATTATACAGCATTATTATTTGCATCTATATTTCGAGTTAAAAAACTGTTTTCATCCTTGCTGCAAGGCCCACTCAGGAGGTATTAAAGGACATGAGAAGCTGAAGGTCTGTGAACCAGACACCCTCAGGCAGACGCCTTGGTGGTACTCTCTGAGTACCACCAAGGCGTCTTCTTTAAACATTGCTCTTCTTTAAACATTGGATTCAGAGGAAAATCAGATTTAGGACTTGTGGTTGGCATAGGGGTAAGTGTTGAGAAATGTTCCCTTGGCTTGCATGAAGGAAAGAATATGGCCATCCGGAACCTTTTTAAAAAAAAACAAACAAGCCCTTCATCTTCCTGTTACACTCAATTCCCTTTGCATGAGGAGTGTGGGACTAGAACTGCCTCTTTGAAAGAACTATAGGAAATAGTGAAGAAGAATGGGAAAGGGGGCAGCTCTCAGGCCCCTCTATTAGTTCCTATTCTTTACACAGTGTATACAAAGTCCTTTGTGTGTTTGTATACACTGTAGACACTAATACATGCATACAATAGTGTATACAATACAATATACATTGCATGCAATTGTATACAATAGTACATTATTGTACTGTACCATAGTATCCTGTGGTATACACTAATACACACGCATTTTCCTACTACCACTCGCCATCCATGTACATTGTGTTCATCAGTATCCACTGATTCCAATACCTTTTCTTGGCTTACCTCCCTCACACTGACTGCATTTTTTGAGGCAGGAATGACTACATCTCCCACTTGCATTCCTGTCCTCAGTCTGTTTTGTGACTATATCTCCTGACCGCCAGCCTCTCCCTTGTATCCTTAGGGCAAGCATGTCTCTGCTTCTTTGGCATCTCTCACTGCTAAATAGACAACGCTGGGGACAAAGGTACTTGAGACATGCTTAAAGAACAAATGACAATGAACATGTTTCCCACTTGTCATCAAAATTCTGAATCTGGATGTCCCACAACACCAGGTAATAATCATTTCCTAGATGATGCCTGACATCTTCTATGGACGTCACATCTACAGAGAGTGCCTTAGGACTGTTTGTGTGTGCAGACTGCGACACTTGTACATTTTTACCTTCATCCAGTTTGATCCTACCCCAACTCCAATTTCCAGTATGATATTTGATTCTGTCTGTTGATGTCAACATCTAGCAATCTTGCACCTCCGCAGCAGGAAGACAAGGGACAGTCCGCTTGTGGTAGCGTATTTATCACAGTGGATGACGAACTCAGCAGCATTTGCCCATTAAGTGTGGTATTTTCTAGGAGTCATTCATGGATATTGCTGTATTACTGTAGTTCAGGAGGTGAAGGGAACAAACTTAAGTGTCTGCCTGACTTGACTTTGTCCCAGAAAAGACTGTGAGCTCTTGTTTCCCTGATGTTTTTTAAGGACACTTCAGGGCTTTTCCCTCCACATTTATTAAGCCCTCATTGAAAGTGATAGATGAGACATCTAAATGTGTTTCAGTGCTGTTATCTAGAGGGAGTATTGACTTCTAGGTACAAAAGCAAAATCTAAAATTGAAGAATGTCTTACACAAATTTTGCATGGTTATTACAAGGCTCAGCAAGACAAAACACGCATCCCTAGCAGTTTCAGTGAAAATCTTAGTCCATCTAAGAGACTGACATGGTTCCCTGGGATGTCTGTCAGTTAGGGGACTACGTTATAGTCCTAGCAGGGACGGCCATGTTGCACAACTTAAGCCACATAATCTTTACCCATCCCCAATTGTAAAATATCTGGGGGGAAATGGGAGAGATTTGCAAACAAATATTTTCGAATGAGCTGTAGAATTAGCCATACGATTTATACCAGCATCAATAATTGAAGAATGAAAAGACTTACTACCAGGTATGAGTTATACTTGAGTGGTTTAAAAGCATTTTACGCACTCAAAGGTCTCCAAGGATCTGCAGACAGTCAGCATGCATCAGTGAATCTGCTAATCAGATATCTTCCCCGTGTCCCTCCAGCTCCACTCCCCACCCTTCTCTTCCCTGCTCTCTGCCAGGACCCTGCAGGCCTGGACTACATGAACAGGGCTCCTATGTCTCTGGTTTCCAGTTGTGTTTGGCCAATGGAGAGCATCTGCAGAAGATTAAAAAGAAAGGAGAGCGAAGTCAGGGTATTTATGCCCCTGGTTCCCCTCTCTCAAGCGTTGCATCAGGCTGGCTGCATCCTTCAACCACCTTTTCCAGATGGCCAACTCTCTGACACTCCAAGACTCACTCACCCCTTCCTGATTCCAGTAACCATCTCCTTCCCTCAACCCCTCAGGCCTGGATGTGGTAACAACTTAGTTGCTACTAGTTACAGGTTACTGTACTATACTGTACTGTGGTCCCCCTATACCAACTTTGTAAATAAATCCTCCTCAAATTATCCTTTTTTAAGAGTGTCAACTCTTTCCCATTAGAACTCTGATTGATACATCCATGGACTAGAACATCTGGATTTTTCAGTCTCTGAAGGACACCTACAAGGCAGTGCATTCAAGAAAAGGGAGATGCCAACCACTCACAAAATCAGCAGGGAGTGTGGGGACTGTGGTTTGGGTGGGGGGATGCTGGTGCGGAGCAGCAGGGAGGGCCAGTCAAATTTGTGTAATTTATAATTTACCACCATCATGGGACACTCGTCTACTGCTCCACTCACAAGCAGGTGGAGAGAAGCTGTGGGACATGGAGCCAAGAAAAAGGGACTTAGTCTCCCACCTCATGTCCCATGCCAGGGAACTATGTCCTGAACCTGTAAGGCTCTTCACTGGCCAAGCACTCTCTGAAGGTCACCTTCAGCCAGCTTTATAATTAAGAAGTGAGCATCTTTGGGAACTACTTTCCTTACACCTTTTAAACTCCGTAGAAAAAAAGTGAAGCAATGAAAAGTTATAGGATGATAAGTTTCTGGTAGAGAGATGGCATTTAAATATTCTTAGAAATTTTGCCCCTGTATTTATGGAAATGAAGAAACATCAAATTAGCTGATAGTATCAGATGTTTTGTTAATGACACTGGAATAAAGAACTGCAAAAGATCATCTGAGTCAACTTGCTACCTCCAGGTAAGATCAGGTTTATTCCATCCAACTCTGCCTACTCTAGAATATCTTTGGGGAAATGGTAAGATAATAATCTTTCTTACTATCCAGGTCTGCGATGAAACAGAAATGGAGAGTTAACAGTTATTTTTGTAACTGAGGCTGTATAAGTGGTGACTATGGAATAGGCCAAATCAACAGTCAATCTCTAATAGAATGTTTTTCTTCCTGTCTCGCCCATCCAGCATTGAAATTCAGGAACTAGACACCTGCTTCATGTTTGAAAATATATATATTATGTCTGGTCTGATGAGAAAATGTCCTGGGAGGAATTTCCAAAAGTAGTACACAATCATGGTACCTCCTGGCTTGATCTGTCTATAGACTGCCTTGGTTATTTTTTACTACACTGTATATTCAATGTTTATACGGATAAAACACATGATTCCTTGGTTGGAAACATGATTCTAAGTAAAATTAAGGTCTTATTTTATCATGACATGAGAAACAGGGATTTGAGTTCTAGCCCTGACTCTGCCACCTAACGTCTGTACCTCAGGAGTTTGTCACCTCACTGCCAAGGGCTTGTCATCTCACTGACATGGCTTTGGTGCTCTCATGATGGGATGGGATAGATGATAACTAATGGCCTCTTCAGATACAATTAAAATCCTACTATTTGAACATGGGAAGATGAAGAGTCCCAGGTGTACTAATCAGGATTCTGCTGAAATAGTTCTGTGTAACAAATGACTACAAAACTTGATGACTTAGAACAATAAGCATTTATTTCTAGCTCAGGGGTCTGAAGATGAGCTGTAGTTCAGCTGGGCTCAGCTCCAAGCTTCGACCTGGGTTCAGGTTTGCTTTACATTTCTTTTTATTCTGAGGCCAGCAGCTACCTGGGGCATGTTCTTCTCATGGGTGATGACAGAAGCAAACCAAAAAAGGAGTGAGTGGAAATGCACAATACCATTTAAGATCTCAGCTGGGAGCTGACACCGTTTCATTTCTGCCTGCATTCCATTGGCCAAAGCAAGTCACATGGCCAAGACCAAAGTCAATGGATCAGGGATAATCTTTCTCTCCTGAGAGGCACTGCAATCTCACATGGCAAAGGATGTGAATGCATAATTCCATTACAAGAAAGGAATTAAGAATTAGGAACACAAATCCAACCTACTATCTCATTGGCCACTAGGCACAGCCTATGATCTCTAAATCCTCCAGTCCTGATTGGCATGCTTCCCTCTTGCCCTCACGTACAGCAATAAACCCACACGTCATCAGTGAACTTTACCAGCCAAGCAGAGTTCCAGTTCTTAGAGAAGGGGCTGCTGGTTGTCTGAGATGAGGCACCCTGCTATTGACCAGCCACCTCAAGACAAAGCTGGGTTGACATCAGTGGTCTAAATCAGATGAGTATTTGTTGAGGGCCCACGTTCATCTAAATTTGGGACGACAGAGAGCTGTCTTCAGGTCCCAGAGACATTTTATTCACCTTGATGCAGCTCCAAATGATTCTACAATCATTTTTAGATTCCCTAGTAAAAGAGATCTCTTAGCTCTTCTCAAAAGTTCTCATATAAGAAATTCAATAGAAAACTGTGGAAGTTTCCCACAGCGGCTGGCGCAGAAGGCCTGGCAGTGTTATTGACTGCCAGAAATGCAAATCACCAGAATTACATCAACAGAAATCAGGAGTTTCATCTCTCACTCAAAATGGATTGCGTGCTCTTGAAATCTGATCTTTATTCTTGCATGAAGATGTGCATCCAAGTCTGAGGCAGGAAAATCACCAAGCTACCCTTCTCAGAAATGGCAGACCCCTGTGGGGTATTCTCTTCCTTATTCACATTTGATCTTTAGAATTATGGGTTGTAATGGAAACGTTGGCACAATCTGAACTCTGGCTGCAGACTGTACAAAGGGGCCTCATGTCTGTAATTTTTTTTCTGCATGTAATCTGCCAAGACATATACCCATAATGTAAACTTCCTTGGTTTGGGTTTATAAACTGGACATTTTTGACAAACTCTAAGACCTGCAGGGAAATCACTCTGTCATTAAAAACTCAGTTTATTTAATGAGCCAGTAGTGAAAGAAAGGGTGGGAAAGAAGCTCAACTTGTACCTATCTTCCAAGCCTCACCCCCAGAAATACAATTCCTTTCAAATGGTGAGACCTCCCTTCCATAGACAGTCATTCACCAAACCTGTGAGAAACCATCATGGGCTGTTTCCAGGCTGAATCATAGCCATGACTTCATCCAGCTGCCTCACTGTCAGACCAGACAGCCTCAGTCAGATGAACTTGCTGGCCAGAGAGGGGGAGAAAGGATCCTACAAACAAGCTACTGGCTGTGGGCCAACATGGTCATCTCCCAATAATGACGCAGGCTTAGAGCTACTCCTGGAAAAGAAGCTGTCTCCAAAGGATGTGGAATGAGCTCAAGCATGAACTAAGACTTGTTCAGAGAAGATATGATTTTGTTTATGTGATTGCTTTAATTAATATCCTCTCTGGAAGCTATTCCAGTATATTCTGTGGATGAAAATTGATTCTTTTTAAATGTTATAAGATGAAGTTAGTGAAAAATAACTTTTCCTTTCAAGAGGAAGTGGACGTTTAAAAAGGGAAGTATGGAATAAAAATTTGTCTCTGCCCCAAAGATGAATTTCAACATTCTATGATACTAACAATGGGCATTGCTGTGGATGACCATCATACTCAGTTTACTTGAACTTCCTGGGAGAGTTGTTCCTGCTGATTAGTTAGTCCCTTTAAGACATTTATTCATTCACATTTTAGAATTTTTAACTATGTAAAAATCTCATTATTTTAAATTTTGTATAAATTTATTGGAATAATGTTCTTTATAGGCAGAGAATGGCAGAAAGAAACATTTCTGTCCTCGATCATGCCACAATTACCCCCAAACTTGGTGTCTTAAAATGACAACAACCTTTACATTTACTATTATTTACATTTATTATGTATTATAAACAACATTTATTATCTCACAGTTTCTGTGTGTCAGGAATCTGGGCATGGTTTAGCTGGATCCTCTGTCTTGGGGTCTCTCACAAGGCTGCAATCAAGATGTGGGCAGGGCTGTGCTTTCATCTGAAGGCATGGCTGGGGAAGGTTTGCTTCCAAGCTCACTCACATTGTTGTTGTAGAATTCAAGTCCTCACAGGTTATTGGACTGAGAGTCTCATTGGCTGTTAGTTGCAGGCCTTTCTCAGTTGCCTGTCAAATGGGCCTCTCCAGAGGGTAGCTTACAACATGGCAGCTTACTTCCCCCAGAGCAAGGGTTCCAAGACAAGGATAAAGAGTGCATAAGAGATGAGAAGCAAGAAGGAAATCAGTCTTTTTGTAACCTAATCTCAGAAGTGGCATCCCATTACTTTTGCTGTGTTCTACTTATTAGGTCCCACTCCCACTCAAGGATGTGAATACCAGCAGCCAGAGAGCATTGTGGGGCTTTTAGAGGCTGCCTGATACAGATCTTTTAGCCATTTAACAAAATATTGCTTAAGGTAAAGAAAAATAGTATTTAGACAAACATACTAGAAATTGAAACATAACTGTATGTTATCCCTATCGAACAAGACCTTAGAAGGCTCTAACTATTCCAACAATGATACCCTTACTCAAACTATTTTTCAAATCAATTTTTAAAATTCTTTTTCAGAGCTGCCTTTAGTGCCTGTGGCACATTCCTTGCAGTTCCCCAACTTTATCCTAGCCCAAAGTTATGCCAATCTTTTTTTCTTTGCAGGTAGATTTGAATAATAGAAAGAGTTAAGAGTTATTCAGATAAATAAGATTAGTGATCAAGGTTTGTAATGCTGTTTTTAGTCTTGGCTTTTGTAAATATGAAATAAAAAGACCAATTTCCATATGTGGCTCATAAATTGGTCCAGAAGGCAGCGCCTGAAAAGGATTATTTTGATTTAGCCTTCATTTGGATGTCTAAAATCTGGTCCTCATCTGAAGATTTTCAATCTTCATCCTTCATAGCTATGGTTTATGTGTTTACACATTTTACTCTGCATCTGATACTCCAGGGCAACTAGAAAGCATAAGGCCATGTTGGGACATGCTGGAACAGAAAGAGACACTAGGGAGAGATGCAGAGTGCCCCAAATGGACTCCAGAGTGCACCCCCCATCCCACAAATAGACAGGACGCTTTTACATCAGTACACACAGGGATTATCCATGTGTACATCTAAGACCCCCTTCGGGTTTATAGTTAGTGAGTCAATATGAGACTGACATGCCACACCCACACTCTTGGGGCCCCTTCAGGACTGAGGGCAATCTGAGAACACCCACAGCCACTACCCTTAACCTGGCTTGGAGGAGAGGAGCAGAGTGACATTACATCACAAATGAGGGGGGATTACTTTCTGGAGATCTCCTCCAAACTCAAAATTTTCAGGATTACAAACTATTTATGAACAGAATGCTTCCTACTTGTTAAATAAATGTCTTGGATTTTGTCAAACTTAACAAAACTATGATTTCCATTAAGCTCCATTTTCCTAGATCCGGGGCTGGAGGTGAGATGCTGAGTTCCAGTTCCATGCTGACTCCTCAGCTTGTGCAAAACGACCTCAAGCTCCATTCTCCTGGTCCCTCTGGCACTCCTCCCTTCCCCAGACACCTCTTTCCCTTTCCCCAAACCTCAAGAACAAGCCTGCTACCCTGAGAGTTCCAAAAATGACTCTCCTGGATGAAGAATTGCATTATTACTTCACATTAAACAAACCCTCATAAAGCATGGAAGCAGCGCTGCCCATGCTCACAGCAACAAACTTCTGAGCATGTCATACGTGTACCTTTATAAAACTAAGGTAACAGGATAATCCTAGCAAGTTTTGATTTCTCGATTCCTTTCTGCACCATTTCACTTTGGTGATGACCCCTCCCGCTCTTCAAAGATCAGATTCTCTCACTTTTTGGAACAGAGTTACATTAGTAGCCCCTGATGGACTGACTATACCTCCCTGTATTTGTGCCCTTCTGTAGTCCTTTCCCACGATGCCTTGAGTTTGGTCATGTGCTGTATGACCTTCTTTAGCCAATGAGACATTAGCAAGCATGATGCAAGTGGAAGCTTGATAAATGCTTGCATGCTGGGACTTGTCTTCTTAGAACACCACTTGGAAGATCATTGTCATGTTGTAAAGAAGCCCAGGTTAGATGACTGAGAGGATGTTGAGAGGCCACACACAGAGAAACCCTGGAGGATGACAGGCCAACTTGGACATTCCTATACCAACCAAGCTCCCAGCTGAATGCAGCCACATGAGTGACCTCAGCTATATGACATGGAGCATACGGTGGCCCCAGCTGAGCCCTGTCAACCCAGAGAATTATGAGAAATAATAAATCACTGTTGTTTTACACCAAGTTTTAAAGTGATTTGTTATATGGCAGATGATAACTGAAACACTCCTCCTTCGCTTCCCCAGCAGCAAGACAGGAAAGTGTAAGACACTACTCTTTACGTTTGAGGATTGATTGCCTGGTTGTAGGTGGTCCGAAGGTGTCTCAACCAGTAACTGAAGTCTGCGTTTCCAATTGTGGATTGGAAGGTGAGGTTCTTTGGGGAAGAGTCTCTTCTTTACATGGGTATAATGAAAAGAGGACTTATTTAACTACAACTTCTAGGATTCCACCCTGGGAAGTAGCCAGGAAGAGAGTCTCTTGTCTCTCGTGACTCAACTCATCCCTTCCTCCATAATCTACTCACCAGCACCCATCCTTTATTTCCCTTAATACTCACTCAATCTTTTCATCCATTTCATATTTTCTATTGCATTAAAAGATGTTCTTTTGGCTATTTCCTCTGTTTGCTCTTCCAGATCCACGTTTCTCCCCTCTCCAAACTTCTCTGTGCCCTGCGGCTGACATTTATGGCGCTGCATCAGCTGGGCTCACCAGACCTCTGGCTTCTGGTTGGGTTGGGCCAATGTGAGGTACTGGCAGAAGTCCGAGGGTTGGAGGAAAGAGGGCAGGAAATGTATCCCATCCCCACTCTACCTCCTTGCCAGGTCAGTTTCCTTGATCAACTCCATGGTGTTGGTCAGGTAGCCCCTCTTCCACAGCCATAGCTCTTTCTGGGGTCTGGGAACAGCACCCCTCCCTTGCCCCTTTAACTCTAGGGTGGTAAGGGCTTCCTACTTTTGTTAGTCCCTGGGGTGCATCACCAACCTTGTCGCTTCCCTTAACCCTATCCACAATTCTATAAATAGTCCTTTTCTCTTCATTCACCCCTGGAGTGAGCCATCTGTTTCCTCAAGGACCCTAACTGATAAAGACATTAACTAACAACCAAAATGTATTTATTTTAAAATGATTTTTAAATTTCCTGTTAATTAGAGACATGCATAACTATTGATATCTTCTCATCTACATAAAGCCAAGAGCTCCCATGCTGAGTTGGTACCATTCCAGGCAAAAGTAAAGTTGCATAGTGAGGTAGAAGGAGCAAAGTGACCATTTTGTGTTTCAAGGGGTAAAGAGGACATATCGTTGCCCCTGAGATGGAGTCCCTAGGACTGGGAAGAAGAGTGGTTTTGTAGTTCTATCAGGGGTGAATGCCTGAACCCCATCTGGTTGGGAGATTGTGTTCTTCTAATGCGGTGCCTGGGGCCAGCAAGATTTCACTGTAATGGAGCCAGCAACAGCAGGCAGATGGAGGGGACCAGGGCTCTCAGGGGGCTTTGAGGAGTCAAGGAAGGATGGCAGCCATGCAGCAGCAGGCTAACCAACACCAGGAGCAGCTTTCAGGTGTCCAAGAGGACAGGCTCTAAGCAACTTGTGGGATGCAGAAGATGATTGACACAAATGGAGAAGGCTGGGCCCCCTGCCAATCTGGCTCTTACGTCATTTTAAATTTAATTCGGAGAAAGTTGATGTGATGGGACTGGATCCCTGAGGGTTGTGGAATGGATTTTGGAAAACTGCTTTGTACTGACTATTTTTCCAATTATGACGATGTTTATGGTTTTATTTAAAATCTCTTTCATGTGAAATAAGGTTCTATAAATACATAGAGAATCACCTAAAATTTCTTCTGCAAGTCACAAGCCAATCTAGAATAAGAGGGTGTAGATTATAAAGCTCAGTTGAGATCAATGATTTAATCAGGTCCAGCCATGGGTGGTTAATGGAAAAAAGACAAGCTCAATTTCTGGAGGTTGGTTTTTGCTACGATTTTCATGTGTAACAGAGTTGCAGGATAGAGAATTTGAAAGGATACTGTTAAATATTGGGACAGGAAGAAAGGAAAGAAAGAGAAAGGAAAAAGGAAAGAAGAAAGAAAGAAAGGAGCCATTGAAAAAATACAAACTATTTTGCATAGAGAGGTTACAAAAAAAAAATCTCTAGAAACATGGCCACATCCTCCCCATGTGCATGATTGCAAAAGAATATGGGCTTGAATATCTGGTATGATGACCCTACTACCACCACTCCCCTCATTTCACCATCTCTTCTATAAAGAAGTCTTGAATCATGCTTTTTTTTTTTTCCTTTATTTTCATGCTACGAGTTAGAACTTCCAAACTGGACACAGAGAATGAAACTTACAATGTCTAGAGATATTGCTATAGACCGGGTACTGTACATACGTTATCTCCCTATATCCTCATAGCAATTCTAGGCAATAGATATCATTGCCACAATTTTGCAAATAATGAAACTGAAGCATCGAAAGGCTCAGTGAAATGCTCAATGCCTCATGACCAGAAAGTAGTGGGGCTGGAGTTTGAGCTCAAGTTCATTCATGCTTTTTCAAGTACTCTACACTGTCTTCTAAATTGGAAATGGGAAAAAAGCTGGAGGGGAAGGGAATCAAACAAGTAGCATTTTCAGAAAGTTCATTTATGTAAACTTTCAAATATTTTCTTTTTTAAAAAATTCTACTATTTTGTTTATTGGTATTAACAGCAACTCTGTAATGGTTTTAATAGTGGCTTGTTGATACAGACAAAAAAAATTAAGTAGGAGTAAAAACATATTTGGGGGAAGGAGTCTTGTCCCACTAAGTTAGTTGGGTAATCCAGCCATCTCTCTCTGTTTCACCTTCTCATTGGTAGATGGGATCTGAGAAGGGGACAGCTCTGCTTCATTTCAATTGGTTTTGAGCAGTGGTTTTAGTGCCTGTGCATCAAGGCATTAACATCTAATTCTGCAGAAATAAAATGATTCAGATATTTATACAATTCTCCAGAACATTTTGTATGAATTCCAGGACAAAAAGCTTCTCTTCCTGCTAGAAAAGCATATGGATAAATTTGAAGATGCTAATTTGCATTGAATGTAAAAAATAAATAAACTCCCAGCATGCATTGAATTGGATTGAATTTTCTCCTCTACCTCTCAGATGGAGCCATTGCCATTCTAACCTGCTCCATTCACCATGTCAATAGGAGTTGATCTATCTTTCCTGCCTTTCTTTCCAGGGACACAGAGAGACACCATCCACAGGGCACAAGGGAATTTTCCCAGTCTGCTCTGGGCATATAAATCTGTGCCAGATCAATAAAAAGAGAGGGGAAAAGAGGAGGTCAAATGACTAAAAATGACAAAGTGTCATATGCTCAACCTAGCTGACCTCTGGTCTATTCCTTATTTCCTATAAAATCATGACCCATGACCTTTGCCATAGAATCTGGATCAGTGTGGCAAGGCGTATTTTGATTGTACTATTCATCTCTGATAATATTCTGAGCAGGTTGCTGATATCTGTCCACCAGGAATCTGCTTCTGAAAGTGAAATGTTAGTTTGTTTCTTCTGGATCACTTCAAGTAGATATAAGCAAAGACTTAGTTATTCATGTAAATTAAATTACAGGTGTGAAAATGAAGCTGTGGGAGTCTAGGTGCGTGTTAATAAGCATTAATATCTGAGGAAAACAGTGTCAGTTTATTTTTTAACATATGCTTGACTTTAAAGGCTGCGAATGTGGGAAAACTCACAGGATGCTAATACGTGTGAATGTGACAAGATTCACGTCAAAGGAGACCAGGGTGATGAAACCATTGCAGTGGCATCCTACTGCTCATCTCCATTCCACTTTCAACTCAAGAGCAGTTGCCTGTGGGTTGTGCACAAGATCAGGAAAAATATGTTCTGTTCTAGGTGAGAAGCAGAATTAAAGCTGTACCACAGACACACATTTACAGTAGGATAGTCTCTGGAACCAGCATCCCTTGGTGTGCTGGTAAATGTTTAACAGCCAGATCTCCAAGTAATAAAAAAAAACTCTGATCTGTAGCAGCTGTCAATTTCCATGGTATAAATACTCCTACCACAGTCAATTTCAAGTTACCAACCTGACCTCACTCAATGCAGAGTTGGGAAGAAATGTGAAGTGGGCTCCGGGACACCAGAGTATAACCCTTCCCCCCTCCAACCCCAGGCGCTTCACTTGAATGGGGCACTCCACCAAGAGATATGAAACTGACCAGTTTCTGTTTCAGAAGAAAAACGACAGATCAGCCCTCTGAGTTTTAGTTCACACTGGCTCCTCTACCTCAAACACTTTTCCTTATCCATCTTCATCCCTACTCATCCTTCAGGTCAGTGTAGAAGTCTTCCTTGGCGCCGAACCCCAAAGCTAGCTGAGGTTCCCCCCCTAAAATTCTGGGATTCCTACTCAGATAACATTCTGTTTTAAGAGACTGTTTACTGCTCTAGGAGCCCCTTGAGAGCAGGACCTGATCCCCTTCACCATTATATCCCCGGAGTTTAGCACAGCGCCTGGCACTGAGTAGGGGACTTAACAAATGCTTGTTTATTGATGGAAGCAGGGCAGGAGGGAGAGAAAGAGTGAGGGAGGAATCTTGAATTATCATCCTCAAGCTGCTTCCTCCGAGAAACACAGCTAAGCAGTTGATGGAGTCACAAAAACACTCTCGCGGTTTGAAATGTGTTAATTTATTTTACCACTTTGATTACAAATCATTTATTTAGCCAACTAGCATTTCCATGAAGGCTGTATAATGTGGCTTTGGACTGAGACTCCCTGGTTTGAACTCAGTTCTTTCACTTACAAGCTCTGTAACTTTGGGACCAGCTCTGTGCTGGGGCCCACATTTTCTCTGTGCCTTAATTTCCTCTCCTGCAAAATGGGAAGAATCACAGTATGCAGCTCATGGAGTGGTTGCAAGAAAGGAGGAAACAACGTATTCCGCACTTAGCTGAATGTTTGGCTTGTAATTAGAGCCTAATAAATGTTAACTAGTACTGATAAATTGTTGTTCTCGAATTTTCTGTCAATTGATTTAACTAGAAAAAAAGTCTTCCCCAAGCCATAAACCCCTAACTCAAGAATGCCATGTGATTTGTTCCCTTTCCCTTTCCCTCTGCCTGCCCGCCCTGTGACTGCTCTGCTTACTAACTGCAGTGATAGGCACCAGGGCCAACAGGGCTTGGCCGCCATCTCCTTTCTTGCCTTTTAGATTATGTACATCTTAGTTCCCCCCACCTTGGGTGGTCCTGCACCTCCTCTTTGTTCCTCTTCGCCTTTGTCTTTCTGTTCCTTCACATGCTCTCTGTTTATTCCCTTAGCCCTCTCCTACCTTTTCTCCCTCTCCCATTTGTGAGCTCCGAATACTCCCTTCACACCAGTTATGCATCGACATGAGGGAGACAGAAAGTGAAATAAAGCAAAATTGAACACCATCATAATTGACCTCTGGAGCCTTTTAAACAAACCTGGAAGACCCCTCAATCATCCTCTACCTTTTCAAATCCTTCCAAGCATGCTTTTATCCCAAACCCCAGCATTCTAAATCATTAAAAACAAAACATGTATTTAAAATTTTTTCCCTCAGTAACTCATTTTGCAAAAGCTTTGTTTCCAACTAAATGTACGTTATTTGTGCTAATAACATTCCAACTAAAAATTTTCTGCTAAAAATATTCTAACATGATTCCAATCCATGATTCCATGGATTTTGTTTATCCATGTACATTATTATTAGTGTTGTTTTTCTTGGAGGGGATGCAGACTAACCTGGGAACCTGAGTACCCCAATAACATTGCTTCTATCGGAGAATATTGTAGAGCACAAACTATTTGTAAATTTGGAATTCATTGTCTATGCTGCTGATTACAAGTAGTTTAAATTATGGGCTTCTTTTGTCACTTGGTGTCTTTTTAGCTCCAGGGAAGCCTGGGCAAGAAGAGATTACCCCAAGCACTACATGCACACCAACAAATACACACTCAGGGCACTGCCCTTTCAAGGGACATGTGCGTTTCTACAAGGAAACAATCCTTTACTTTTATAACATAGTCTGTTCAAAATGTGCGGAGAGTGAGTACAGCAGGACCCAGCAGGATGTGTGTTTTGCTGAATATCAGCATGTTGATCCTAGACACAAAGCTTATCTGCTTTGCTCAAAAAAACATATTTCTGAGCTTTTGTAGAATTGGATGGCAATCAACACAGGGACTCCATGCAGCCTCATCATGAATGCTGTTTAACTAGAGAGCTAGGTTATTGGAAGGGGATCTGCTCTTTAGAAGTCTGAACTGAGTTCAACTATTTCTTATCCAGTGACCTTTAAGCTTGTTTTAAAAAACTTCTCTTAGTTCAGGAATAACCCCTTTATGATTCCAAATATATAGTTACTGTATAATGATATAGTCATGATATTTAATTAAGATGTATTGGTAGGCTGGGAAGAAAGTCTCTATAAGGAGTGGAATCCTAGGGTATCATTCCTAATGGCAGTTACATTGAGAATAAGCATTTCTTTAGACCAGAAGCCAGATGTGAAAGTTAAGGTCCTAGGTAGGTAAAGGAAACTTGGTGTGTGCAATCAAGTTATATTGAAAAGTCCTGGGTCATAGGCAAGGCCACTAAAAACAGTTGGGCAAGTCGATCACTGCACTAGAGTGCCTGGTTGAGAGAGTTAGTAGAGGCTGAAATTCAGGCCACCCTCTGCTCCCCAAGACAAGAACCTGCAGAGCTGCATCTGCCCAGAGAGGGCACCTTTGTCAAATTCACATGATGATGCCTTATAGGCTACCCAAGGCCCTGGGTGGCAGGCTTCATGATGGCACCAGCCACATGGCAGCAGAAGCAGAAATAAAAGGGTCAGTCAAGAGCTTGCCACTTTGCGGCTTCAGTACACAAATCCCAACACAGCACATGAGAGGGAATATGAGCTAAAAGCCGGGGAAACACACTGCCCAAACCAGGGTCAAAAAACTATTCTGTGAACCTTGTACCACTATGTGTGTTTATTTCCTTTTGCTTTTACTTAGAATTGTATAAAACTTTTATGAAAGTTCCAGTCTGTCTTGACCATGCTTAGAGAAACAATGGGAAAGGTTTTGTTTGACATTTGTGTCACACTATTAGAGAGTCATCTGCCCCCAGGGCTCAGAAATCTGGCAAAGGAAGAAATCAGAACTGCCCACCTTCACCCCTACCTCCTCCCAGGGGGCCTCATAGAGTTTAGCCTATTTAGGAACACTTTGGTTTGATTTCTTTTTAATTAAGGGAAGTTAGTGGAATTTCTTTACGTCTTTGTGGGGAGGGGGATGCTAAGGGCCCTCCAGCCATCCCCATAGTTTATTCTCTTCAGGTGGAACAAATGAAATTGTCCAAAAGAGAGTGATAAAATACCACTTCCTGCTTTTTGTGAGAATCTTCAAGAAATTCCATAATACTGTAACTTTCATCTCAGCCTCTCAAAAGGAGTTTCAGGAGCTCACTCTAGCAACCATCTGAGTATTAAGCCATCTGTTTGGGTGTCTTCTCCTCATAAAGTTGTGAAAAACATTTTGCCCTTTCTAGCATTGTTGAGGCTTCCAGCAGGGCCTGAAATCATCACACAGTTGGCAAGCAAGTGAACAGAGTCAACTGTTGGTTCCTTCAGCCCATAGAGTGAGCACTTGTCTTTTCTCTTTCCATTAGGATAGGATAGCTCTGGGTTATCTTAGGATGGCACCTAGGAATGTTCGGGAATTTCAGAAATGAAGCTGGATTGCCTGTCTTGTCAAAAACACCTTCTGTGACCCATGTAAAAATTCCCTGGACTCAGTAAGAACTGCCCTTAACTCTCAGTACATTGCTCTAAGGCTAGAGAAAGAACAATGCATGGGACTATACCGGACACTCACTTCATGTGCGCCACGGCCTGGGGAAATCTGACGGCTCCCCAGTACCACTACTTTCCATTTATTTTTTTCTTTTTCTTTTTTTTTCAATTTTTAGAATTAAAATTTTTTTTTAATTGTAGTGAAATACACATAACGAAATGTACTATCTTAACCATTTTTAAGTGTACAGTTCACTGGTATTAAGTACATTCACATTGTTGTGCAACCATCACCACCATCCATCTCTAGAATTCTTTTTGTCTTCCCAAACTGAAACTCTGGCCCCATTAAATAACAACTCCCCATTCCTCCCTCTGCCCAGCCCCAGGAAACCACCACTCTACTTTCTGTAGTCTGAGTAGGTATCTCATATAAGTGGAATCATACAGTATTTGTCCATTTGTGTCTGGCTTATTTCCCTTAGTATAATGTCCTCAAGGTTCACCTATGACGTAGGATTTGTCAGAATTTCATTCCTTTCTATAGCTGAATAATATTCCATTGTATATATGTACATATAGACACACCACATTGTGTTTATCCACTCCTCTGTTGATGGACACTTGGGTTGCTTCCACCTTTTGGCTATTGTGAATAACACTGTGAATAATGCTGCTATAAACATGAGTGTACAAATATCTCTGCAAGACCCTGCTTTCAATTCTTTTGGATACATACCAAGAAGTGGGATTGCTGGATCATATGATAATTCTATTTTTAATTTTTTGAGGAACTATACTGTTTTCCAGGTATGTTTTACATGACTTACCCAGGATGACTTTCCATTTAGACCTATGCGTCCTCTGGGTACTTTGTAGGAGTTTCTACTCATGAAGACAAAAATGATCATCTTGGTCATTTGCAACAGTCTTTCCCTCTCCCTTCATCCTCCATCAAAAGCAGGACACCTAGGCAGAAGAGACTATTCTGATTAGCCTCAAAGACAATTTTATTTCTTGAATTGGGAAAAAGATGTTCAAGTTCCCATAATGGTATAGGTCAATCCATGTTCTCTTTTCTTGGGGATATTTTGACCAAGACTATTCACTGAAGTCTTGGTAATAATCCCTTGGCTTTTACATGGTTTTGCACTTACAATGGTTCCTTTCATCCCAGGATCACAAAAGGCTTCTCTCCCAAGTAACTATGATGGTTATCATTTTATGATAGTGGAGGAAATGAGGAGCAGAACGTTTACAAGACTTACCCAGGATGACTCAGGGATGTGGTGGCTGAGCCAAGAAGGAAAGCCAAGAGTCTGTGATCCCCTGTCTGAATCCCCAACTTGCACTTGTTCTAAGGAGCACTGGTGGATCCAGAGAAATCCATGGCCATGGTTTCCAGAAGCTGCCCTCTGAGGGACTGACAGGTTAGCCAGATCCAGCTGAAGAGAAGAAGCAGCATTTGACACTGGGCTTACTCTCCCAAGGACAGGAGAGTCTGACCTTGGACAATGAAAACAACTCAAGGAAAATTATTTTCTAGTGGGAGGAGTAAGGAAGAAGTAACTCTCTTGAGACTATTATAAGAAAATAATACAGCAAGCCAACTTTAGTTTGGCAAAAGGACGCTCCTTAAATCCTGCTTCCTCAGTTAAAATGCATGTCTGAGGGTTCAGAGAATACTACCAACCTATGAAAAGTTATGGGCGCATCTTGGCTCATCGAAGCATTCCAGTCCAGTAAAAGTAAACATGGGTGATATGGATCAGCAAAGCAGCCAAACATCTCCAGGCCCCAGGAAGCACAGACCCTGGTTCTAATAAAAGACTCTTCATCCTGTTGTTTGAGAGGGTATACACAACTCCCTAAGGGATTCTGTGAAATTCCTTTGACTTGCCTACAACATCCCTATATTCGATTGTTTTGCATTTTCTAGATTATGTAACAATAAAGGAAAAAAACATGCGCTCAACTACATTAACGTTTGCTTATTTTCTGTGACGTGATAGTTATTGTGTATAATTTACAGTGATGCAGAGGAGAAAACACACTCCTTTCTCACAGAAACACTGCATAAACAGAGCTGTTAATCTTCCAAATGAACATATTGTTCTTTCTATTGTATGTCTGTGGAAAATGTTCAACTCTGTTGGGGTCATGTGGGCTCTGTAAAAGTTACAAACCGGTTAGACCTTGTCCTTCCACCAGCAATGCAGAAGTTGGAGACTGAGGAAAACAGATGGGCTTTTCCAGATTTTTCCTGTTGTATATTCCCTACACATGCAAACAACATGAGAATGTCTTAAGTGATTTATTTCGATAAGGGTATTGGGGCCACATGAGTCTATTTCTGGTACACACATCACCCATAAAAGATAGACTCCAATTGGAGAACTTTCTACCTTTTAAGAGATTTTAGTAAAAGTTTCTCTAACCATGAGAACAGAGCCAGTCTTAGGACATTGAAGACCATGGCCTGGGGCATCTCATGCTAGAGTGACTCAGGGGGTGTGAGAGGGGAGCAGAAGGAGGTGACACTAAAAATAGTTGGAGACACAGGCAATTGTGCCATCTCCCCATGACTCATCCCCAAGGCCAGGTGGGTGGTACTGCTGCTTCTCCCTCGGCACATTCCTTCAAGCTACAGGCCTTTTTGTGGTTTTAATCTACTCAAGGCTGTCTGAGGTTTATTTTAACCTCATTTTAAGTTAATAAAAATGCTGTTTGGAAGATATCGAAAGAAGGGAGGGAAGGAGTGTATACTTTGTCCCAGGATTTAAACACCCTGCCCCTGAGTCACCTTTATTTTTTTAGGTCATAGTCTATCGTGTGTTGCAAATCACATCCTAGAAGACTATCCAAAGGGCTTCAAATCTTACTCCCTATGAAAATTTTGCACTGGCCGTTACCTGACTGACCAGAGAGTAGTAAATCTGGAGTAGTACATTGGTTAAATTAGAATGCCTCACTCTACAAAAGCCTTTAGCAAAATGTACAGCCATATGAATGATGGCAGCCTTGTCATAAGTCCAGAGTTGGTCACAATCCCGCAATGCATCATTAATTGCTTCCCAGCTTTTGGGACAAACCAGGCTTTCCATATTTATTATTTATTTTTTATCGAAGCCAAAAGAACAAAGCAAAATGCATTCAGTGCAACATACTGGATGAGACATCCTGGAGTATAAAAGCCTGAACGAATGAGGATATGTCACTAAATGTAGCTAAGCCTCTTCCTTTTCCTTCTTGTTTTAAAGAAGTCCCCCAACTTTGTGGCGGTTGCATTTGATTATTCACCAAGCTCAAAGAGAAAAGCATGCGTTTTCTCTAAATTACTTTTATACTTCTTCCCCTCCCAAAGAAAGTATTTTTATATCTCTTTGGCTTCACAAAATCCTTGGAACTCTAAGTAGGACAAGAATTAGTCCTGACTTAGCTTGGCAGGTAGGCTGAGGGTGTTCTCGCAGGTGCTGCCTCTAGCACTGTGTAAAGCAGGACTGGGACTCTCCCGGGAGTAAGGAAGAACCAGCCTAGCCCACAGGATCTCCACGCCAGGGCTTCTCAGCTCATGCTTAAAGGTCGTTTTCTCTTCTCAGCAACTCTGTTCTCCTTATTGGCTCAGGCCATCCAATGAGAGCCAGGCTAACTTTTACTGAGCCAGCCAAAATCACTTTCCAAGAAGAAAATCCCATGAAAGATAGCTCCAACAACTGGGATGCCTTCTCCCTCCCTCAATTTCATTAGGACACTGAGAAGCTATTAGTGACCTGAGCTGTCCCCAAATGGGAATCAAAATAACTAACTTGTCAGGGAAAAGAGCCTGACTGGGGTCAACAGGCTCCTTATATTTTGGTTCCTAAGTGCTTTGCATTTCTTTGTTTTCTGTGCCAATTAGTCCATCGTGGTATGTATCTCATGTGGAGAACATGCTCATAAATCTAACTGGAAACCAGAATGTGGCACAACCATTTGGTTATGGGAAAAATCTATTTGATTTATGAGGTATTATGACCCAGCGAGCTGTAGTGTACTTTCTTCGCTGCCTGGCTTAACTGTGCTGGCAATCAAGTCGGCCCCTCGGCCTCACAATCGCAGGATTCATGGCCTGCCTCTAGCAGCGACATGGGTCAGGGAGGGAAGGGTGAAGAGCAGGAGGAAGAGCTGCTCTTTAATTGCTGCTTATTTGAATATTAAATTATTCCTCAGGAAAACAGCTAGATTCAGCAGTCTGTGGCTCAGGCCACATTTTTCTGTTAATGTGACCGGGATCCCTGCTTCATAAGAACTCTGAGAAAGTCCACGCTCGAGTAAATGTCCTGGGAAGTCTTGTGAATCAGAGGCAGGCTGCCATTTCTAAAAGGGACACCATGACCAAGGCCTCACAATTCAGCTACTTTAAGGGAATTTGGTCTAGAGAGCACATCAAGTAAATTATGATTCCTCTGAGAATACTTCCATGTACATATTTCTGGCACTCCAAATGGCATTTTGGTGGAGGCTAGTGATTTCCTTTGCTGGGGGCTTGGGAGCAGAAATCAACTTTGCTTCGATTCATACGGCTAGTGTGGATTAACCCAAAGCGGGGGGAAATGGCTCCTCCTCCCACACAGGTGCAAAGTGGCCAATTACCAGAGTGGCCCACCCAGGAACGCTGCTTTCAAAGGAAGTACAGCAAAGGGGTCTGTGCTTCTGCCATCTGCACAGAGGGTCCAACCCCAGGGCACGCTGGGAGCTCCTAGTCACAAAGAAGGCGCAAGCCAAAAAGAGCTGGAGTAAGAATGTGGAGGAGACCTTCTGGGGCCAGAAAATGTGCCTCTCTCTACAGGGAGGGTATGTCAGAGCAAATCTCTAAATCTAAATGGGCATAGCAAACTCAGGTCTGGCCAAATGTGGGGCAGGGAGGTGATGAGGATCCCAAGCAAAAGTGTTAATGGCGTCTATTTGAGCAGACACGAACAAGCCTAAAAGATGGGACCAGGCTTGGGGAAGGGGGATAACAGAAACAACTCTAGACTGTAAGCTTCATGAGAGCAGAGGTCCCATCTATTTCATTTACACACTCCCCTGTGCTGGGGGCAGAACCAGGAGCACATTAGGGGCTCGATAACAATGTGTGGAATGAACAAGATGATTGGGGCTCCCCAGCTGGCAAAGCTAGAGCACTGATGGGTATAATAATAGTTGTACCTGTCTCAAAAAGTAGTCATTAACAGGTAGGATGACATTAGTTTAGTTAATGTATGTACAATGCTTAGCATAGTTCCCAGTACATAATTATTGCTCCTTGCATGTCTACTAATAGAACAAGAGGCTATATCCAGTCCTTGAAACTATTGGTGAGGAGGCTCACTCATCAAGCCAAGTCTCCACTGATTCCAGGACTTAGTGGGGCCCGGCCCATGGATGGGTCGAGATAAGACTGGCAGGGACCAATAGACATATTCAAGCCTGGGCAAAGTCTCAACTTGGGCCTTCTTCCTCACTTCTCTGCAGCCAAGTAGTTAAGAGTTGAGTCTTTCGAGTCAGAGAGTCAGGTTCAAATCTCTGCTCTGCCGCGTATGTTCTTTGTGACCCCAGGCAAGTTCCAAAATTCTGTGAGCTTCAGATCCCTCGCCTGTAAAATGAGGATGATAATAGTACTTACTGAAGGGTTGTTGTGAAGGCTAAATGAGAACATGTCAAATTTTCAGCACAGGGCCTGGCTCACTGGAAGCACTCACTAATGGTAGCTGTAGCCTGTGCTGATATTAATCAGACATACTATGATCTAGTGTCTTATTCTTCTCATTGTTCTCACACACAGGGCCCCAAGACAGTGCCTTACACAGAGTGAGTGTTTAATAATTGCACATGTCTAACTCTTCCTTCTTTCTTTACCCCTTCTGCTGGACTGGTAGTCAGCTGAAAAGCTAAGCTCCACTTCAAGCTGCAGGTCCAGCTGGTTCAAGGGAGCTCCAAGTATGTCTCACCTTCTTCCTGGGACCAGTGGCTAGTCAAGGCATATTCTTCTCATGGTGGTGTCTGAAGTACAAGAGTGCAAGCTCAACCATACAGGCACATTTCAAACTTCTGCTTGAGTCATATTTGCAAATATCCCATTAGTGAAGCATGTCACATGGCCAAGTCTAAAGTCAAAGTGTGGGGAAATACACTCTCTGGGAGGAACCGCAAAGTCACATGGCAAAAGTCATAGCCAGATGGAGGGATGAGAATCAGGAAGAATATCAGAAAGGCTTCCTTGATGATGCCCCCAAGATATTAAATCCCAATCCATAATCTCTTGGATATGCCTTCACATCAGCACCTACACTAGCTTCTAGATATCTGTTTCCTGGGCTCCCCACTAGACTGGAAGCTTTTCAAAGGAAAAAATGGTGTCTTATTCCTTTCTCTATCCCCATCACGTAACACAATGCCTGACACACAGTAGGTGCCTCATGAATGAAGGTTTGTTTTAATCAATGAATGCACGTTTTTCTCATAAATGAATGGATGTTTGTTCTCATGAATGAATGGATGTTCATTACTCTTCTTTCATCATCTCTCATCAGTCCCTGGGCAATCAAGACTTGGAGTAACTGGGGCTTTGGAAGTCGGTGATGAGCCCACCCAGCACCATTAGGGACCCAGGCCCCAGACAGTACCCTCTTTCATAAATGGCTCAGACATCCCCATTGGTTGTTTTCAGCCTTACTCCAAAGCTCCAGTTCACTTTCTCACCCATGTTCAGGATCAGTCTTAGCGGCAGGTCTCTGTTTTGTTTCACTCTTAATAAGGGAAGTATTTTCCTCTCCAATAATCATAGCTTTTAGCCAGTCTGCGTAGTTTAACCACAGTTCTTTTTAAGTCTTCAGAAGTCACCCTTATCTCTCCACCACCAAATTCTCATCTATCAAGAAGCTCGAAGCAAGTTTTTTGGGGACAGGTCCAGAGAGTATTGGAGTGATGACCAAAAAATATCTGAATCCGCATACCTTTCAGCTCTGTCCCTCTCTGGAATGAGTTCCTGGTAACAATCCCTAAAGCCCCACACACAATCTAAAGAGAGATTTATACAGCTTTCTTCCCTTTTTATCTTGATCCTTAGTCCCAGTATCCCAGGAGGAGGCCATGAGGCCCTCATGCAACTAGAACTGAAATCTTGCCCTGAAAGCCCAGGTTTCTGAAAGTAGATAGCAGATTAGACTCCTTGCATGATTACATTTGATACGTGCTGCAAACAGCTCCACCAAGGAAATCAAGAGTTGTTGGCTTTATTATAAAAAAATATTTGGAGGGCTCAGTTTACTTTTTATTATTCATTGGATTTCATAATAGTGGACAACTCTATGTTCCGTCATAGATTATTTGCTTTTCTAAATACACTTTTTACAGTAAATTAAGAAGCATTTTACTCAATAGGACACTTGCTGAATTTCCAATGGGAGTATTTTTTTGCCCAGAGGGGAACTAGTATTGTCAAAGCTGTCTTCATGAATTGCACTTGAGGTCAAATTAAAAACAGCCTTTGGAGCTCAATTGCAGAATCATAGAAAACATAGGCCTTGAAGGAAAAATAGCTCTTTTACTTCCTGGAAAAATAGTCAAACTTGAACTTCTAAAGGTTGAGCTGGAGTGAGAATGATGAAAGGACTATTTCCTCTCTTATTCCAGGGCATGATTCAACTAAAAAAATGGACCAATCTTGCAACAAAAGTGCCCCTAACACCTTTTCTGTGCCCAGCTAAGTGATGTGGGGAAGAGAAAAGAATTAGAAAACATGGTGACTGCTCTTTAGAATCCACAAGTCACACATGGGAAGCGACCAGAAAGAATACCACACTGTACAGTGTGTTCTAGTCCAGAGCTTCTTAAACTCCAATGTATATGTATATCACCTTTGATTCAGGAGGTCTGGGGTGGGGCCTGAGATTCTGCATTTCTAACAAGCTCTTAGCTAGAGTTGCTAGTCTGTGGCCCACGCTTTGAGTAGCAAAGTTCTAGTTGTTGAACATATTGGAATCTTGTGTAGGAACATAAAGGTGAGGGAGATAATGAAGGTGAAAGTGGTGAGGAATTCTTCACAGAGGAAATATGCGTATCTGGAACAATGTGCATCTAGCAGAGCAAAAGTCCCACCAACCATTCTCGCTTACAAAGGCCCCATGAGGAGCCTGAAGGAATCCTAGAGTGAGTTATAAACATGGTGCCCTTTAACTCAGGTTTTCTCATGCAAATTCTCACTACATTGGTGAAATGGCAAACTGATTCTGCTCCAACCTAAGAAGACAGGTTTTAATATGATATATATATATATATATCATATTAAGTAGAATATATATGTCATATATATGTATATATGAAATATATACATATATATGATGCATATATGAGAGAGAGAGATATATATTCCTTGCTGATCTGTTTTCATTGACTGTTTTGTGACACAAACAGGCAAGTACAACCTCCACAGTTCTTGCTACCACCTAAGACTAGTTACAATCAAATGAACTTCTGAACCTGAATAATGTTTGGCGGGGATTGTCTACCAGGAAAGAGTGATAGACTTAATAAGCTGCATTTTAAATCTCATAATACGCTTCCAAAGAAGTTGTGTGACTTGGGAAATTATAAAAGAAAATTGAAGAGAGAACAGAAACTATTTAAGAGACAGAAAGGTTTTATTGACTTTTTTCAGTACACTGCCTCTGTTCAGCCCTTGGACGGGAATTAGAAAGTGAATCTGTTTCTTTATATTATTTTTCTTAATAAAAAAACTAGCTTTTCCCTCCATCACACACACTAAAAACGTTAAGTAAATATTTAAAGAATATCAGTGTGAAAAAGCACTAAGTTATGACTTTGTCGCCCCCACCAACTCTCTTTAAAGGAAAAGCGTTTAGATGGGTTGAAGGGAAGAACATTTTAGGCAAGAAGAGAGTTTAGGCAGCACTGTTTGCTTAGAGCTGGAAGGGGGTTGTGGAAAGTAAAGTTGCCAGGGCAGGTTGTGGCCAGATGGTAGGGAACCAGCTGAATGCCTAGCTAAGAGTCTGGCCGCTCTTCTTTAGGTTAGCACATTTTTGACCCAGAGATGAAATAAAATATGAAAAGGGCCATATTGAAGTACTTGGGAGTTGGCACTTGGCAATGCTTGCTGTGGGCCATTCACCCATTTGACAGCTCCTCAGGGAATTCTAAGGATGGTTCAGTAGGGAGGGGTGTCCAAGTTTAAGGTAAATGCAATTGCAGACCGCCAAGAGACACAAGCTAATCCCCAGTACCTTGGGACTGGACACAAACCAGAGACTTCTCAGTGAGCCCAAAAGACTTAGACAGTAACTGGTCCTCAGAGGGGCAAAATGCCCAGCAGATCCCCGAGATACTGAGGGGCATCCATATTTTTCTCATTAACTTATTCATGACATGAAGTATTATGTCTTGCTGAGGATGGTGGAAAATATTTCACTGAAGTCTTAAGTTGGAAAAAAAAGTTAAGAGCTTTTTTTTTCTCTTTATGACCCCAAGCCAAAGAAAAAGTTTGTCACTCTGAATGTTTATGAGAGGAGTAAGCCAGAAGAGTAGACATGGCCAAATCCCTCTGACTCATTACTGAGCAGTAGGAGCAGCGTGCTCAATTAGTAGGCAATATAATTTACCCAGCCCTCAGGACTGGACGTGGTGGGGCGTCAGGGGGTGGGGAGGAGTGAGATGGAAATTAGAATTTTCAAAGTTATAAATTTACCCAAGAGAGTGAGATAGTAGGTGACCCCTCTGAGTGAAGCCAGGTCTACATGGCCGGCAGTCACTTCTGAGCTCCAATAGGTCGCTTGTTTGACCTTGCTGTCTATATAGCTAAAATGAGTAATGTGTTAGCAATGTGAGAAGGCTCGGATCATAAAACCAAAGGGGAATAAATCAGCCAAGATTGTCAGCATGTGGAAGAGGCAGAAATTTAGAGCTGAGACTCCACTAGGCTGAGTAATGCTCTTCTCACTCGGAAGACGCCAGTTTCTTCCCTCCATAGCCAGGGGAGCTGCAGTGTTTGCTGCCCAATATGAATACCAGCTCTGGATTGAATTTCCTTCTGCTCCTGGTGAGGGAGGGCTGTTGGTGATGGATAGCATCCCCATGGAGATGATCTTGATTGTTGTGGTTTTTAACATACTTTTGCTCTCTATTTCACTCATGTGTTCATTCATTATTTTCTTCATTTATCCATCCATTCAGCTAAGATTGTTTACACATCTGCTATGTGGCAAGTGCTGCACAAAGCATGGGGGAATATAACGTTGGCCAAGCCCTAGGCCTGCCTTCAATGGGCTTTTAGAAGAGAGGATCCAGGGATAGTCCAAAAGTGTTGGGTTCTAGATTGTTCCAGAATAACCCATGCAAGAGTTCACTCCAGACCACAGGGCAGTATAAGTCCTCCTCAGGGTAAACTGAATCTCTCTTCTGGCTTGGACTGCACAAGAGGTCCCTAGCTGCCTCATGGTATGAGAGGAGAGGAGGTTTGGTGGAAATTAGTCTAGAACTTTCTTCTCCGTGTTATCTTGTATGAATGATAGGATGTATGCCTCTCCACATGGATTCCAAGAATCAAACCTGGGCTGATGCATGTGAGGCTCACTTCCTTTTCTGACCAAGCCTGAGCTTTACACACTTCCAACCCCAGTGTCATACTCACCCTAAAAGCTGCCTTGTCCTATATTGGCAGTTCTGTCAGAAGTGAACACTGGCCCCTGCATGGGGATATCATGATTGCTTGATGGTGAAATCAGAGGGCCCTAAGAGTGATGGACTGATTTTCATACCTGAAAAATGAAAATAGTGTGCTTACCACAACATCCCTGATAAGGGATGGGTCTCCCAGGAAAACTGTTCTAGTCCCATCTTAATGTGACAAGATAATTTTTGAGGTATTAATTTATGTCCTCCCTCTCCCCACGTGTTTTTCCCCTTTCTTTTTCCTATTTGCAGCTGATAACCAGACTCTGGGTTTCCTCACTTCAAAGAAAGCTGGCAGTGGAGGAGCCGAAGTTGAGTATGTGGAGTGCCACTGGGGCCACAGGAAAAGAGAGGGGGTACCTTAAGGCAGTGACCCAGAGGAGAGATAGCCAGGGAAACCCAGCAAGGGCTACATTTTGCTGCTTCTGAGAGTAGAGAGCTGCACCCTGCTGCAGATCAACAACAAACCTTAGAGCAGAAGGACTGTGGGATGGTCCTAGGGAGGGTTCCACTGGCCACAGGGGCTCCCATTCCAGGGCAGAGGGTTGTGCTCCAAGCACACCTGGGGAGCAAGGGGAGCATGCAGACTGGGAGGAAGGGCTTCTCAACAGTAACAAGCACAACAGTTAACTGAAAGACTTAAAGGGGTGTGTGTGTGTGTGTGTGTGTGTGTGTGGTCTTGTCAATTGTAAAACCACAGGACCTTTGCATTACTCTAGAAGTAGGGGGAACTTCTAAATGTTTGGATTTCCTATCAATCCAGCCTGATGGGATCATAGTAGAAATTAAATTGAATTTAAGTAAAATCAAGAACTGCAATAGTTCTACAGTCCTGAGGGTATCTACTGAGTCATGCCTGCTACTCTCCCCAGATCCTTCTCTCCTTACTTATTTTGGCCAGGATGGGGATATCAGACCTGACACTCGGACCTATCTGAGCATAAAGCCTGCTCCTATGAGGTAGAAATCCTCACCTGAATTAAAGCTTTTCTGGAGTAGAACCCTCCAGAATACATGTACATTCTATGCTCCATGCCTCCCTCCTCCTTTCGCTTGCTTGCTCTCTCTCTCCCTCTCTCTGTCTCTTCCATGACTTTCTTTCCTCCCTCCTTTTATCCCTCTCTGTCTCCCTGTCTTTAGCTCCAGAGTTTCTGCTCTTAACCATTACACTATACTCTCTGTTGTCATTTTGCAAATGCCAAGAAAGGATGGTCAAGTCTATCTGGGCTAATATGGAAATATCTCCAAGAAGCAAGGTGCAGAAGAGTGTGTATGGAACGATTCTTTTTGGGTAAATAAAGGTAAAAATTTGGATAGATAGATAAATAAACTGACTGACTGATTTCCTGATATGCGTCTAAATAATTTAGGGGGTGGGGAGGGAGAGACAAAAATGTATTAACAGTAGTTGCCTTCAGGGAGAGAGACTGGAGGTGCAAGGAGAGAAATATGTACCTTTAATTTTGTTCACTTCTGTACTGTTTAAATTTTCTAACCATGTACATGCTTTACTTTTTAAAACAATCTACCAAGATTATATAAAAAGTGGAATTTATGTAAATTTTTTTTTTTTTTTTGCTGAGAAAGATTCGCCCTGAGCTAACATCTGTTGCCAATCTTCCTCTTTTTTTTTGTATGTGGACCACCACCACAGCATGGCCACTGACAGATGAGTGGTGTAGGTCCACGTCTGGGAACCAAACCCGGGCCGCCAAAGCAGAGCATGCCGAACTTAACCATTAGGCCACTGGGGCTGGCCCATAAAGCCTTTTTTTCACTTTCTTCTCTAAACATCTTGTGTACAAACAACTGATAAATATGAGTTCCCAAAAATAATCTTATACTATGCTTATCAAATAACTCTAACATTGTGATCCCACCCCCATAGGCCAGAGGAATTCTGAGGTGACCCTGAAGACACCCCCAACGTCATGGCTGGCTCTGGCAGGGGTTGGGGTTCTAGTGTGCCCTGGATCTGAAGAGGCCTGTGTGACAGATGGAGAACCACCCTGTTCATTACATCTGCTTTCCCCACCCCCTAAACCCTCAAAGGCCCCGTGAGGAAGCTAGAAACTGCTGTGAGGATTCAACTTCCACGTGGACATGAAGCTGACACTGTCAACCATTTTTAAATTAAAAAAGAAAACAACAATACTGACTTGGAAACTGGATCAAGGTTACAATTGGTGTTTCTTAGAAATTAATATGAGATTTTGATGATATTTGGGCAGGGAACCCAGAAATGCCCAAATCCTGTTCATGATAACTGCCCCTGGTTTCCACAAAGAGGACTCAACCCCAGGAGCAGTGTCTGTGGATCAGGGAAGGCAGCAGGCCTGGTAGCTAGAGCTTTGGGCCCACACCCCAGGGCAGAGGCTCTGATGAGAGGGAATACATGACAGCATCCAGCAAAGATACAGATACCCAGGAGCCAGAGGGAATAATCTGTCTTGGTTTGCCCCCCACTGTCCATGGTGTCCCAGGAAACCCCTCAGTTCTAGGCAAACAGAGATGGTTGTTGTTCACCCTACCAGTTGTGTATCCTCACAGAATTCTAGACCTGGAAGGGAAGGTGACTAATTCAATTGTCTGTCTACCTGAAATTTAAGTAACAAGTTATTATTGGCTTCAATTTGCTTTATATGTAAAAGTGTATGTGTGTATCTGTGCGTGTGTGTATGTGTGTGTGAGACAGAGAGAGATAGAGACAAAGAGAGAAGAAGGGAGAGAGGGAGAGAGAGAGATGGGAGAGAAAGAGAGAGATTTAAAATGGGAAAGGGTATTGCTTTGTTCATCCAACAATGATTTACTAAACATCTACAGCACTCTAGAACTGTGCTCAGTGAAGGTTTGCTGCAGTCTTCAGAAAGAAATCATTAGAATTTCCATAATATTTTTAAATTCAAAAAGTAAGAAGTTAAGTAGGTTTTGATGATATTTAGTATGCTAGTTGAATTGGCATCCTCTCAGAGGTCATGTGAGACACACAGTAGGCACCTTATTCTGAGGGAAAAGGGGGCAGTTTCAAAATACAATGGGGACAGAAAGCAGATTGGTGGTTGCCAGGGCTAGGGAGAGGACAGAGTGGGGAGTGACTGTTTAATGGTACAAAGTTTCTTTTTGGGGTGATGGAAACATTCTGGAATTAGATAGTGGTGATGGTTGTACAACACTGTGAATATGGTAAAAACCACTGAATTATACACTTTAAAATGATTAAAATGGTAAATTTTATCTTATGTGAATTTTATCTCAAAATAAAAATTTTAAAAAATACAATAGAATGATCAAGGTTTCAATCGTTGACTTGCCACCTATGCATTGTGAGGGATTGAAGTTTGGATGCTCAGTTAGGTGAATTTATGGATTTTACTATGTTAAATACCAGACTCTATATAAAATTTCTTAATGAGATGGACAATAATCATGAAAATCGCTTGCACCATACAGGGAAGATCTTGCGGGAAAAAAATTTTAAAAGTAGTGAAACTTAAAGATGACTTCTGCATTTTTCTTTTACTTTAAATAAGGGTTCAAAATGTGCTGGCCTTTACTAGGATGACAAGTGACCCTAACTTCTTATTTAGCAGAAACCTTTTGTAAAAGCACACAATCTATCCTTTTGAGATAGAAAAAATTGATATTTTTTAAATGAGTGAGAAATTACTTTTTTTGTCTTCTTCTTTTTTGTGTGTGAGGAAGATCAGCCCTGAGCTAACATCTGCCTATCCTCCTCTTTTTGATGAGGAAGACTGGCCCTGGGCTAACATCCGTGCCCATCTTCCTCCACTTTATATGGGACGCCGCCACAGCATGGCTTGCCAAGCGGTACGTCGGTGCACGCCCGGGATCTGAACCAGCGAACCCCGGGCCGCCACAGCGGAGCACGCGCACTTAACCGCTTGCGCCACCCGGCCGGCCCCAAGAAATTACTTTTTGAAGGAAATCTATGCTATGGAGAAAGCATAGATGTTTGGAAATTTCCTTCATTGTGTCATTTTTGTTGCAGAAAACAATCTGTATGAGTGACACATAAAAACTTTTATATCTGCATACTTATAAAAAACATAGAAATGAAATTTTCAATCCTTTTGAAATGAAGATATCTTCCAAATGCAGCGTCCTCTACTTGTTTCATTAGAACAATTTCACGATGAAGATAGAAATTTACTAGCCAATTTTCAACAAAAATCTTTGCATAATTGATATACGGCTTGAAAAAAAAAGATTCTTGTGATTAGTCAATGCAGACCATGATCTACTCCTTCCCTGTGAATTTATATATCTTTGTCAGTGTCTTTTCCAGCCATGAGAAGCCATTAAAACCAAGTTTCATCAAAATAAATGAAACTTAGAACCAGATTTTCAAATCACATTTTCACAAACTGTTAAACTACATTTTCAAAAAGTGCAAAGCATATTCAATCACATTGCTCTCACTTATAAAGTAATTTTAGTAAGATCAAAGAGAGTTTTTGGGGCCAGCCCCAGTGGCCTAGTGGTTAAGTTGGGTGCTCTCTGCTTTGGCAGCCTGGGTTCAGTTCCCAGGTGCAGACCTACACTACTTACCTGTCAATGGCAACGCTGTGGCACAGGCTCACATACAAAAAAAAGAGGAAGATTGGCAGTGGATGTTAGCTCATGGTGAACCTTCTTCAGCAAAAAAAAAAAAAAAAAAAAAAAGGTGTTTGTTCCTTTAGTTAATAATAATAAAAAATTATTTTTTACCAAGTGGGATTTATTCCAGATATGCAAGGCTGGGTCAACATTCAAAAATCAATTAATGTAATCTACCACATCAACAGGCTAAAGAAGAAAAATCACATGATTATATCAATAGATGCAGAAAAAGTATTTGACAAAATCCAACACCCATTCATAATTTAAAACTCTCAGCAAACTAGGAATAGAGGGGAAAGGGAACTTCCTCAACTTGATAAAGAATATCTACAAAAAAATGACAGCTAACATCATACTTAATGGTGAGACTCTGGAAGCTTTCCCACTAAGATCAGGAACAAGGTAAGGATGTCTCCTTTCATCACTCCTTCTCAACATTGTACTGCAAGTCCTGGCTAACGCAATAAGAAAAGGAAGTAAAAGCTATACAGATTGGGATGGAAGAAATAAAACTATCTTTGTTCGTAGATGACATGATTGTCTATGTAGAAAACCTGAAAGAATCAATAAAAAAACCCCTGGAACTAATAAGTGATTTTAGAAGGCTGCAGGAGACAAGGTTAATATACAAAAATCAATCACTTTCCTAAATACCAGCAATGAACAAGTGGAATTTGAAATTAAAAACATAATACCACTTACATTAGCACCCCAAAAAGAAATACTGAGGTATAAATCTAACAAAATATGTATAAGATCTATATGAAGAAAACCACAAAACTCTGATGCAAGAAATCAGTGAACTAAATAAATAGACACATTCCATGGCTAGGAAGACTCAATATTTTCAAGATGCAAGTTCTTCTCAACTTAATCTATAGATTTAACACAATCCCAATCAAAATCCCAGCAAGTTACTTTGTGGATATCGACAAAATGATTCTAAAGTTCATATGGAGAGGCAAAAGACTAAGAATAGTCAACGTAATATTGGAGGAGGAGAAGAACAAAGTTGGAGGAATGACACTATCCTATTCCAAGACTTACTATAAAGCTACTTACTATAAAGCTACAGTAACCAAGACTGCGTGGTATTGGTGAAAGAATAGACAAATAGACCAACAGAACAGAATAAACAGCCCAGAAATAGACTCACACAAATATAGTCAACTGATCTTGGACAGAAGAACATAGGCAATACAATGGAGAAAAGGTAGTCTTTTCAACAAATTGTGCTAGAACAACTGGACACTCACATGCAAAAAGAGTGAATCTAGACACAGACCTTACACTCTTTACAAAAACTAACTCAAAATGGATTATAGACCTTAAAGCAAAATGCCAAATTATAAAACTCCTAGAAGACAACACTGGAGAAAAATCTACATTACCTTGGGTTTGGCGATGTCTTTTTAGGTACAACACCAAAGGTACAATCCATAAAAGAAATAATTGATAAGCTGGATTTCATTAAAAATAAAACCTTCTGCTCTATGAAAGACACTGTCAAGAGAATGAGAAGACAAGCCACAGACTGTGGGAAAATATTTGCAAAATACATATCTGATAAAAGACTTTTATCCAAAATACACAAAGAACTCTTAAAACTCAGCAATAAGAAAACAAACAACCTGATTAAAAAATTGGCAAACTATCTGACAGAAACGTCACTAAAGAAGAGGTACAGATGGCAAATAAGCATGCAAAAACATGCTCAACATCATATGTCATTAGCAAATAATTATAAATTAAAACAACACTGAGATAACCATTACACACCTACTAGAATGGCAAAAATCCAAAACACTGACAATGCCACAACACCAAATGCTGGTGAGGATGTGGAGCAACAGGAACTTTCCTTCATTATGGGTGGGAGTGCAAAATGGTACAACCACTTTGGAATACAGCTTGGCCATCTTTTACAAAACTAAACATACTCTTACCATATGATCCAGGAATTGTGCTCTTTGGTATTTATGCAAAAGTGTTGGAAACTTATGTCCACACAAAAACCTGCACACAGGTGTTTATAGCAGCCTTATTCATAATTGCCAAAATTTGTAAGCAACCAAAATGTCCTTCAGTAGGTGAATGGATAAATAAATTGTGGTACATCCAATCAATGGAATATTATTCAGTGCTAAAAAGAAATGAGCTATCAAGCCATGAAAAGATATGGAGGAATCTGAAACACATATTACTAAGTGAAAGAAGCCAATCTGAAAAGGCTACAGACTGTATGATTCCAACTGTATAAAATTCTGGAAAAGACAAAACTATGGAGACAGCAAAAAGATCAGTGGTTGCCAGGGGTTAAGGGAGAGGGAAGAATGAATAGGTGGAGCACAGAGGATTTGGGGGGCAGTGAAACTAGTCTATGTGATACTACAATGGTGGATACATGTCATTATACATCTGTCCAAACCCACAGAATGTACAACATCGAGAGTGAACCCTGATGTAAACTATGGATTTTGAGTTATGATGTGTTGAGTAGATTCATTGATTGTAACAAATGTACCACTCTGGCGCAGGATGTTGATGGTGGGGGAGGCTGTAGGTATGTGGGAGCACGGGGTACATGTGAACTCTCTGAACTTTCTACACAATTTTGCTTGAACCTAAAACTGCTCTAAAAAATAGTCTATTAAAAAAAATAGAATGACCACAGACAGTCTAGAGCAGTGATCTCCCAATTTTTTTATGTGCAGCCCATCAGTAAAATATTTAGAGTATGCATCTTCAATAAATTCATATTTATCTTTTATAAATTTTCTAAGTATTGAATATTATCATACCACCACATCATGTACACTATAACAAATTGAAGAGAGAAATTTTAACAAGTTATTTTTAAAACATTGTTTATTTTTATGTTTAAATTTCACCCTTTCACAATTTCTTAGTGTATGTTTTATAGTACATATAATGAATTAATCATGAATATAATTTATAAATAAACAAATATGCATACATTAGGAGTGGATTCAGAATGTTTTTATTGAGAAGGGTTCAAGTTCCACCAGAAGCAGAACTGAGACAAGAAACTGGGTATTTCATCTGGTAGGTGATCCAGGAAGCAAGAGTGAAGGAACAGGAAGTGGGAGACAGGGAAAATGGAAAAGACAATACGTTGTTGAGCTGGTTACCTCTGTGAGCAACTGAGGTTCAGTCCTACTAGGGACCCTCTAAAGGACTACCAAATGTGCCTTGGAATTGGAATTGTTCCTTCAAAAGATGGGAACCTGGAGCATTTATCTGCCGACTCCCATCTCCCATTGGTCAAAGGTCCCCCCAACCCCCGCCCAACCTCAGCATTAACTCCGCCCACAAACACACACACACACACACACACACACACACATACACTTCTGGACTGCCCTGTGGGGACTGAGTAAGTTCCTACAAGCAGCTAGAAGTGGCTGGCACTTGGGGTGGGACTATATCAATGTGTATGGAAACTGTCCACCACAAGCGATGTAGCGTGGAGCACCAAAAGCATTTGCTACCAGGACTGTGTTAAAACAAAAGTTTGGTGATTCCCTAGCTTGTTGAAGAAATGAAGGCAGGATCCTCCCTCACCCTTTAAAGGCAGCACATCCATGCAAATGTCAATTACCACATTATCACACTAATTATTATTTACCGTTTACACATATTATTCTTTCCACTGTCCTGAGAGTGGCTCCAGGATGTTCTGACATCAGACTGAACTAGGTGAATATCCCGGATCCTTTACCTACTGGCTCTGTGATTCTGAGAAAGTTATTTTCTTCTTCTCAGTCTGTTTCACCATCTGTACACTAGAGATAATAATGTCTGCCTCAAGGTTTAAAGTTAGGATTAAAATGAGATAATATGTGTGTAAAGTGCCTGGCCCAAAGACACCAACCAATAAATAAGGTCTTGGGTTTTTCTTTTCTATTCTTTACCTCTCCTACACCTGTACACAGTAGAGATATAGCTTGGGGGTTAAAAGTACAAATCTTAAGGCACAAAGACTCGGGTTCAAAGCCAGATTCTGCCAAGAATCAATTTCAGACCTTGAGCAAGATCCTTCAAGTCTTGTTGAAACTCTAGTTTCTAGTGAATTAATACACCTCTTTGTCTAAGCATATATAGAGTATTAAACAATCTAAATACAGTGGGTATCCCAGTGCTTCATACTCACATTGTGAGTCTCTCTACTGATTTTGCTTTCTCTCTTGAGATTTAGGATCTCACAATGGCTTGCCTTACCTTTTTTTAATTATGGAAAACTTTAAATGGATACAATAGTAAAGAGAAGTATAATGAGCCCCTATTACCCAACTTCAACAATTACCAATCTTTCATCTTCTTTCATCTATACCCCCACTCACTTCTTCTTCTGCCGTATTATTTTGCAGCAAATCACAGACATAAGATCATTTTATCTGTAACTATTTCAATATGCATCTCCACATAATAAGGACTCTTTAAAAAAACATGTACACAATACTATCATACCTTTAAAAAATTATTAATTCTATAAGATCATCAAATACCCAGTCAGTGCTCAAACTTCCATTTATCTCACAAGTCTTTTCTTAACCATTTGTTTGTTTGAACTACTATCTAAATAAAGTCAACACATTGAGATTGAATAATTTGTCTCTTAAATCTCTTTAACTCTGTAGGTGCCTCCTCTAGCTCTTTGTTTTTCAATTTGTAAAGACACTGGATTGTTTGTCCTATAGACTCCCCACAGTCTGGATTTTGAACATTCCGTCTTCATGGTGACATTTAATACGTTTTCTATCTTTATATTTCCTGTAAATTGGTAGCAGGATCCAGAGATTTGATTAGATTCAAGTTTTCTCTTTTTGACAAGACTACTTCAAAGGTGGTGGTGTGTTCTTCCACCAAGAAGTACATAATATATGGTTGTCTTTTGTGATGTTACCAGCCATTGATGATCAATGCCTAGATCCATCAATATCCTAGAGGTTGCAAACTGATACTCTAGGTCATTAATAAAGATGTTAGATAAGGACTTATCTGAAAGTGACCCCCCGGAGCTTTGTTAGATGTCTCTTTCATAAATTGGAAAGCCACAGAAGGGTGAACTTAGGCAGCACATTGTGCATTATCCCAACATCCCTTTGTGACTTTTTGATCTGCTTGATTCCATTGGAACAATCTCCAAGTCCAGATTCAAACCAAATTTAGCTTGTTGCATACAAACTCATCATTAAACACCAAACGTGTGACATGTTCCACACTCCCTGGACCTATCATTTCTATAACTCACTGAAGGTGGATAGTTTGCTATGATAATATAAAGTGTCCTTTTTCACCATTCCAGGGCTTTCCAACTGAGCCAACTGTGAGGGAGGGGCTTTGCTGTGAGATAAGTCCTTATTTAACATCTTTACTAATGACCTAGAGTAGATCAAACTACCCACGAATGAGTGACCACTAAACTGGAAAGGAGAACAGGTCACGCCTGAAATGGAGAGGACAACAGCAATGTGTTGTGGTGTTGTCTATGGGCAAGCTCATTGTATAATGGTCTGGTTACATGGGAATGGGCTGGACCTGTTGCCTCACTCCAGGATACATAGGAAAATGACTGGCCCACCACTTGGAAGGAGATCTGGACTGAAAAAGGTGTGTGGGAATAACAAAAGTGCCCGTGCAAATCTGACATAACAAAAACCGAAGAGGGGTGGCCCCAGAAATTACAGAACTACACATGTCATTTCTGTTTTTCAGAAAATACAGGAATAAAATTTGAGCAAGAGAAACTGTTAAATTCTAAGAAAATTGATATAGGAAATAATCTTCATAGGTCTGTAAGGAATTAACTCAACAGAATTTCCCATCTTAAATCACTGCTAGACAATATGTGTAATTGCTCTTGACTTTAAAGAGCCTTTGATTTTGTTTGGAACAACAGATTCATCAGCAAACTGGAAAAACTCCTGTGGTCCAAACCACACAGCTTTTGGGACGGGCACAAGCTTCAAGTTCATACCCAGAGACTCATTATGAATGGAGTGGTCACCAAATAGCAGTCTCTTGAATATGCCAAGCACTTTACAAATTCCGTTAATCCTGACAATTTGTGAAGTTGCTATTCTCTCTCTTTTATTGATGAGGAAATTGAAGCTCAGAGAAGCTAAGCGATTTGCCCAAGGTCCCTCAGCTAATAAGTCGCAGAGGCTGCTTTTAAACCCTCGGTCTGCCTGTCCAAGGCTTTATACTACTCTGCCTCATAACATTTTGGAAATAGCGCTAGGGCATGACAAATTTTAGAGCACCTTCATCTAAATTTCCCATCAAGAGCAACCACATAGCTTGCCCGAAAGTCAGTAAATAAATGCAGTGCTCTTTACAGCTAGACTCTACCACCAATGGGAAGATAGTATGAAACCTCACACTTGAACGATGGTCCTGAAGGTCAACCTTGGATCCATTACATTTTATCCTTTCCAACAGTGGCCTGGGGGACAGAACGGTAAGTCTGCTCAACATGTTTACATATAATAGCATTCTGGGCATGGGGAACTCCAGGGGAGAAGCTGCCCTGGAAGCTGGGGCCTACAGTATCGAAAGCCCCTAGTAAAACTCAGGAAACAGCCAGAAAGCAAGAGGAAGGAGATCAGCAAAGGTAATTGCTAGGATACAACACAATAAAATTCAATACAGCCATGTCCATATATGACTAAAATACCTGCAGACTTAACACCCAAACATATTAGCTAAGTAGCTCTGTCATTTAATCAAGGGTCAAGAGAGACCATATAAGCAGGAATATTGCACACAGGGTCTAAAAGAATCCTTTCACTGTAGTGTATCCCCTTCTGATCTCTACCATCTAAAATTTCAGAAGGTCTACATGAAAAGCTGTGGAGATGATTGAATGGTCCAACTATAAAATCTATGAAGGAAAGTAAAAGAAACTAGGAGTTTTATAATAGCCAAAAAGAAAAATTGGAATAATTTAATACTGATGTCTAAGGAAATTACAAGTTTAATCTTATTGGAGATGATCAACTATTGTAAATTGAAAAAATCTGCCAAGCATGTTCTTAATATTAATTCATTCTAATTAAATAATTAGCTCTATCAGGAAAGTTTCCTTCTACTCAACCCAAATTCTAGATTTACTTATTCTTTTCTTTCCCTGGAATGGTGTCAGAAAGCAACTTTTTTGTATAACTAATTCTTTAATAATTATTTTAATATAATCTCATTTCTATCCTCTCCATTTTCAATGTTCAAAGAAAAACTGAAACAAACTAATTGGCTAGGATATCTTGCGGGGGAAGTCCTGTAGGAGTAAAAAGCAATAAAATGTAGATGTTTCTATTCATAAAAGGAAGGCCCAAGAGTGAAAAAAAAAATCACGTAGCACCAGTATTGTCATCAAATTGTTCTTTCCAGATGGGGGATTGGCTCTAATATATCCTTTTGGCTTAAGTTTCACTTTGAAGTAACCCAGAACCCAAGAGTGAAGAACTGCAACACAGCTTAGTTTTATAAAGCACTTTACAGTTTATAAATCATTTTTGCATTCTTTTCCCATTTGATCAGCCTGCAAACTCTGTGAGGGAGACGATGTGGGAATTCTGGTTCTCTTCTGGCAGATGAAGGCCCTGTCTTCTCGGGAAATGTTGGCAAAATGGTTGGGGTGGAACTAATAGGACATTCGAATGTCCCCTGTATTAGTCAGGGTTCTTCAGAGAAACAGAACCAATAGGAAAGAGAAGATATATCTATATCTATAGATATACCTATAGATATAGATAAGGAGACTTATTATATGAAATTGGCTCATGAGATTATGGAGACCGAGAAGTCCCAAGATCCACAGTCGGCAAGCTGTAGAGACCCACAAGAACTGGTGGCATAAGTTCCAGTCCAGGTCTGAAGGCCTGAGAACCAGAGAGCTGATGATAGAAGCCCCAGTTTGAGGGCAAGGAGAAGACTAATAGCTCAGCTCAGTCAGGCATAAAGGGCAAATTCTCCCTTCCTCCACCTTTTTGTTCTTTTCAGGCCCTCAACAGATTGGATGATGCCCACCCACGTTGGGGAGGGCAATCTGCTTTACTCAGTCTATTGATTCAAATGCTAATCTCTTCTGGAAACACCCTCACAGACACACTCAGAAATAATGTTTAGCCAAATATCTGGGAACCCTGTGATCCAGTCAAGTTGACATATAACATTAACCATCACATCCCCTAATCTCACCTCAAGAGGGTAGTTTCCACCTCTGAGGGACTCCAGGAGGGGGGCTCTACCTTTGCTCTGTCCCAGGCTCTACCCAGGTGGTCACCCCAGGATACTTCCTTTCAAGGAGGCAAATCCCCTCTGAAGATTCCATTCAATGCTAGACACCACAAACCTAACCAGGTGAAAACAGAAAATCATTAACAAAAGCCAGGACAGGGCAGCCATCAGTGAGAATTAAAGAGTGTCTCCAAATGCAGAGACCAACAGAGTGAAATTCATTTAGGAAAATACAATCTAAAATATTTGATGTGATGCAACCTGAAGGGGAATTTGAAATAGCTGTTAAATCAGGCTGAGCTGGGTTCTAATAACAGCTCTGGCCCTTCTCATATGACCAGGGCAAATGAGCTAATCTCTCCAATCTTCCATTTACTCACAGGTAACACGGGGATTAAAATATCTCCCCAGGAGCTGCTGATACACACAACAACGTGGATGTCTCTCACAGACCTCATGTGGAGTGAAAAAAGCCAGACAAAAGAGTAGCACACCGTATGATTCCATTTATATGAACTTTCAGAACAACCAAAACGAATCTATGGAGATAGAAGTCAGAAGAGTAGAAGCCTCTGGGGTGGGGAGAAGTGACTGAAAAGGGACACAAGGGGACTCTCTGTAGTGATAAAAATGGTCTGTATCTTGACTGTGGTGTGGATTACACAGGTGTATACATGTGTCAAAATTCATTTAACTGTACACTTAAGATCTATGCATCTTACTGTCCAATATATCTCACGAAAAATTTCAAAAATGCATATCTCATTGGGCTGTTGTGAAGAATGAATGAGATAATGCAAGTATCTTCTGGTGGAGTACTTAAGCACACAGCAGGTATTCAAGAAATGATGGCCAAAAGACCTTTCTTAAAAATAATTGACTTCAGAGGGGCCAGCCCGGTTGCACAGCACTTAAGTGCACACACTCCGCTGCGGTGGCCCAGGGTTCACAGGTTCGGATCCCGGGCGCGCACCAATGCACTGCTTGCTAAGCCATGCTGTGGCAGCGTCCCATATAAAGTAGAGGAGGATGAGCATGGATGTTAGCCCAGGGCCAATCTTCCTCAAGAAAAAAGGGGAGGATTGGCATCGGATGTTAGCTCAGGGCTAGTCCTCCTCACAGAAAAATAAATAAATAAAAAATAACTGACTTCAGAAATCTTCATAAGTCTGCATCATCCAGAGAAATCCAAGAAGATTCCAGAGCAGGGGCAGATTAGAGATTTTCTGCTCCCTCCTTCAGTAGCCTGCTTGTGGGTTTGCCACCACCACAGCACCCCGGCCTCACCGAGCAGGCAGGTGGGTACCATCCAAGGAAGCTGGCAACAGGCAAGGACCCATAGGTGCATGGGCCTGAGATAGCCCTGAGCCGGGCTACAGTCCCCAGGAGGCTGAAGAAGGGCCTGGCTAGGGAGGGATTCCCACTCCAGAGGAAATGGGCCCCAGATTGGGGCCTCAGAGAGAGACTGAACTAGGGAGTAGGAGCGAGGAGGCAGGACAAGGACCTGGCTTCTGGAACTCAGTGTCAAGGGCAGGAGGCAGAGTCCAGCTCCCAGGACAAGGCAGAAGGAAAATAAAGGTCTTGGTGAGTACATAACCTGAGCCTTAGGCTTATCCCAGAGCCTGGAGTGAAATCATCCTGGATGAATCCAGTTGGCTCTGCTACCACTCAAGTTATCTAGAATTGTCCTGAGTTGAACACTAGAACAACATTTCTCAAAGCTTAATGGGCACACAAGTCGCCTGGGGATCCTGCTAAAATGCAGATTCTGATTCAGTGGGTCTTCGATGAAGCCTGGAATTCTGCATTTCTACCAACTTCCCAGGTGATGCTCATGCTTTTTTTGGTCCACAGATCACACCAGGGTTACCAAGAACCTCCTAGAAGATTCACTGTGTGGCAGCAGTCAGGTGACTGGAATGACTCCTGGATCTCTTAAAATATCTGTTTCCTCTGACTCTGGGCTCAGATGAAGAGAGAGGGGAATAACAACTCTCCCCAATACACACACACACACAACATTAAAACCATGGAAGTCAGTATTCTATGAGGCATTCTAAGAACCCCACTCCTATATATTTTGAGTTTAAAACACTGCCATAGATGGTGTTACAAAGAGATTTATAGCTTTTAATCTTCTCATATAGCACAACTGCTAAATACAATATAATATATGTGACAGGAATTAGTTTGGAATTTATTTAAGACTTTATCCCCTCAGTTCATATGTCAAAAGATTGCCATTTCCAATTATTTATTAGGAATGTGATGTTTTTCAAGGTGGATGCATTACTCTTGTTATCTGCTTTCAATTAGCTGAGAATTTACTATGCTCAGCCAAATGTCCATTCATCAGCAAATTCAAGATTCCTGGCAGTCTGATTAACTTCTCAGGGTTCTTCCTTTATAGTTAAAATAAATGAGGCTGTCTATATCTCATGCTTGCTTGCTTATGGAAGGGAAACAGAATAGGTTTTGGAATTGAAGAAGAAGAAAGCGGAGGAGGAGCAGGAGGAGGAAGAGGAGGAGGAGAGAAGAAAAAGCCTCAAGCAATCAGGAAATCTTATAAATAGAGATAAATACCTACCCTTAGACCAAAAGCTACTCCACACTGGAGTATTTTCAGCCATATCCAAGCCAGCAGTTCGGAAGTGCAGTGCCTTCAGGAAAGGGTTGAAGGACTTGAACTTGGCACATCATTTCTTGCTGTGGGACCTGGTGTAACAAGAGAAGCATGAGCTTTGGAACCAATGAGGCCTGGCTCTGCATCCCAGCTCAGCCACTGAAAACTGGGGCACCTGAGGTAAGTTTTTTCATCTCCATTTTAAACTCTCTAAGTTTCCTCTTCTGTAAAATCACGACAATAATGACTAACTTGCAGATTTATCATGAATTTAAATGAAATCGTGTTTATGTAACAACGATGTCAGCTAAGGTAACCCTGCCCTTGAGTTGCAAACATTTGTTCAAACTGCATCCAGTGTGCGCAGAGGACCCCAAATCTCTCCCAGTCTCTCTGGGGACTTGAGGAGGGATTAGGGGTAAAGGGATGGGGGTGGTTAAGGTCTGTCCCAGCCATGGCTGGCCAAGCTCCTCCATCTCCTGAATTCATCCTTTTCCAGACTCCCCACTGTGTGTGCAACACAGGTCATCCCTGTTCTTCCTGGTGTATTCACACACATCCAAAAAGCAACCCACTCACACAAGGTCATGTTTGTGTAGCAGATTTGATTACTGATGGTCTGGGGAGAAAGAGGAGGTTTACCTTGCAGCAATTCACACACTCAAAATCGAATATTTGCCACCCTACACTTACAAACTTCCATAGCCATTTTTGTTAACTGTAACCCCAGCTGTCAAATATGTGACTTAGTCCTCTTTTGGCCTTCTCTGTATCTCCGTCTCGCTCCTTCTCTTCCCCTTCTTCTTGGGAGGGTGGGAGGGAGTAATTACTGTCTTTATAAGTCCAAATTTTGCTTTTCATTTGGCTCAAAAGAACAAATATTGTCTGGTGCAAGGCTCCATGGTCACATCTGTGGGCTTTGAGGTTGGCCTGCCTAAATGTGAGGCCCCAGCTCTGCTTCTTTCTGGCTGTGTGATCTTGGGTGAGCTAATTGCCTTCCTGTGCCTCAGTTTTCTCATCTATAAAACGGAAATAATAATTGTACCTACCTTTTAGAGTCATTGGGAGGATCAGAGAGATGTACATGTAATCTGCTTAGTACACCATTTAACATTTAGTCGGCACTCGATGGCTGCTCCTGTTTTATTATTGTTATCGTTATTACTATTATTATTATCACAAGGCAATTCCACCAGGAAGCAAACTGCAAATTCCTCCTTCTCATAAAAGCAGCCCCCAAAGGATGCTGCTGGCGCTGAGCCGGCTGTTGCCAGCGCCCATGGCAATTCTCTCCACTTGGCTGTTTTTATTTGTTGGCCTTAGTTACAAGGGGACTTATTGAGTTTGCTGCTCACCACGCATCTGCACATGTCATGCAGTGGCAATGGGGGCTTATAAAATCTGTTGCTTTTAACACAGTGACTCTTGGGTGCACAAGAATCACCAGGGAAGCTTGCTTAAAATGGAGAGTCTAAGGCTCTGCTCTAGCGAGTCTGGAGAAGGGCCCAGAAACATGCTCTTTTAATAAGCCTCGCCAGGTAGCTCCAATGCAGGGGTCCATGGAAGCTCTGTTCCAGCAGATGGTCTCCTTAAAACACACTCCACCCAACCCTTAAAGGCACTACTGATTACGCAAACAAATGGATGCATTTATTTTCTAATTCTTTAACACAGAGTATCCAAAAAATCAAGAACATACAGGACAAATGTATATTTAAACAATATGTTAGTTTCTATTTCAAATATGCTCACTACATTTTTCTTCAAACTCCAGAAATCTCCTAAGGTGAAATACTGCTAAATTTAAAGCAATGGGCCCAATAGTTAATCTGAAAAAAGTTATATATAATATGTTAAATATATGACAATAACTATATTATAGAATGTCTAAAATGTCTGGAAACGGAAAAGAGTATATTTATAAATACATATTTATAAATTTACAAATGCATATATTCCAGAGTGTCCAGAAAGTCTAGAAACATTTGAAAATGTAGCTAACATACTGCTTGCTAAGTTTATCCTGGATGTTCAGACACCTTGCAGCATGTCATAACATGACTATAGTTAAGCGATTGAGAAATTTCAGCACCCACATCAAGTCTTCTTCCCTCCCTCCTTTCCTTCCTTCCTTCCTTCCTTCCTTCACTCCCTCCCTCTCTCCCTCCTTTCCTTCCTTTCTTTCTCCATTTCTTTCTCTTTCCTTCCACAATCATTTCCTGAGCTCCTAAAACTCACACAGCACTCTGCTAGGCATGGGTGTAATGGATGTATGGGAAGGGGGGATGTTATCCAAAAACTAAAAGGCAGAATTTCTACTCTTAAGGAGCATTCTCCTTGAGGTGTAAAATATAAATATGTGGCACATTTAAATGTTATTGTAAGCCAGCATCTCAACTAGGTGAGTGATTCAGAGATTATGTGCTATAAGATTCTGGGGCAGAGGTGTCCAGCTGTCCAGGATAGTCCAGATCATTTTCAAGATATTTCATGATGCTATGTGAAGATTTTCTTCACTATCTCTCCATCTAGGATATAATCACATGAAAATCCAATAGCAGGCTGTAAGTGAGCCCTATGGTACAGTGAGAAAAACATTTTAAACTTGTCAAATTTCATATGAAGGGGGATTTTTGATTCAAGGGGATTATGCTTAATTCTCCACACTATGGGTCCTGGCCCAAATGGCATGTCACCCAGTTTCCATTCCAAGGCTCTGACACAGGCTGGATGTTGCCACAGGTAGGGAAGTGAATTTTCCATCTCATTTTTCCTAGTTCCTTTCATGCAGGTTACTTCTTTGGGGAGGTGAAGAGGAAAAGGAGATGTCATCTTCACTTGCCAGAAGGCAGGAGAGAGGAGAAATTGCCTTGCCCAAAATTATAATTTATCATCCAATTATCTTGATCAAGGGAGCCTGCTGGGACAAAGCCTCAAACTTTTAAAGAGGTCATGCAGGGTCCCACTCTCCATGAGAATTTGTCTAGCGCAGAGTTTCTCAACTTAGGCATGATTGCCGTTTGGGGCTGGACCATTCTTTGCTGTGGGAGGAGTGTCCTGCGCTGTAGGACATTTAGCAGTATCCCTGGCCTTGACCCACTAGATGCCAGTAGTATCCACCCCCACTTCTGACAACCAAAAAATGTCTCTAGACATTGCCAAATGTCCCCTGGGGGTCAAAATTTACCCTGTGGAGCAAAATCACCTCTTGGTTGCACACTAGAACCCCCCACCCCCCCGGGAGGGAGGGCTTTAGAAAGTACTGATGCCTGGGACTCACCTCCAGAGTGTCTGATTTGATTGGTCTGGCTGTGACCTGTACTTCAGGTTTTTTAGACACTTCCCAGGGGATTCCAATGTGTACCAGGGTTGAGCTCAGATCTGTCCACAAATCCTGACTCTGACAGGGACCCCCACTCAAATTGGATGTCCAACGCTGTGTTGACCTGGTAATTACCCCAGCCTGCAACCACCTGGCTTAATTGGCTCAGTGTTGGCATCCAGCCCATGCTCCCAGCCCCTGACCTCAGACCGGCCTGCCTTTGTCTTTCAAGTTAGAACATTATTTTTTCCACAACTATTTGTCATTCATTTATCATGTCTTACCACGCAAGTTCAGACATTGACATCAGGCCAATGGGGGACATATTTGGGGACAAAGAGTCTTTGTGATAGTCCCTCAAAACACCTCAAGAAGAAGGCTTCTCTTTGCAGCCCATTTTGTGAGAGCAAAGGCCACGTGTGCATGCCATTCAACTTCTCCTGAATGAATTAGAACAACCACAACCTGCTGCCCCATTCCCTCCAATCCACAAGTCTACTCCTAGCTCTACATCCAACAGAAATGTTTACTTATATTACCGAAAGATAAGTACTAGAATGTTCATAGCAGCACTCTCTGCAATAGTCAAAACTAGGAACTACCCAAATGCCCATCAACAGCAGGATGGAAAAATAAACTGTGATGTATTCACACAAAGGAATACTATACAGCCATGAGAATGGTCTATAACTTCACACAGCATATTGATGAATTTCACAGATATAATGTCAAGCAATAGAAAGAAGACCAAAAAATTGGTATATATTGATGACTAAATCTATATAAGGCCCCCCAAACAAACAAAATTATTGATACTGTTAGATTTCAGGATAGAGGTCACCCTTGGAGATGGGGATAGTCAGTGGGGAACATAAGGGGGTTTCTGGAGTACTACAGGTCATGCTTTGTTGCTTGATCTAGGCACTGGTTATGTGAGTCTGTTCAGTTTTAGAAAATTTATCAAGCTGTACGTTTATAATTTATGCACTTTTCTGTTTGTCTATTATACTTCAATAAACTATTTAAAACTTAAAAATTATCTTCTCTTTCTCTGCTGCTGCCTCCTCACTCCCAAGCTGGGAGATTGAGGGCCTTGACATGACACTGCTGAGTCAGGAGGTGGGCAAGTCCCAGAAAGTCCCTCTTGCCCTTGTCATTGTCCCCACCCTGCCACCGTCACCCTCTGCTCAGGTAATCATGCATCGGCTAGAAGTAGACAGCACAGAAATGAGGGGATGTGGTGCCCCACGGCCTATCTGCCGAGGCTGGAACAATTTTACTATCAACCTCCTGAGACTGCAAAGAGAGTCCAGCTCCAAATTGGGCAGAGAGCTGTGAGATTTTTTCTTTAAATATAAATTGTTTATCCCTAAATCAACAATCTTGCAGCAATGACAGGCTCAGGCTGCAGCTCGAGAGTGGGATCCACTGGTGTGGCCTTTCGGCATTCACCACCCCAGCACGACTCACTCTAGGCTGCACATCATGTCTGTCAAGGGCCACTGCCCATCCCAGCAGCTGATGTGTTTTTCCCACAGATGACACCATTGTATTTGTCCCAACATCTGGGTAATAGTCTAGATGTCATGCACATGTGAATCGGGTATTTATTTTACTAGTGGAGTACACCTGCAGCCTAAATAGTGTATGCTGAGCAGCTGTTGGTGACTCTGAATTGAGACCTGGGTGAGGAGTTGTAAACCCGGGAGGTTCATCCTTAGCAAGAAGAATCCAAGACTTTCAAAATCAATAAATCTGGACACTACTGAGAGAAGAGAGACATCATTACAGACAGACAATGGTCTGAAATCCCAGCCAGTGATGACTGGGTAAGCAGATGTAAGCCAGGATGATTTTTATATATTCTGATAGCCCCTGCCAGGTGGGAGATGAAATAAGCAAAAGATCTGATGGGTAACTACATTTGGGCCACTGAGCACTGGAGGGGGAGAAGCAATCTTACTGCCTGCGCTTGCCAGGAGGAAAAGGATGGGGTTAACCGCTAAAGGCAATCATTTTGTCACATGGCTTTATGTACTCAGACACTCTAAAACCCAGTTATACAATTCACTTAAGGTGCGGCCCATTCAGGAAAGTGACTGCCTCCCACCCAATGTATTCAGTTGTTCAGCCAGTGATTCTGCATTTGAAAAAAAAAAAAAAAGAATATTTATGTATGAAGTGAAGTGCTGGGAATATAATAATGAAAGATATGACCTCTGCCTTCAAGGAATCCATCACTAAATTGGCCTGTTATTGCCTGCTACATAAGAAACCCGCCCCCCCCAAAACTTAGGGTTTCAATATAAGAACAACCAGCGTGACTGTCTTAGTTAGCTCGGGCTGCTATAACAAATACCATAGACTGGGTGTCTTAAACACAGACATTTATTTCTCACAGTTCTACAGGCTAGAAGTCCCAGATCAAAGTGCTGGCAGATTTGGTTCCTGGTGAGAACCCTCTTCCTGGCTTTCAGATGGCCATCTTCTCACTGTGTCCTCACATGGCTTTTCCTCTGTGTGTGCCTGGAAAGAGAGATCTCTCTCCCTCTTCCTCTTCTTATAAGGGCAGTAATCTCATCATAAGAGCTCCACCCTCATGATCTCATCTAAACCTAATCACCTCCCAAAGGCCCCACCTCCAAATACCATCACATTAGGGGTTAGGGCTTCAACATAGGAACTGGGGAGGGGGACTCAAACATCTAGTCCATAACAGTGACCAACTCTATTAGTGTGCTGGGGCTGCCATAACAAATACCACAGACCAGGTGGCTTAAACAACAGAAATTTATTTTCTCACAATTCTGGAGACTAGAAGTCTGAGATCAAGGTGTTGGCAGCATTAGTTTCTTCTGAACCTTTCTCCTCTGTTTGCAAATGTCTGCCTTATCACTGTGTCCTCACGTAGTCACTCCTCAGTCTGTGTATGTCTGTGTCCTAATCTCCTCTTCTTATAAGGACACCAGTCAGATTGGATTAGGGCCCACTCATATGATCTCATTTTAATTTAATTACCTCTTTATAGGCCCTGTGTCCAAATACAGTCACATTCTGAGGTCCTGGGGGTTATGACTTCAACATATGAATTTGGGGGGACACAACTCAGCCCATAACACCAACCATCCTGGTTTGCCCAGGACTGAAGGGAATTCTGGGATGCAGGACTTTCAGTGCTAAAACCAGGAAAGACCCAGGCAAGCCAGGACAAATTGGTCATCCTAAAAACATTTATTTTGCTCACAAATCTCTAACATGGGTAGGGCTCAAAGGAGACAACTCATGTCTGCTCTGCTCATTAGCTGGGGCAACTGGAAGGCTGGGGGCTAGAACCATCTAAGGCTCACTCACTCACATGTCTGGCAGTTGATGCTGGGCAGACTCAAATAGCTGGGGGCTGGGACAGCTGTTGCTCCTCACACACCTCTCTCTATCTCTACGTGGTCTTTCCATGTGGCCTGTTTAGTATGATGGCCTCTGGGGAGTTGGACTACTTATATGATTGCTCTGGGATCCCAAGGCTCATTTTCCAAGAAAGCCAGGCAGAAGCTGTGTTCTCTCTTATGACCCAACTGCAGAAAGCCACGTGGCAGCACTTCTCCCACATTCTATTTATCTAGGCAGTCACAATGACCTTCCCAGGTTCAAGGGGAGTAGAAATAGACTCCATCACTTGATGGTGGATTGACAAGAACATATGTACATACAACATATTGTTATAGCCATTGAAAAAAATTTTTAATTGTGGTAAAATACACATAGCATGAAATTTACCATCTTAACCATTTTTAAGTGTACAGTTCAATGGCGTTAATTATATTCACATTGTTGTGCAACCAATCTCCAGAACTCTTTCCACCTTGCAAAAGTGGAATTCTGTACCAGTTAAACACTAACTCCTCATTCTTCCTGCCCTCAACCCCTGGCAACCACCAATCTACTTTCTGTTTCTATGAATATGACTGTTCTAAGGACCTCACATAAGTGGAATCATACAGTATTTGTCTCTTTTGTGTGTCTAGCCTATTTCACTTAGCATAACGTCCTCAAGGTTCATCCATGTCATAGCATGTGTCCGAATTTCCTCCCTTGTTACGGCTGAACAATATTCCATTGTATGGAGTTACCACATGTTGTGGCCATTTTTGATACAATCTACCACACTAGAGGAGGACAGAGACCAATTGTCCCAGTTACAGCACCGTGGGGTGAGTATTGTGATCAGAATACCACAGCATGCTATGAGGGCACAGAGGAGGGGGAAAGGCTTCCTGGAGGAAGTGATCAGTTTTAGGTAGGCAGACATGATGAACTCTGCAGGCAGAGTGAATAGGAATCACGAGGGCCCTGGGGGCAGGAGCAAGCCGGGTGTTTTGGAGAGCTGCTAACGCAGGCAGGGCAGGGCTGCCTGGTTCAGGCTGTGCACTCTGAGCTCAAGGGGATGTCACTCACAAAGACGACAGTGGTGCCCTCTAGAATGGTGCTGTGCACAACCCACTCTTGCATCTTCAGCAGAACAAGTGCAGAAGAAAGCAGGGAGATGAAGTGCTCAGAGACTAGGTTGCCAGAGCTCAGGTCAAGGAGAATCTTCTACAAAATCCTGAGAGTTGGGGAATTTATCCTGGAGGCAATGGGAAACTGCTAAAGGATTCTAAATGGAGAGGAGCAGCAAACAAAATCAGGAATTACTATTATTAATGGAAAAAAAGTGCCATCGTGAACTGGGGAGTGGATCTCTTCTAGCTCTCTCTTTTTGTCTCCACTGGCTATATCTGATCTGCCAGTCATCACCTGGAAGCCTCAGGAGGCCTGGTCCTAAGGTGAGATGAGAACAGGTCCCTTTTCCCCCTGAGCCCAGCATTCAGAACCTTCCACTAGCCAGCTCTAAGCCTGCGTGGTGTTTACATTCTAGTCATGGGAGAAAGAGAGTATGCAAGCAAAGGATTGACTGGGGTAAGTACAGATGAAGATAAGCACTATGGGGAAAATAAAACCAGGTGATCTGTTAGAGAGTGACTGGGGGAGGGTAGGTCTCAGGGAAGGGCTCTATGAGGAGGGGACTTTTGGAGTACAATCTCCATAACAAGCAGACAGCAGCTGTGTGAATTTGAGAGGAGAGTTTTGCAGGGAGGGAGACCAGTAAACATGAAGCCCCTAGGGTGAAAACAAGGTTGGCACATTCAAGAAACAGCAAGAAGGTCAGTGTGGCTGAAGCAGAAGCAGCTGTCTGAGGAGGGGATAGGAGGAGATGAGTTGGGGAATAAGCAGGAGTCTTGTAGGCCAGACCTATTAGATGGAACAAATAGGAAGCCACTAGAGGGTTTGAGGAAGGGGAGTGGCATTATATCCAATACCTCTCAGACACTACTTAAAATCTCAGCCTCACCTGTCAACTGGGCCTTTGGCTACTTTGTCTGCCCTGGCTACAGTGGCAACCAGCTCTGTATGAGCCTTGTGATTAACTTCATGTAGACCCGACACAACATTATCTCACCTCATGCCTCCTCCATGTGCCTCTCACCTCCCCTCAGGACTTTCCCCATTGACAAGGAGGCATGCACAGAGCCTATACATGTACAACCCGTAAGTGCAGAGAGTAGATGTCTTGTGGGGAGTTGATGTCTTTTGACAGACAAGAGATAGGACTTAGTAGATTCCTGCCCCTTTCTCCCCTTGGACAGACTGTCTTGAGATACAGTTCTTATACAGCTTCTTGGAAGCCAGCCCATGATCTCAAGCAATCGATTTCACTTGATACTAAAGAGTGGCCAGCTCAGTAACACACCCTCCGTTGGCTTGTCATCCTTCCCTGCCTCACTTCCTTTGTCCCTCACTCCAGCTTCCTGGGAATGCACATGTGAGCTTTACCACAGACTCTATTTTCTGGGGGAATCTGGGCTGAGACAGACATGTGTAGATTTGCCCTTTAGAAAGGTCACTCTGGCTCCTGTGAGGATGGTTGATTATGCAGGGGCAAGTGTGGAAGTCAGGAGACACACATTAAGAGGCTCTTGCAGTTGTCCAGGCAAAAGAGATGGTTCTTGAAAAGAGATGGAAGAGTGGATAGACTCATGATATGTCTTGGAGGCAGAGCTGACAAGAACAGCTAATGGATTGGATGTGGCACAAGAGAGAAATCAAGGCTCGCTAATAAGGTTTATGGCTTGGGCAACTAGCCAATGATGGTGCCTCTTACTAAGAGGGAGAATGCTGGAAAAGGAGCAGGTTTGGAATACTTTATTTGTTCACCAAATGTTTTTGGAACATCTACTATGTTCTAGTGAGGGGGTTCAGAATATGCCACATTGGCATAAGGATTAAATTGAGCTGAAGACATTTGAAAGTCAACAGCTGCAGGAAGAGACTTTTTCTAATTTCCCTCTTATCTTCCTAAAAGCAAAGCCTCCCAAAATAATTCAACTGTCATAAACCCTCTCCCAGGAGTTTCACAACCATGAAAGACTGACTCTTATCACTGAAGAGGAGAAGTCAGCATCTGGACAAGAAATTACTTAAACAGATATTGTCATAAAACTATCATATCGCCCATCTATTCTCTTAAGTACCCATTTGCTATTCCTAACAGTCATTTGTTCTCCCAGAAGCGCCCCTGTGGCCCTCCCCATCTCCTACTAAGGTGATATATAAAAATTCTAATCACCCCCTTGAATCACATTTCTTTGTGAACTCCTGAGGGTAGGCACTTAATTAAATCTGGGGTTTTTTCTCTTACTAATCTGTCTTGCCAGTTTAATTTGCAGGTCTCCATTACTAAACATAAGAGGGTATAGGAAAAGTTTTTCCTCCCCAACACTAGGCAGTGTGTTAGGTGCTTTGGACAGAGAGCTGAGAGGCCCAGCCCCTGCCACAAGGGGCTCAGCAATGACAGTACTGTAGAGCTGTGTACAAGGGGCCATGAAAATACCATGAGGGACATCAACTGTCGCCTCTGGGGAGGAGAGGAGTCAAGGAGGGAATCCTGGAAAAACTTAGGAGATGTTCTGAAGGATAAGAGAGTTAGCTGGAAAAAGGAGCAGGAAAAAGGTGATTAAGGTGGCAAATGCAAATATGCAGGAAAGTGAGAAGGTTTGGCCCCCGGAGTTAAGAATGTTTGGAGAGAAGGTAAAGGAAAGGAAACAATGAAAGAAGAATCTCAGAGGCAGAGAGGCCAGCCAAGTGAAGGGCTTTGTAGGCATGCTGCCATGTTTGCCCTTTAGCATAATATCTAGGGGGGCCGCTGAAGGGGTTCCTGGAACCATATGTGTATTTGACAATTTTGTGCTTTTGCACATTGGGTTTCCTCACGCTGGAACATTCTCTCCCATCCTCACTCCCACTTCCTGACAAAGTCCTACTCATCTTTCAAGGTCTTAATCCCTGGCTATCCCCTCTCTGCTGGGTCCTCTCCCTGTCTTCCAAGCCACAGTTCACTGCACCTCATTGCTGCTCAGCTGCAGGATGCCATGAGCTGGGCATGTCCTTGGCCTTCTCCTTCCCTGTCAGGCTGTGAGCTCCTTAAGACTTGGACACCTTCTTTCAGATCAGAGCCCAGCTTGAGGCCTGGAGAATGTAGAATCTGCTCAGTAATTGGCTGAATTGGATGCCTTTGAAATATGAGAGAAGTTTGAAATCATAGAGGAGCAACACCACCCACAACCCCGGGAAGAAAGCTAGTCTATACAGTCAGATGAGAGGAGGCGGTGAAGAGTCATCAAAGACTAAGAATGCCTCACATCAGCCTCGACCCAGGGATGTGGGAGACACTCCCCATTGAGTCCAACCACTCTTTAGCTTTTGTGCCATGGAGTCAGTGCCGACTGTTGGTCTCAGGCCAGTGATGTAGGCAGTTACCCACATAGACCCACCAGACCAAGACCACCAACCTTTTTTACACAGCACAAGAAAGGGCATTCACTGAAAGGCTGATACGTTCTGCCAATGCAGACCTGGGCTGGCCCTGAACCAATGGCTGCAGGGAGAAGGTGAAAGTTTCCATGTCTCCTTTTCTGCTATTATTCCCTCTTGCACATATGGGATTTATTCTTTACAGATTTAAATGTTACATTGAAAATAAACTCAAATGACCAAAATGTTTCGCTGAACAATCCATAATAAAGATAAAAGCCACCTGCACTGGGGGAGGCGCCGACAGCCAACTAAATTGCTCTAGTGTTTGGAACTTCCTGAATGGAATTCTCAAGCGCCTTCCGAACAATTTGAAGAGCCCGTCTGTCCAGGGTTGATTAGAACTCTCCAAAAATGGGGTCGCCATACTTCAATCAAACAAAAAATGGAGGAAAACAAAACTTCCTGGAAAAACAGAAACAAAATAAAATAAAACAAAATCACAACTGCACCCAGTGGATTTGAATAACATGAAGTTTCCTTCTTCTTGTACAGAATCCAGTATACGTGTGTATATGTGTGTATATGCATACATATATACACATACACACAGACGCACATATAAATTCCCATTTATTCCACTATGGAATCCCAGTCTAAGATCATGACCCCTCCAAAAAAATAGTAATGTAATGAAGAGACTTTTATGGTCATCTCTACTTTTATGGTCATCTTTATGATTGACCTCATAAAATAATGTGAGTTATATACATGCATGTATACATAGGCCAGATTCTCAACTTACGTAATTCTATGGGAATTCACAGAGTTATATTGGTTGAGAATTTGGCTTCAGCTTCCCCTATTATAGAAATTCCCATCAACTAGCCTGAGATGAGGCTCCACGCATATTGCCACAAAGCTTCATAGGCTGAGAATCTGGCTGACAGAGCACAGAATAATGTCCATCCAAACATCAGCTTGGATTTTATCTGGGCTTGCTTTCCAGAGCAGCTTGCATGATGGAATGAGCAAATGCCTTTGGCCTCTGGAGCTCTGTGAATCAGTGTAACCCAGTATGGGAGGCCTCAGGCTATCTGTCCATCCTGGAGGGGTACAGTGCCTTCCCACCTCAGTCTCTCTGCCTGTGAATTGGGTGGGACTATTACCTGCCTCTTCTCTCTCCCTCCGAGCACTCTCTGCTGTCTGTGAAAGTACATTTTGTAAATATCACTCCCAGAAAATAAGCATTAATAGCTGGAGCCCAGCATTGGTTGCCAGGGAAAATGCATTTTTTGCTAGGTTAGCAAGTGCCAACACCACTAATTGAATTTGTGCCAAAACATGCATTTTAAAAAATGTTGTTCTGTTCCATTCATTATTTATAGAACATCACCTAAGGGCAGCGCATGCTACAAGCCAAAAATCTCATCCTGCATTTTATCAGAAATCCATTGCAGGGAAGGGGAGAAGGGAGAGGGAGGGAAACAATAAAATGAGATTGCTGGAAAAAGCTAAAGGAACTTGTCTGGCATGTTATGTCTGGACCAGCAATGCCCACAGGGCAGCTTGATAATAATCTCCAAATGCAAGGGGACTGGAGAGCAGCTGCTCTCTCTTGCCACTCAGGAGAGAAGAAACGAACCTCCACTGCAGCATGAAAGATTTGGGCTAGTTAGAAGGGAAAACTTCTTTAACAGGGAATGTTATTGAGAGCAGGGGGAGACCTTTAAATGAGGGAAGTGACTTGCGTGTTCCAGATAGTCTAAGGGTAAGAAGTCAATTGAATGCTTCCTCAACTCTGGGACAACAGATGTCCCTAGAGGCCATTGTCACCCCAGGGAATTGTCCTGGTCCAGATGGTTTGTTATCACGTTAGGAGCATGGGTTTTGGTGTAAGAAACTTTGCTTTGAATGCCACACTTGGGAAACGTACTTGACCTCTCTATGCCTGCTTAAGCATTCATAAAATGGGGAGAATGACTCATCAACACTGCTACTGCACCAGGCATTGGTCTAGGGGATGGGGATACAGCGGTGAACACCAGAGACAAAAAACCCTGCCAATTCTAATGGGGAGGCAGACTTATTGTAACAATAAAGAATAAATAAGTAAAATATACAGCAGGTCAGATGGGGATAAGTGTGATGGAGATAAATGAAGCAGGGAAGGGGATGGGGTAGGGCAGTTTCCATTTTAAGTAGGGTAGTGGGGGAAGGTCACACAGTGAGATGGCATCTTCTGAAGTAAAATGTGAAGGAGTGAGCTAAGAGGGTGTAGTGGGTTGAATGGTGGCCCCCCCAAAAGGTTACGTTCATTTTCTAATCCCTGGAACCTCTGAATTTGACTTTATTTGGAAAAAGCATCTTCGCAGATGTGATTAAGTTAAAGATCTTGAGATGAGATCATCCTGGATTATCCGAGTGGGCCCTAAATCCAATGGCAGGTGTCCTTACAACAAAGAGACGAGAGGACAGACGCAGAGAAGGGCATGTGAAGATGGAGGCAGAGACTGGAGTGATGCAGCCACAAGCCAAGAAATGCCCCGAGCCATCAGCAGCTGGAAGAGGCAACGAAGGATACTCTCCTAGAGTTTTCAGAGGGAGCGTGGCCCTGTGACACCTGGATTTCAGACTTCTGGCCTCCAGAACTATGAGAGAATCAATTTCTCTTGTTTTAAGCCACTAAGCTTCTGGTGTTTTTCATGGCAGCCCAAGGAGACTAACGCAGAGGATATCCAAGAGAAGAGTGGTTAAGCTGAGAGAACAGCAGGTGCAAAGGCTCTGAGGCAGGTCTTTCAGCTTTCTAATTGGGAAAGAGCAAGAATGCCTGTGTGTCTGGAGTAGAAGGAGTGATGGGGCTCTCTGCAGTTGAAGCTCTGAAGGAGTTAACAGCTGAAGGCTCTCTGCTGATGGCACTTCCCACAGCTGGGCAGCAAGTCCTTCCCGGAAGAGGCAGCTGGGTGGCACACCTCCATGCCCAACACAAGCAGTGAGTCTAGTGAGACTGTCATTGCAAAACGATGATGGCTTGGACCAGGTTGATAGAAGTGGCAGTAATGAGATTCTGAACATGTTCTTGAGGGATAGAGACAACTGAATTTGTGTTCGATTGGACATGGGATATAAGATAAAGAGGGAGGTCAAGAATAGCTCGGAGCTTTTGGGCCTGAGCAACTGGAAGAATGGAGCTGCCATCAACTGAAATGGGGAAGGCTCTAGATGAGATATGTTTGGGGGAAAAGATCAGGAGTTTGGTTTAGGACACGTTAGGTTTAAGAGGCTTATTAAACATTCAAGTGCAGATATCAGATAGTTAACATATGACTGACAGGGAGATATCTGATCTGGAGATGTACATTTGGAAGAATTTTTAAATTTATTTTTTAACTTACAGCAAAATTCTTCCTTTTTGTTGTACAGTTTTATGAGTTTTGAAAAATACATAATCATGTAACCACCACCGCAATCAAGACACACAACTGTCCCATCATCTTAAAGAATTCCCTCATGCCACCCCTTTGTAATCAAACCCACACTGCACCCCCAGCTCTTGGAAACCACTGATCTGTCTCCAGCCCTAAAGTTTTGCCTTTTCCAAAATGTCGTGTAAATAAAATCATACAGTATGTTGAATTTTGAATCTGGTTTCTTTTGCTCAGCATAATGCATTTGAGATTTATCTATGTTGTGTTCATCGATAGTTCATTACTTTTTATTGCTGAGTAGTATTCCACTGTATGGATGTACCATAGTTTGTTCACCCACTGAAGGACATCAGGGTTGTCTCCACTTATTAGCAATTATGATAAAGCTAGTATAAACATTCATGGGGTTTTTGTGTGAACAAAAGATTTCCATTTTCTTGGGTACATAATGAGAAGTAGGATTGCTGGGTCATAAAATAAGTTTATACATATGTTTATAAGTCATACAGTATGTTTAACTTTATAAGAAACTGCCAAACTGTTTTCCAAAGTGGCTGTACCATTTTGTGTCTCCACCAGCAATATCAAATTTAAAAAAATTTTTTTAACCATGCTAATAAGTGTGTAATGGTATCTTATTGTGGTTTTCATTTGCCTTTCTCCAATGACTAATGATGTTGAGTGTCTTTTCACGTGCTTATTTTCCATCCAAATATCTTCTCTGGTGAGGTATCTATTATAATCTTTACCCATTTTTAATTAGGTTATTTGTTTCCATATTGTTGACTATGGAAAATTCTTTATATAGTCTGCTTACAAGTCCTTTGTCAGATATGTGATTTATAAATATATTTTCCAAGTCTGTAGCTTGTCTTTTTACTCTCTTAAAAATGTTTTTGGCCGAGCAAAAGTTTTAAATTTTGATGAAGCCCAGTTTATTTTTTTCTTTTACAGATCATGATTTTTGGTTTCATATCTAAGAATTCATTGCCTAATTCAAGGTCACAAAGACATTCTTCTTTATCTTCTTTTAAAAATCTTATAGATTTATGTTTTACATTTAAGTCTATGAATCATTTTGAGTTAATTTTTGTATGAAACTTGAAGTATAGTCAAGGTACATTTTTTTTTGCATATTGGGTATCCAATTGTTCCAGTACCATTTGTTGAAGCATTGTTCTTTTTTTCAATCTCTACTTTCTTTTTTTATTTTAATCCTCTTTTCTCTTAGTTCTTCAGATTGGATAATTTCTAATTATTTATTTTCAAGTTCACTCACTTTTTTTCTCCATCATCTCCATTGCTGTTGAACTTATCCACTGATTTTTTTAGATTTAAGATATCATATTTTTCAGTCCTAAAATTTTAATTTAGTTCTTTTTTCTAGTTTCTATTATTCTTTTGAGAGTTTCTGTCTTTCCATTCATTTCAAGAATGTTCACCCTTACTTCATGGAACTTATTTATGATAGCTGTTTTAAAGTCTTTGCTAATTCTAGCATCTGGACCATCACGGTGTTGGTATCTGTTTATTGTCCTTTCTCTTGAGAATTGGTCAGATTTTCCTGGTTCTTTGTATGTTGAATAATTTTAAATTGCTTTCTGGATATCTTGACAATTACGTTATGAGACTGGGTCCTGTTAAAATCCTCTTGAGAATAGAATGTCACTAAATTTTGTTGTTGTTTTAGCAGGAAATCAACACAGTTAGGTTAAGACCACAAGTATTGTCCCACTTTCTGTGGGCAGTGTTTCAAATATCATTTCAGGACTCACTGCCTTTGTTTTTATTGTCCCAGTATATGAGACACTTAGGAGTGTGTTTGGGACTTGGGAGTGGTTTATATCATAGCTCAGCTCTCAGAGCTTTCATTCTGCTTCTTTCGGTTCTGTGCTGCTTATTCATAGCTTGGGGGTGAGCCCAGGACTTGAGTCAGTTCATACACAGAATTACAGGGATTCCCTTTTCCAACTCTCTTCTCTCTGGGATTTTCTCTACATTCTCTGGCTCCCGAGGCCCCCTTTTCCCAATTCCTTTGGCTGGAAAAATGGATTTTTCTCAGACTTGTAGCCCTCCCTCCCCTTACCACACTGTCATACAGTTCTGTGTCACTAGAGCCACCCTTGGGGTGAAGCAGCAAGAAAAAAAAATAATGGGGATTCCTCCCACAGTTTCCACACACTGGGATCCCTTTTCTGGGTTCCCCTGAACTTGTCAGAGAGACAAGCCCCCAGGTGCCTGCACCACCACCAACATTGTCACCACAGCAGTGCAGACCCACGACTGGGGCTGGAAGTCCTCTAGCCAGAAAGAGTGGGATTTCTATTGGAGCTTGGGGTGCCCACCTCTGCTTCAAAGTTCCGTGACTCAGGCCTCCAGGCTGCCTTCACATCAAGTCAGGAGACACAAGAGGAAAAAAAGAAACAGGAATCTCACTGGTACTGGTCATTCTTCAAGTTTTGACTGCCCTCCCCTGTCCACCTGCTACTGTTTCCTTTCTAGAGTCCTCAGGTTGTCACTTTATGTGTTCTGTCCAGAGTTTTCAGTTGTAATCAGTGGAAGAGATAGACTAAGTGAGCTTACTCCATCTTGGCTGGCCCTGGAAGTTCTAGAAATTTTATGTGTGTGTGTGAACATTTGTGATATAATATTTCAACCATTTAGATTGGATAGTTATGATATTGAAACAATTATTGAGATTAAATGAGATCACCAAAGAAGTGGGTTTAGATAGAAAAGAGAAGAGGTCCAAGAACTGAAGCCTGGGGCACTCCAACCATTAAAGGTCAGGGAAATGAGGAAAAATGAGATCAGAGACAAGATGAAAAGCCAAAGAGCCAAGCGTCCTGGATGCCAAGAAGAGCGTTTCAAGGAGGAAGGAGTGATCCACTGGGTCAAATGCTGCCAATAAGTAATATGAAGACTGAGAATTTGCCTTTGGATGATTCCTATGGTTGTGGGGGGAATTAAGCGAGATGTTGCGTAGAACGGCTCAGCATGTGCCCAAGAAACAGAAAGCATTATGAAGTTCCTGAGTGTCCCTCAGGACAAATGGCCTTTACCCACTTTGCTTCTTCGCCTGGTATTCTCTCCTCTGCTTATCCATATTGGGAACCAACTTGGTTCCCACCTGTTCTCGGAAACATTTCCTGGGTATAGTACTGTAAATCTCAGCGACCTCTCTCCCCTCTGGGATCCCCTGACTCACGCGACCCGTGCTGCAAAGCCACAGAAGGCAATGTGGTGTGCTGAAGCCTCCCTAGACTCCAGGGTGAGACTGCCTGCACTGGAGTTTCAGCTCTACCACTTACCAGCTGGGTGAACTTAGGGAAGCTATGTCACCTCTCCGAGCTTCCATTTCCTCATCTTTAAAATCAGGATAAACACAACTACCTCATCTGCACTGTTGTGAGGAACAAATGAGATAATACATATAAAACCTTTGGGTTCAGCAGACAGAGGTTTTTTCTTCTCTTTCCAGCTACACAATTTAGCATTGTTTCACTGTGCTAGTTTTGTCTTACCAATAACCTTGTAAACTTCTTGAGAGTAGGAGTTATGTCTTTCTGTTCCCTATTGCATTGAGCATGTTAATGGGTTCCCAAGCTTGACTGGCATCAGAAGTATCTTCCAACCCAGAGTATAAATTATAGCCTGTCATAAAGAAACACACAGCTGTGGTGTCTAGTTTGCAGGTAGCAAGTCATGAGGCATGCTTAGCATGTCCGGCCTGTTTCACAGAGAAGGTCTGAAATGGAAGATGTTCCTATCTAGGTATGCATCTTTCATCCAAAGAAAGCTTGAATCTTGTTTTCATGGTGACAATCATGAACTATGAAATTCGAGATAGCAAGGAAACAGAAGACATAACGTAGGCAAAGTAACAGAGGATTAACTAACTTCAGCAAAGCTAAAGCAAGCAGGCTTGAAAGGGATGGCAGAACTTGGTGGCTAAGGCATTACGAGGTGGTGGAAAGAGCACTGGGTAGACAATCAGGTGAACTGGTTCTGGTCTCAGTTTTGCCCCTCACCACTTGGGTGGCTTTGACTGAGTCGATAAACCACCTCTCCCCAATACATACACCTTGGTCTCCTCTTCTCTGAAATAAGGAAGTGGGGGCCTAGGCGGGTGATCTCTGAGTTCCCTTTCAACTCAAGGACCCATTCATTCAACACACATTCATCAGTCTCTCATGGGCTTGGTACTGGGAACACAGAGAAGAAAACCACGAAACTGCATTAGTCATTGTTCTAGGGGTAGACCACAGCGATGTCAAATCCCGTATATCTTCTCAATTAATATAAGGACATCAACAATCAGTCAAGATTGCTTCCTATTTCAACCATTGCTCCTATAATAGCCAACTTCCTGCATGACCAATGCAAAAACTGCAATGAATTTGAAGGAACAGACTCCTTACCTATTCTTCCTCTCACTTAGAGAAAACCATGCTCCATGTTGAATTACCCCTGAAAGACACAAGTCGTGTGTTTCTCCAGGTCACAAATGGTGACTTGCTAGCTTACGTCCTGATCCCATTTTCTGAAAGCTATGTCACAGTTGTTCTGATAAGAGGGAGATTCCTTCAGGGAGACACTGACCTTTCTTAAGGAAAAAATTAATTTATACTAAGCCAGTTGTATGCTTTGTTTCTGTCGTAGATCAGCCTCACCTCTGGATTGCACCAAACTTAGGTACATAGGACCATTACTACGATTTATCATGAGCTGATTACCTGGCCAATTTTTCCCTTACGAAATAAAGTGAGAAAAATCAAACTAACCTTCCATTCAATGGAAGGTATTCTAAATGTCAGTTCCTTTCATGCTCAGAGAGTCTGGGCCGCCCAGATGATCACCCTGTTTGATGTGATACCCCACAGCTGCCTAGCCAGCACAATGCTCCTCTCCAAGGGCCCATCCACTGCCAATCATTTAGCACTTCTCTTTGCCCTTGTGTGTGTGTGTGAGAGAGACAGAGAGAGAGAGAGGGAGGGAGAGAGGGGGAGAGAGAGAGAGAGCAGGCAGCTGGGGCTGTTTGGGAGCCCAGGGCTGCCACAATAAATCAAAATCCCTAACACCAGACACACGCTCATTCTTCTGTGTTAATTTATTGTGGGGTTTTATTATTATTCACACAAAGAGAGGCTACATTTATTTTCCTGGGTGAGGAGAGGCAGGACTGGACATTTGAGTCTCCTGAACAAAAGTACTAAGGAAGAGTGAGGCCACGCTGGGGGTGGGGGTGGAGGGTGGGGGGCTTTGAAGTCGGCGGCTCACCCAGGTATGGCTTGCCTGGAGAGTGATTCAGTCCGTAGGAAAACAGCACACATCTTCAATCCTCAGACGTACCGCTTTGCTTTTCTGAATCCGTAAGGCCATTGTAAGTGTAAGACTCTGCCTTGGTTTTTCAGTTTCAAAGCGACTACCATTTCTAACCAGAAATCTATAGGGGCATAAGGTTTGTCTTTGTCTCCAGCCTCCCTCAGTGAGTTGGTAAGCTCCCTCAAGCCTCTCTCAGCAACCTTGTGTGACTGTATGAGGGGGAAAAAAACTTCTGATACATTGTTTCATCAAATCGCTACTTTCCCTCAAGCTCCCTAGATTTTACTTTGTTGCATTGGGAATTAGAAAGATTCTGAGGCTTTCTTATATTTCTGAAAGGGAAACTTTCGGGTATGCTGATAATGGCTAACCAGCCTGCAAATATGTTAGCTTTTCTTCTCCTTAGCACATAATCTCAGCTGTGAATTTCCACTTCCCAAGAGGGAAGAGCTGAGCGAGCATCAGTATAGAGCATCCACGCAGCCTGGCTTAAAATGGGCCTGCACCGCGTCTTGATACCTATTCCAAAACTCCGGGTAGAGCGACATGGGAACGTGCTTATAGACGAAAGCAATTTTTTAAAAATGTGGCTGGGTTTATTTATTAGAAATTAATATGGCTCTGTGGGGACTAGTTTTGTGACAAGTTGTGTCATTTGTAGGACTGGTTGGGGGTCCATATACCACAGCTGTTCATTTTCTCAGGTGCTGTGTATTCCCTATGAGATAGTCTTCATCCACCGTTAGCCTCATCCCTAATGGCCTATATTAATTTATAACTGAGGGGAATTGCAAAAATACACTATGTTTCACAGAAGCAAGGCAAGCTCTTGTAAGCCTTTTAAAGTCATAATAAATTAAGCTGCAAAGAATGCCAGTATTTATATTGCATCATTTTTATAGTTATTGCTGCTATTTTTCTTATGCTACCTTAATTAAGATATGTCTTTGGGGGATTAACTTCTGTTGGGAAAAAGCAGAATTTTAAAAAATAGCTTTATATATGGACAGCTAATTTTCAACAAAGGAGCTAAGAACATACAATGGAGAAAGGAAAGTCTCTTCAATAAATGGTGTTGGGAAAACTGGACAGCCACATGCAAAAGAATGAAAGTGGACCATCTGCTATCGCCATTCACAAAAATTAACTCAAAATGGATCAAAGACCTGAAGGTGGGACCTGAAACTATAAAACTCATAGAAGAAAATATAGGCAACACACTATTTGACATTGGTCATAAAGGAATCTTTTTGGATGACATGCCTACCCAGACTAGGGAAACTAAAGAAAAAATAAGCAAGTGGGACTTTATCAGATTAAAGAGCTTCTACAAGACAAACGCAACCAGAATCAAGATGAACAGACAACCCACCAGCTGGGAGAAAATATTTGCAAAACATACATCTGACAAGGGGTTGATCTCCATAATATATAAAGAACTCACACAACTGAACAACAAAAAAGCAAACAACCCGATCAAAAAATGGGCAGAGGAAATGAACAGACACTTCTCCAAAGAAGATATACAGATGGCCAATAGGCACATGAAAAGATGTTCAACATCACTAATCATCAGGGAAATGCAGATCAAAACAACACTAAGATACCACCTCACGCCTGTTAGAATGGTTATAATCACCAAGACAAAAAACAACAAATGTTGGAGAGGATGTGGAGAAACAGGAACCCTCATACACAGCTGGTGGGAATGCAAACTGGTGCAGCCTCTATGGAAAACGGTATGGAGATTCCTCAAAGAATTAAAAATAGAAATACCCTATGATCCAGCTATCCCACTACTGGGAATCTATCCAACGAACCTGAAATCAACAATCCAAAGAGGCTTATGCACCCCTATGTTCATTGCAGCATTATTGACCATAGCCAAGAAGTGGAAGCAACCTAAGTGTCCCTCGACTGATGATTGGATCAAGAAGATGTGGTATACATATACAATGGAATACTACTTAGCCATAAAAAAAAGACAAAATCGTCCCATTTGCAACAACATGGATGGGCCTGGAGGGTATTATGTTAAGTGAAATAAGCCAGAAAGAGAAAGACAAACACTGTATGATCTCACTCATACGTGGAATATAAACCAACACATGGACAGAGAAAACTGTACTGTGGTTACCAGGGGCAATGGGGGTAGGGGGTGGGCACAAGGGGTGAAGGGAGACATATATATGGTGATGGACAAACAAAAATGTACAACCCAAAATTTCACAATGTTATAAACTATTAAAACATCAATGAAAAAACAAAACAAAAAAAATAGCTTTGTTTTACTTCTGTGAATAAAGAGTAGGTGCTGTGGGTTAACCAGATGGTAAAGAGAGGTGGGGAGCTCTGATCTGGGCTCTCGTTCTGGTTCTACCACATACTAGCCAGGTGACTTGGGTGTTATTTTCCCCCTTTGGTCCTCAGTCTTGGGAAAAGAAGAAGTTGGACTAGCCAATCTCTGGAGCCCTTTCCCTGGTTCTTTGACCACCCTCAGATTGATAACTAAGCAATCAAGCCAATCTCTGCCAGATTTGTTCATGTCAATCATGAAACGCGCCGAAATAGTTAAAACCTATGTTAGTTTTTAACGACTGATCTGGGTAGTCCATTCAGTATCCAGATTGATCATTCCACAGCTGGTTGTTATGACAACCAGAAGCATTGCTGCAAAAGCCAAGGACTCAGTGGAGAGAAATGGACACAACCAGAGGCCCCTCTGCTATGGGAGCTTTAAAGGGGCTGAGTTGGCCCTCTGGATTTGTTGTCTCCAGCCCAGGGCCAACACTGGCCCCATCAGTCTTTCTGTCTGATACAAAGTTTTGTGCTTACTCATTTTACAACAGCTTTGTATTTAATCTACAAAGCAACCCTGGTTGACTTGAAAAATCCCTTGGTGTAGCCAACCATAGCCTGCTCTTCAAACTAATTATTTCTCTTTGTTTATGAAAAATATCTATATGCCTAGTAAATTCTTGTCCATGTATATCTCCATTTTCATTAATTTTATGCAACATAGCCCAAGCAATAACTCAATCTGTCTGGTTAAGAAGGGCACACAATACCCTTTTAAGGTTGTGCAATCACAAAAGATTTCCCCTCTTTAGTTCATCTTAAAAAGGCATGCTATTTTCCAGGTCGAAGAGAAATAACACAGCAATCATTCCTGCCAGGCTCTCCTCCAATAGGCCACACTCCACCAAGCAGGACACTGGCTGTCACCACTTACGGTAAATCTCTAGACGGTGGAGCCATCTTTGCTAGTCAGAAATATTTCCTCACTGCACTGGTTCTGTTTGATTGGTCGTGGGTTTATGCAGTTCCTGGCACAAGGAGGGCCTTTTCCTTTTCTGCCAGGTTTCTTTCAGACTTGCTACAGCCTATTTTCAACTCTGGCTCAGAAGCCAACCCACAAAACTACCTTTCCAATTGCTCCTTTTGGCCCAGAGAACGTCATCCAGTTTCCAGTGAAGGCCTCAGTCAAAGGCCTTGTTGTTCTGGGAGCTGGTACCCCAGTGGGATGGGCCGTTGCCAACCACGTCTCCCTCACCCACCCCAACCCTGGGGACTATTGGGGCACTTTGAGTTCCCACAACCACATAAGCAGGCACTGAGGGTCTGGGATGCCATTGGACAAGGTTGCAGGGCATAATTATGGGGTTCTGAAACTCATGACTTATAAAGACCCTGGTCAAGCTGACCCTAAAAATAGAAAAGAAAAGGTTTTCAAGCAACAGCAAATAATAATAATATGGATTAGGTCTCAAACTAACACCAACTAATTTGGGATTTTAGGCCACTTAGCAGGAGACTTCCTATCCATCTTCCCAGACTCTATCCCTCCCCTTGTCCACACACAATGTTCCCTTTCTCAAGAAGTAATTTCTGTTAAAAAGCTTTTATTGCCCAGTTTATGGGGATTTCATTCTCAGATTTATAATACTTCTCAGGCTCCATACACATAAGCCATGGAATCTTGATTTCTGAAGAGGGAGTAGCTGCTGAAGAAGACATCAGATTTGGCCAATGCCACACTTTCTTTAGGGGAAGACTTTGTCCCTGGAACTGAGAAAGGGATAATGCTCATAATGCCATGTGGTCAGTGGTGGCTGAACCTCATGTGAACTGAGTCACCTGATGCCACCTCTATCCATCCCTTCCCCTCTCGTTACCACTCTCACTTATTTGATAATGGGATGGGAGACATCAAGTCAAAATATTTATTAAGCACTGCATGCAGAATACAGGCCAAAGCATAAAGAACAGGGAGAAGGGAATCAAAACTGATAGCTCAGGCCTTCACAGTCTCTTACCAGGGCTCTCACTGTAGCCTGATAATTGGTCTCCATGCTGCCAACTTCTCCTCCACTCTCTAATCCAATGGTTCTCAAGCTTTAGGGGCATCAGATTCACCTGGAAGGATTATTAAAACACAGGTTTCTGGGCCCCAGCCCCAGATTGTCTGATATGGTAGGTCTGGGACAGAGGCAAGAATTTGCATTATTGACAAAGTTTCCAGATGATTCATGGCCCAGGGACCATACTTTGAGAACCACTGCTCTAACCCATTCTCTCTGTTTCTGGAATGATCCTCTAGCATAGGAGTCCAATCAAGTACTCACCACCCAGTCATCATGGAATAAAGTCTCACCTCAACATGACATTTAGGGCCTCCACAACATGGTCCCAGATGGTGTGTGCAGCCACAACCTCACATATCCCATATTCTAGCTCTTAGGTTGGGTTCCCTCAGAAGCAATCCCTAAGACAAGGATTTGAAGGGTAATGCCAGGAAGCAGTAGTACAGGAGGCAGTAAGTGAGACAGGGAAAGACAGGAAAGCAATACAAGGTTAGTTAACGAGAAGATTACTGCTATGGGCAACTGGGGCTCAGTCTCACTGGGGGCCTCTGGAGGACTGCATAGAACACACCTCAGATTTATCCTGCCAGAGGGCTGAGGGACCTGGGGTATTATCCACCAATTTCTGCCAGTATTGGTTGAGGGCTAGTTCTAGACCCATTAACGGCCCATCACTTCAGGCGTGCCCCTGTACAAGTCTAATTCACTCCGAGGCCAGAGAAAGCCCTCAGGCAGAGCCCTAGGTACCTGACGTAGGAAGCCATCAGGTCAGGGTACATGGACATGGTGAGTGCTGAGGGTTCTTTAATGGGGCACCATCAGCTTCTGCTCCACAAGTCCAACCCATCCTCTTAACACCCAGCTCTTTCACACATCTGCTCTTCTGCTCAGAAGGGCCCAAGCCTGCCTTCTCTTGCTCTGGCTCTCTGGAAGACAAAGCTTTGGATGGGGCTGAGCGGATTCTTTAGAGCTTGGGTGGGCAGCAGCCTGGGTGGTCCTTGGTTCAACACACAGAAGTTTGTGAGACCAGATGAAATTAAGGAGCCCGGGGGCAGCTGGTGAGTAGAAACAGAAGCACCAAGAGGGCCAGGAGCACTAGGGAAAGAGGCTTCACGGTGGGGTGGTGGCTTGGGGTGCTGACAAAGCAGCTGAGGGGGTGTCTGCAGGCACAGTCTTTTGAAGTCACCCTTTGGGACAAATTTTGAGCCCTTTTGCCTTCTTTAGGCCAGTGGCGGCCACCTGCCCTGCAGTGATTATGAAATACAAAAGAACGTAAGAGAAAATAGTGGAATTAGATCACGCTATTGCCAAAATGGATGCTCCTAAAGCGCATCGGCTGGGAAAGAAGAGCCTGCACATCACTCACGGGTGTGGTCACGGTGACTGCACCCTGGCACTTAGGTGAAGTGCTGCCCCTCCCAAGTGCTGTTAGAACCCCCTCCTTCTCAGTCTTTGCCTCAGGCATTGAGCCTCAGAAATTGTTAATTTCTTGAGAACCCAACAAGTTGAGAGGATTCGTGCCCTTGATTTTCAGACAGACCACTTTTTCTGCTAATGGGGTTATGAGAGTGTGCATTTATGGATAGCTTAAAGTGATTCAGAGCAACAAATGTGTGTAACATTGGTGTGGGTGGGTGGACAAGAAAGACAAGAATAATAAACAACAAAAATTCCCATTTAACGTTATATAGTAACTTAATATGCACCATATAAAAAATAAAATGTCATCTCTAAAAAAAATAGAAATTTTTTCCTAAGGAAATCTTCTTCTGACTGAAACAGTCTTATGCTCATAAAATGTTAGTGAGTGGCTGGTTCATATCCTTTTTTTTAATCCCCTTATCCTTTTTAATCACAGTTGAAGTGATATATGCATGAACTTTGCAAGGCATACGAAAATATAATTTACTTGACATGATTTGGGGAGAGAAAAACTGCAATATATTAAACATCACTCAACCACATTATTTAGAAAGAAGAAAATCAGAGACACTAATTGCCCATGATGGCTATTTATACAACGCACCACTGGAGTGAAGGGATACTGGTTGCTCTGGAAATAGGCAGTTTAAATTTGATCCAGAAGGCAACCAGTGGAGCCAGTAAAGACACATAATCTGGGAGGTGACATGTTTTCTCTGTTAAAGTTCAGCTATTGAGAGGGTAAAGAAACAAGACTAGGCTCTAAATCTAGTTTAGAAACCTCAAATGAGACTGCAGAATGGGAAAACTTCGTCCCCTTTCCTATCTCATTCTTCTGCTTGATGTCCTTCCCTCAGATGCCCACTGTCCTGAGCATGACCCCTAAGTGTCCCAAACTCAACTGGGCAATGACTCCAGCTTCACGATGATCCTTTCTCTCCTCCACATCAACGAAAATGTACCTGTTCTGTGTCTTAATCTTCAAAAGTTCACTATGTGATTGATTAGCTATCATCTATAATCTAATAAACAAATTCCCATAGAGTCAAGGACTAATGGCGGTACAAGGAGAATTCATCAAATTCCCATTTCAATCTGGGTATCACATAGGAAGGTCCTATTTTTCTTAATGGATCCTGTTAGTGTGAACATTAAAATTGAAGTGAATAAATGCACCCAAATAAAAACACCTCAATGTTTTAAGGATTCTAGTAGTACCCAAAGAAGTTGTGATGGGGATGACTAGATTTAGTTGCCAAATCATTTTGTTCATGGTGTTGAAATTAGAGGATCCCTATTAGACAAAATAAAAGGAGAAAAGTCTACATTCGCACTCTTCCAAATATACAGGCTTGCTTGAATTTCCCCAAAACAAAAAGTCTAAGGGAGTAAGCTTAGAATTTCCAGTTCTAATAAATTAGAAATAGATTTTTATCTTTCTCTGGTAAAATGTAAGTTCTAGTTTCCATTTCTCAAATCATTCCTTTAGGCAGTGTTCCTGTAATGGTACTGGTCTCTCTAAGCCTTAAGGTATCTTTGTGTTGACTCACTGCCAGGCAATACAAATTGTCATCGGAGTAAAAGATGACCAACACAGCCACTCAAAGACACTAACCAGTTTGTGCCAATGGCATGGAAGCCTCTCCAACAAGGTTCTCCAAAAAGGGCCTATGCCCACTCCCAAATGACCTTCACGCCGAAAACACTATTCCTTCACTCCTGAAGAAGATGTTGCAGCTAATATTGTCAAGTAGGATTACTTTGGGGAAAGGAATGGAAATTAAGTTTTACTAGGAGTACCTGCAATGTACCAGGCAGTGTACTAAGGTGCTTTTATAGACCTTTATTTCCTTCATTTGTCGCAAACACTTGTAAGATGGGTGTTGTAATTCTCCACTTCTAAAAGAGAAACCTCAAACAGAAAAAAATACTTGCCGCCTAAGTTAATAAGTGGTAGAACCAAAACTGGCTCCAAAACCCATGTCATTTCTACTAAATTAGTGGTTCTCAAGGTATGATTCCCCAGACCAGCAGCATCAGCATCACCTGAGAACTTGTTAGAAATGCAGATTCTCAGGCTTTACTCCAGATCTACTGGATGAGAAACTCAGACAATTTCAGAAAGTCAGAAATTTGTGTCTTAACAAGCCCTCTAGGTGATGCTGATGCTCCTTAAAGTTTGAGAACCCCTGCCCTAGACAACAAATCCACCATGACCGTATCCAGGGATGAGCTGACCACAGCTTGGCCCCTACCAGGGGCATTTAATCATCACAAGCCCAGATACAAGCTCACCATTCTGTAACCTCCCTGTACTCAGATGGTCTCTTCTTCTTCTTAGTCTCAATGCCCATCATTGTCTGTGTAATCTTTTTGCCAATTTATCACATATGTCTTATGACAGCTCTTCCACTGGGGCCTGAAACTCTTAGACTTTGCAGTGATTTTTCACATTTGTCTTCCACTTAACAGCGCCTGACAACAGTGGCTTGCATAAAGCAACAAGCTCCATAACTATTCGTTTCCATGATGAATGGATATATCAGAAGTGCTGACAATCGCTTTGTATACCACAAGAATATTGGAATATTCTTCAGTCTGGAGAGCACCTATTAAATGAAATGCTGACAAATGAGAACGTGTCCTCCTCAAGACCAATGCTTCTTAAACTCTAACGTGCACACAAACCACCTGAGGATCTTGTTAAAATGCAGATTCCATTCAGGATTCTAAATTCCTACAAGCTCCCAGGTGATGTCCATGCGGCTGGTCCGCAGACCACACCTTGAGTAGTGTGGTTAGGGTGCCCATGATCTGAAAACTGTGACACAGGAAGAATAATAGTTCAGGTGGGGACCTATGTGGCTGGCTTTGGATATTTGAAGGTGAGGAGTAGTACATTCACCCTTAGCTGGCCCAAGGGCAGTGAGAGGAAGCTATATTACATTTAGAAGATTTCAATTTCAGCTCAATAGAGAGGAACTTCCAAACAATCAGAATTATCTATGCAGTACACGGCTTGCCTCAAAATACCTGGGCACACTCTATCTATCTCCCCCAGCCCTGGAAGTGTTGCTGCAGATGAGGGACCATTGGGCAGAGGGAAAGCAGGAGAGAATCCTGAATTGAACAATCCAATCCAGACGGTTCCAGGGCTGATTCAGCAAGGTTTAAGTACTACAGTCTTTCCTTCCCCAACTGAGAGCAGAGACCACATCTCATTCTTATTAATAATGTTGTCAGTGTTCCAAATATAGGTAAGACGTGTATTCTGAAGAAAATATGAAATCATAAAAGTACAAAGGAAAAGTGAAAATCAATTAAATCCTATTACCCAGAGAAAACTACTGTGAACATTTTAGACTATTTCCTTCAAGCCCTTTTCTAAGCATACATATATTTTTAAATAGTTGAAATTTTCTCCACATAAAATTTTGAACTCTGAACTTTTCCCTTAGTATTTGTATCTTAAGTAATTCCTCATGTCATTAAAAAATGCTTCTTAATTGCTGCATCATATTGTTTCCTTGTATGTATTGAAATGGATTTAATCAACCCCTAATTGTAGGCCATCTCTGCTATTTCCATATCTTCACTATTTTACATAATGTTACAAAGACTAACTTAGTGCATAAATCTTGGCTGCATCTCTGATTACTTCCTCAGGATGCCTTACTAGAGTATGGATACTTTAAGGCTCTAAATAGATAGTCCCCTATTGCTTTTCAGAAAAGTTGTACCAGCAGAAATGAGAGAAAGTACAGATTCCTCATTTTCCTCAGCAACAGGGAAATTGCCACTTTTAAAATTCATGACATTGCTTTCATAGAAATAGAACCTTATTATAGTATTTCATTAACATTTCTTTGATTACATTCAAGGTTAAATACAATTTTAGGTTTGTCAACCATTTTTATTTCCCTGTTTTGTGACTGAATTCTTTACTTATTTTCCATTAGTCCTAGAATATTCCTTATCAAATGTGTATGACATACTTTTTACATATCAAAGATCAATCTGATGAGCCATCATTTGTTGTATCTGTTTAGAAGATATACTGTCTGACTTTATGTTTTTGATGTTCTAAAGTTTTAATTTCATTATCAAATCTATTAATCTTTTTCTGCTGCCTTCAATTTCCTTTGTACTTGGAAAGTTCTTCATTCAGAGTATACCTAGTCAGTAAATGCTCAGTTTTTATGGTTTGAATTTTGACAGTGAATTTAATCCACTTATAATTAATGTTCAGGTGGGCCATATAGTTTTCTTTTCTGAAGAGGTATTTTTCTAGTCAACGTATTGAGTAATGCAGCTCTTCTCCCACTGAATTTTTTTACATTTAAAGCTTTTGTTTATTAAAGGTACAAAAACAGTTTGCTCTCTAAAAGTTCATCAATATTTCTAGTGATGGTTTATGACTGAGTATACATCATTTTTTTTAATTCTTGATTTAAAACTTCCGGGGCCGGCCCAGTGGCATAGTGGTTGGGTTTGTGGGCTCGGCTTCGGCGGCCCGGGGTTCGTGGGTTCGGACCCCAGGCACGGACTTACACACTGCTTGTCGAGCCATGCTGTGGCGGCGTCCCACATACAAAAATGGAGGAAGATTGGCACAGATGTTAGCTCAGTGACAATCTTCCTCAAGCAAAAAAAGGAAAATTGACAACAATGTTAGCTCAGGGCCAATCTCCTCACCAAAAAAAAAAACCTGCAATAAGTTGTCTTAAACCAAGTTAACTTCATTTTACTACTTGTTATGTCTCGACTTTTCATCTTGAAAAATTTCAAAATTACAGAAACATTAAAAGAATAATACAATGAATACCCATATACCTTCCATGTATATTCACCAATTGTTAGTATTTTGGCATATTTCCTTTAACTCTTTATCTGTTCTGCCTCCCCCCTCCCTCTTTGTTTTGTTGTTTTCCTGAACAACTTGATAGATGCAGTCATTTTCACGCTTGAACTTCACCCAAAAATCTTCACCATGAATCTCCTAAAAACAAGAGCATTCTTCTTACATAAACAAAATACTTGGGAAACAACATTCATACAATACTGTTATCTAATAAACTGTCCATATTCAAATTTCCCCAATTGTTCCAATTATATCCTTTATAGTTTTATTTTTCCTGATCTAGAACCCAATCAAGGATTACACACTGTATATAGTTATTGTGGCCCATTAGTCTCCTTTTGTTGTCATTCATGATATTGAGAGTTTTAATATTTCAGGCCAGTTGTCTTGTACAATGTCTCACAGTCTGGTTAGCCTGAGAGTTTATTCAAGAGTAGATCCTGGGGCCAGCCCTGTGGCATAGTGATTAAGTGCACACACTCCGCTGCTGGCGGCCTGGGTTCGGCTGAGCGCGCACCGACGCACCACTTGTCAGGCCATGCTGTGGTGGCGTCCCATATAAAGTGGAGGAAGATAGGCACAGATGTTAGCCCAGGGCCAATCTTCCTCAGCAAAAAGAGGAGGATTGGCACGGATGTTAGCTCAAGGCTGATCTTCCTCACAAAATAAATAAATAAATAATTAAAAAAAAAAAAAGAGTAGAACCCAGTTAAATATTTTTGTTAGAAAAAATTAATAGGTGATGTTGTGTCCTTCTCAAGGCATCGCATCAGGAGACTCCTGATTTTTTTTTAATCAGTTTAATTGAGGTATAATTTACATGCACTAAAATTCACCAATTTTAAGTGTAAAATTGGATGAATACTGACAAACATACAGTCATGAAACCACCAATTCAGGCATGATTTAGAACATCTGCAACATCCCCAAAAGCTCCCATGTGGCCTTTTGCAATCAGTCCCCTGCCCACACCCCTGGCATCCACTGATCTGGTTTCTGCCACTACAATTTTGCCTTTTCTAGAATGTTATATGAATAGATCATACAGACTTCTCTTCTCTGTCTTCTTTCACTTAACGTAATGCTTTCAAGAGTCATCTATGTTGTTGCATGTATCAATAGTTTGTTCCCTCTTTTTGGTGAGTAGTACTCAATTGCTTGGCTATATCATAGTTTGCTTAACCATTCACCAGTTAATTGACATTTGAATTCTTTCCAACTTGGGGCTATTATTAATAAAGCTGCTACGAATATTTGAGTATAAGTGTTTGTGTGGACATATGTTTTCATTTCTCGTGGGTATATACCTAGGCATGGGATCACTGGGTCATATGGTAATTATGTTTAACTTTACAAGAGACTCCCAAACTGTTTTCCAAGGTGGGTGGACCATTTTGCATATCCACCAGTTGCTCTGCATCCTAGCCAGGATTTGGTATTGTTAATATATATTTTTTTTATTTTAGCCAATCTAATGGGTGTGTATTGGTGGCACATTGTGGCTTTAATTTGCATTTCCTTAATGGCAAATAATGTTGAACTCCTTTTCGTGTGTTTATCTGCCATCCAAATATGTTCTCTGGTGAAGTGTCTCTTCAAGTTTTGGGCCTATTTTTTTAATTGGGCTGTTTGCTGAGTTTTGAAAGTTCTTTATTTATTCCGGATACAAGTCCTTTGTTGGATATGTAATTTACAAATATTTTCTCCCAGTCTGTAGCTTCTCTCTTCATTTTCTTAACTATATATTTTGAAGAACAAAAGTTTTAAATTTTGATCAAGTTCAATTAATTTTTCTGTGTTTCATGTTCACTAATCTTTTCTTCTGCAATGTCTAATCTGCTATTAATCCCATCCAGTATGTTTCTCCTTTCAGATATTGTATTTTTCACCTCTAGTAGTCCCATTTTGGCCTTTTTAATATCTTCCTCTCTTTTCATCATGTTCATGTTTTCCCCTGCCTTCTTGAACATATAAATATATTTATGTTAGCTGTTTTAATATTCTTATTTCCTAGTTCCATCATCATTATCATTTCTGGCTTCATTTCTATTGATTAAATTTTATTCTGGTTATGGGTGATATCTTCTTGCCTCTTTGCCTGCCTGAGAAGTTTTGATTGGATGCTAGACATTTTGAATTTTACTTTGTTGAGTGCTGTACTTTTTTTATTCCTTTAAATAGTATTGGACTTTGTTCTGGTATACCATCAAGTTACTTGGGGTCATCTGTATCCTTTTGAGGCTTCTTTTTAAGATTTGTAAGTGCAGATCTAGAACAGTTTTTAGTCTAGGGTTAATCTAGCCTTACTACTAAAGCAATACTCCCCTGAGGAGCACTCTACCCAAGCCCTCCACCTATGACAAGGTCTTTCCACTCTGTGGGAACACAAATTATTTCCAGCCCTTGATGAGCTCTGGGAATTCTTTGGCTTACTGCTATCCGACGGTTCTTTCTCCCAACTCGAGTAATTGTTTCTCACCCATTAGAAGATCAGAACTCAGCCAAAGCCAAAGACTACAGTGGATCCCTCTACAGATAATCAGAGCTCTCTCTTGCAGCTCCTTCATCTCCAGCACTCTTCCCCACAAACTCCAGACGCCTTGGCTTCTCTGAACTCCAATTCTTGTCTTCTAAACTTAGCAAGACCACCAGGCTTCCTTTAGATTCCCCCTCCCTTTACTGTGGCATGGAAACTGCCTCAAGATAGTAATCTGGGACAATCATAGGGCTCCCATCCCTTGATTCCTTGTTTTTAGGAATAACAGTCTTGCTCTGCTTATTGACCAATATCTGAAAAGAATTGTTTCACAATTTTGTTTTCTAGGTTTTTAGTTGTTTAAGGTGAGAGAGTGCATTTGGACCCTGTTACTCCATCACTACCAGAGAAACTGAAGTCCTCTTACTAATTGTTAATGTTGCCTTTATAGACAATCACACACATGCACACACGCATGCACACACACACACACACACAGAGGAGTCTGTTGTTTGTTTTATAGATCTGCAATTTATTCTTATGTTACTGTCATACTACTCCAATTATTATAACTTTAAAATCTGGGGAGGAAGAGACTCTGCTCGTTAACTTTTTCAATGTTTTAAAACTATTTTCATATATTTATATTTCCAAAAACATCATAATCATTTTGTTAAGTTCTCTCTTCAAACCCCACTGGGATTTTTATTTATATTATGTTAAGCCTGAAATTTAATTTGGGAAAAACTGACATCTTAACCATATTCAAACTTCCTATCCAGGAACATAGTATTTTTCTCCACTTCATTTTTATTTCTTGCTAATTTTTAGTGTGCTTTAAATGGTTGCTTCGTGTTTCAACCTAAGGTTATTCCTGGGTCTTTTAAGATATTTTATTGTTATTATAAAAGTGATTTTTCCATTCTGTTATCTAAATGGTTATTATTTGTTTACCAGAAAGCTGTTGATTTCTATATATTTATCTTACACTCATAACTTTTCTGAATTGTCTCATTAATTCTAAGACGGTCTTTAAAAATTATTCTCTTGGATTTTCTAGGTAAACTCTCTTATCATCTGAAAATAGGAATTATCTTGTTCTATCTACATGCAAAAGAATGAGGTTGAATCTTTACCTTACATCATATATAAAAATCAACTCAAAATGGATTCAAGACCTAAATGTAAGACCTGAAACTATAAAATTACAAGAAGAAAACATAGGGGAGAAGCTTCATGACATTGGATTTGGCAATGATTTCTTGAATATGACACCAAAAACACAGACAACAGAAGCAAAAATAGACAAATGACACTACATCAAACTTAAAAGCTTCTGTGTAGCAAAGGAAACAATCAACAGAGTGAAAAGAAAACCTACAAAACGGGAGAAAATATTTTCAAACCATATACCTGATAATAGATTAATATCCAGAATCTATAAAGAACTTTACAACTCAAAAACAAAAAACACTCAATTGAAAAATGTCTATTCATTTTAGAATAGAATAAACATTTCTCCAAAGAAGATATACAAATGGCCAACAAGCATATAAAAAGATGCTCGACATCACTAATCACCAGAGAAATGCAAATCAAAGCCACGATGAGATATCACCTCATACCCATCAGGATGGTCACTATTAAAAAAAAAAAAGCAGAAAATATCAAGTGATGATGAGAACATAGAGAAATTGGAACACTTGTGGACTGTTGGTGGGAATGTAAAATGGTGCAGCCACTAGGAAAACTAGTGGAGGTTCCTCAAAAATTAAAAATAGAATTATCATATGATTCAGCAATCCCACTTCTTGGTATATATCTAAAAGAATTGAAAACAAGATCTTTTTTTTTTTTTTGTGAGGAAGATCAGCCCTGAGCTAACATCCACAATAATCCTCCTCCTTTTGCTGAGGAAGACCGGCTCTGAGCTAACATCTATTGCCAATCCTCCTCTTTTTTTTTCCCCCAAAGCCCAGTAGATAGTTGTATGTCATAGTTGCACACTCTTCTAGTTGCTGTATGTGGGACGCGGCCTCAGCATGGCCAGAGAAGCGGTGCGTCGGTGCGCGCCTGGGATCCGAACCTGGGCCACCAGTAGAGGAGCATGTGCACTTAACCGCTAAGCCACCGGGCCGGCCCCAAAAACAAGATCTTTAAGAGATATTTGCACACCCATGTTCACTGCAGCATTATTCACAACAGCTAAGTGGTAGAAGCAACCTAAATGTCCATCAACATGGATAAAGAAAATGTGGTACATACGTATAGTGGAATATGATTTAGCCTTAAAAAAGAAGGAAATCCTGTCATATGCTACAGCATGGATTAACCTTGAGGACATTATGCTAAGTTAAAAAGCCAGTCATATAAAAACACATACTGCATGATTCCATTTATATGAGGTATCTAAAGTAGTCAAACTCATAGAAAAAGAAAGTAGAATATGGTTACTGGGAGCTGGGGGAGAGGAATAAATGAGGAGTGGTTGCTCAGTAGGTATAGAGTTTCAATTTTTCAAGATGAAAAAGTTCTAGAGATCTGTTGCACAACAATATGCGTATAGTCAACACTACTGTACTGTACACTTAAAAATGGTTAAAATGGTAAATTTTCATTTTACATGTTTTTTATCACAATAAAAAAGAAACATAATCCTTCCATGATGGAAAAAAATAAAACAAGACCAAATTCCTTGGAAAATTACTTATTTTCAGCAAAAAGTAATTGTGGCACTTAACTCACCAAAGTTCAACAGATTATAAATATATTTCCATTTGTCATTGTATATTATAAAGACCTTTAAAATGCAATTATTATTCTACAAGTCACACTTTTATTTGAATTTCCAGAGCAAGAAATCAAAATTCAAAGGATTTTGTCTAATTGCAGAAACATCTATATAAATTAGTAGCCAAATAATGTATCATATAAGAATTCCAGAATAAATTCTTTTTAAAAGAAAAAGAAAAAAATTATCTTATCCTATCCAGTAGTACTAATTCTCATTTCTGTTACATATTTTATGATCGTTGCCATATATTCCCCTAAATAATATCAAATAATAACAGGAACACTGGTCATCGTTGCTTCATTTAAGATTTAACATGAACATCTTTCCTTTTTCACTGTTAAGAATGATGTTACCTATTGATTTGAAATAGTTCTTCTCTATCTTGCTAAGAAAGTGTTCATGTATTGCTAACTTCTGCACTTTCATAAAAAATGAGTAGAGCTTATCTAATGTATTGTTGGCATTTAATGTGACAATCATATGCCTAATGCTAGGGACTGAATTGTGTCCCTTAAAATCCATATGTTGAAGCCTTAACCCTCAATGTGACTGTATTTAGAGATGGGGCCTTTAGAAAGTAATTAAGATTAAATGACGTCATAAGGGTGGGACCTAATCCGACAGGATTAGTGTCCTTTATAAGAAGAGATACCAGAGAGCTCACTCACTGGTATCTCTCTCTCCACCATATGAGAACACAGGGAGAAGATGGCCTGCTGCAAGCCTTAAAGAGAGCCTTAACCAGAAACCAACTCTGCTAGACCTTGATCTGGGACTTCTAGCCTCTAGAACCGTGAAACAATATATTTCTGTTGTTTAAGCCACCCAGTCTATGGTATTTTGTTATGGCAACCCAAGCCAATTAAACCACCTAAAGATACAATATATTAATTGACTTCTAAAAATTTACCATTTTTTCTTGCTGTGATGTAGCCTACCTGGTTAGCGCAAGTTATTTTTTTAATATACTGTTGGATTTGTGCTCATGATATTTTATTTAAGATATTTTTGTGTATATTTATATGTAATATTGAATATCATGTTCCTTTTCACACAACTTTTACCAATTATGGAATAAATGTTGTGCAACTTTTACAAACACAACTAAAGCAGCTTACTACCTTTAGTGTGGTGGTTAGGGCACAGACTCTAGAACCAGATTGATTAGGTTTGAATCCAAGATTCACCACTCACTAGCTGGGTGACGTTGGGCAAGTTACTGAACCTCCCTATGCCTTAGTTTTCTCAATAGTAAAATATGATAAAAATAGTAACTAACTGAAAAGTATATTAGAGAATTAAATGACCTAATATATGTCAGAGGTTTAGAACAATGCCTGTCTGATCCAGAGTACCTAAGGGATTAAGTTTTTGCTTAGAGTTTTTATCATCTACTGTGTTCTGAGCCTTAAAATAGTATAAAATTATCTCTATCTTAAAATTTTGAAAGAACTCCCTGATAAAATCTCTGTCCCCATTTCCTTATGTTATTTAATTTAATATTTTCATAACTTTTATGCTTTCTTCCTTAGATATGAGACTACTCGATTTCTCCTTTTTTAAAAAATATTTTTCTAATTTCTTAGCAGACACTTGCGCATAACATTTTCCTACAATTTTATAAAGCTCTGGCTTATATCTTCTATTGCAAGTATGATTCTCCATTTCATTATATGTAATGATGTTTACATAATAATTTCTTTTAGAACTGATTCGTGAATTTTATTACAAAATTCTATTGATTGCTGTTTCTGATTTATTTCTGATTTTAAATTCATGTTTTTCTTCTTCCATCTTTTTAGTGTGCGTGTGAGGAAGATCAGCCCTGAGCTAACATCTGTTGCCAATCCTCCTCTTTTTTGCTGAGGAAGATTGGTCCTGGGCTAACATCCCTGCCCATCTTCTTCTACTTTATATGGGACACCGCCACAGCATGGCCTGATAAGCTGTGCATAGGTCCGTGCCCAGGACCCGAACCTGTGAACCCCAGGCCGCCAAAGCAGAGAGCGCAAACTTAACCACTATGCCACAGGGCCAGCCCCTCTTCTTCCATTTTTCGATAGCTGTTGGTCTTTATCTAATTTGTTTATATAAATACTTATTTTGTTAATTTATACACTCTTCTTTATAAATCTAAGGCTATGAATTTACCTCTTATTGTATTATACAAAGATATTTGGTCTTTGTCCCCAGTTCCTGACACAGAGCTCCTAAGTCTCTTGTAATTTCTTGATTGACAGGGGTTGTACAGGCATCTTTTGTTCCAATGAGGCAATTTTTAGTGGGCCCCCAGATAGCTCCGGGATGGGTGCTGGTCACCAGAAAGATCAAGGCTTGATTAGAAGCCTAGAAGTTTCAACCCGCTCCCCAACCTCTGGGGAGGGGAGATGGGCTGGAGATTGAGTTAGTAATCGATCATGCTTACATGATGAAACCTCCATAAAAATCCCTAAATGACAGAGTTCAGAGAGCTTCCAAATTGGCGAACACATCCGTATGCCAAGAGGGTGGTGAATCCCAATTCTATGAAGAGAAGCCCCCGTGTATGGGACCCTTCTGGACCTCACTCTACGTACCTCTTCATCTGGCTGTTCATTTATATCCTAGATGATATCCTTTATAATAAACTGGTAAACATAAATAAAGTGTGTTTCTGAGTTATGTGAGCTGTTCTAGCAAATTATCAAACCTGAGGAGGCGATTGTGGGAAGCCCCGATTTATAGCTGATCAGTCATAAGTACAGGAGGCCTGGGACTTGCAACTGGCATCAGAAGTGGAGGCAGTATTGTGGGACTGAGCCCTTAACTTGTGGGGGTCTCTGCTAACTCTAGGTAGTTAGTGGCAGAATTTAATTGAATTGTTGAACACACAGTTGGTGCCCAGAGAATCAGAGAATTGGTTCTTGGTGTTGGAAAACACCTGAGACCTCTAAAAGCAACTTTGGTCATATTCCATAAATTTTGTAGGTTTTTTACAGCCTTATTGAAGTATAACTGATATACAATAAGTAGCATTAACCTACTTGCTGTCACTATAGATATTTGCATTCTTTAGAATTTTATGTTAATGGAATCATACAGTACTATGCTTTATTTCTGGTTTTGTTCACTTAGTTAATTTATTTTGAGATTCATCCAAGTTGATGCATGCATCAATAGTTCATTTCTAAGAAAAATAAATATGTGAGGTGACAGATATGTTAATTAACTAGACGGTAGGAATCCTTTCACAACGCATATGTATATCAAATCACCACAATGTATACTTTAAATATCTTACAATTTTATTTGTCAATTATACCTAAACAAAGCTAAAAAAATAGTGCATTCCTTTTTGGATATACTACAATTTATTTATTCATTTACCTGTAGATAGAAATTTGGGTTGTTTCCAGGTTGGGGCCATTATAAACAAAGCTGCTGTGACATTTGTGTGCAAGCCCTGTACGGACATGTGCTTTTATTTCTCTTGGGTAAATACTTAGGAGTAGAATGGCCATGAAAGTGTATGTTTAACTTTTTAAGAAACTACCAAATTATTTTCCAAAGTGGTTGTACCAGTTTACTTTCCCACCAGCGGTGTTCCAGTTGCTCCACATCCTTACCAACACTTGCTATGATGTAATTTTAGATGTTCTATTAGGTGTGTATAGACATCCTATGGTTTTAATTTGCAGTTCTCTAAACTATTCATGTTGAGCATCCTTTCACGTGCTTATTTGCCATCTGGATACCCTGCAGTACAATGTTGAGCAGAAGTGGTGAGAGCGTACATTCTAGTCTTTTCCTGATCTTAGAGGGAACGCATTCAGCCTTTCACTTTTAAAATATGACTTTGGTTGTAAGGTTTTTGTAGGTGCTTTTTGTTGTAGGTGTTGAAAAAGTCCCCTTCTACTCCTACTTTACTGGGAGTTTTAAATCAGGAATAGAGGTTGGATTTTGTAAAATTCTTTTTCTAAATCTATTGAAATGATCATCTGATCTTTTTCTTTTTTAATCTGTTACATTAATGACATTGATGATTCTTGAATGTTAAACCAACTTTACACTCTTGAGCTAAACTCACTTGGTCATGATGTAGTATCATATTTATAGATTATTGGATTTTTTTCTAAAATTTTGTTAAGAAATTTTGCATCTATGTTCATGAGAGATATTAACTTGTAGTTTCTTTTCCTTTAAATATCTTTTTCTGGTTTTTGTATCAGAGTAATGCTCAATTCTTAGAATGAGTTGGGAAGTATTTCTTTTTCATCAATTTTCTGGAAGAGTTTATGTAGAACCAGTATTATTTCTTTCTTTATTAAATGTTTGGTACAATTCCCCATTGAAGCCATTTTCCTTTTGCTAGAAGGACTACCTTTGCATTTCATATGAATTTTAGAATTGGTTGTCAATTTCTACAAAAATGCCCACTCAAATTGTAATTGGGACTGCATTGAATCTATAGATCAATTTGGAGAGAATTGCTCATGATGAACACTTTCATCTTTTCTATATCTGAAAAAGTCTTTCTTTTGCCTTCCTTTTAAAAAGTTTTCAAATTAAACCTTTTATTTTTGTATAATAGTAGACTCAAATGCAGTTGCAGGAAATAACACAGAGAAAGCCCATGCATTCTTTACCCAGTTCCACCAATGCCAACATTCTGAAAAACCATAGTACTGTATCACAACCAGGATATTGACATTGATAAAATCAAGATACAGAACATTTTTAGGCCAGCCTCAGTGGCCTAGTGGTTAAGTTTAGCATGCTCTGCTTCAGCGGCCCAGGTTCAGTTCCTGGGCGTGGACCTACACCACTCGTATGTCAGTGGCCATGCTGTGGTGGCGGCTCACATACAAAAAATAGAGGAAGATTAGCAACAGATATTAGCTCAGGGCAACTCTTCTTCAGCAAAAAAGAGGAAGATTGGCAACAGATGTTAGCTCAGGGCGAATCTTCCTCAGAAAAAAAAAGATACAGAACATTGTCATCATCACAAGGATTCCCCATGTTGCCCTTTTGTAGTCACACCAATTTCTCCTCCTCCCACCCTCCACACTACCCCTGTAATCTCTGGCAACCACTGACCTGTTCTCCATTTCTATATTTTTTTCATTTCAAGAATGTTATATAAACAGAATAATACAGTGTGTAACCTTTTGGGATTGGCTTTTTTCACACAGCATAATTCTCTGTAAACTCATCCAAGTTGTTGCATTGTATCAATAGCTCATTTCTTTTTATTGTTCTGTAGTATTTCACAGTACTGGGGTATTGCAGTTTGTTTAACCATTAATCCATTGAAGGATAGCTGAGTTGTTTCCAGTTTGGGACTATTACGAATAAAACTGCTATAAATATCCTTATATAGGGTTTTATATGAACACATGCTTTCATTTCTCTGGAATAAATGCCCAGGAGTGAAATCGTTGGGTTGTATGGTAGTTACATGTTTAGCTTTTAAGAAACTGCCAAGCTGTTTTACAGAGTGGCTGTACCATTTTATATTCCCACCAGCAACGTATGAGTGATCACGCTTCTCCACATCCAGCCAATGTTTGTTGTTGTCACTCTTTTTTTTGAGACATTCTGATAGATGTGTAGTGATGTTGCATTGTGACTTTGTTTGCATTTCCCCAATGGCTAAATGATGTTCTGTCTTTTCATGTGCTTATTTCTCATCTGTGTACCCTCTTTGGTGAATCTCTATTCATGTCTTTTGTCCATTTTGTAATGGATTATTTGTTTACTGTTGAGTTTTGAGATTTCTTTATATATTCTAGATACTAGTCCTCTGTTGGATATATGGTTTGCAAAGATTTTCTCTTGGTCTGTAGCTTGTCTCTTCATCCTCTTAACAGGGTCTTCTGCAGAGCAAATGTTTAAATTTGATGAAGTCCAATTTATCTTTATTTTCTTTTATAAATCACACTTTTGATGTCAAGTCTAAGAACTCTTCACTCCTCATCCTGAATGTTTTCTTCTGGTTTTTCCCTAAAAGTTTTATAGCCTTACATTTTATGTTTAAGTCCATGATCCATTTTGAGGTGATATTTGTATAAAGTATGAGGTTTAAGTCAAAGTCCTTTTTGTTTTTTTCCTATGGATGTTCAATTACTCCACCACCATTTGTTGAAAGGTTATCCTTCCTCCATTGAATTGCTTTTGCACTTCTGTCAAAGATCAGTTGGTCACATTTGTGTGGGTCTGTTTTGGGGTTCTCTATTCTCTTCCACTGATCTATGTCTCTATTCTTCCACCACTGACAAACAGTCTTGATTATTGTAGCTATATAATAAACCTTTAAATCAGATAGACTGACTCTTTCCACTTTGTTCTTCCTTTTCAAATTTGCTATAGCTTTCTAGTTCCTTTCCTTTTTCATATAAATTTTAGAATAATCTTGTCTATATCTCCAAAAAGTCTTGCTTTTGATAGAAAGTGCATTAAATCTCTATACCAGTTTGAGAGAATTCACATCTTTAGTATATTGAGTTTTCCAGTCCATGGTCAACTGACATATTTTTATTGAGGTGAAATTCATATAACATAAAATTAACCATCTTAAAGTGTAAAATTCAGTGGCATTCACAATGTTCTACAACCATCACCTCTACCTAGTTCCAGAACATTTTCATTACGACAAAAGAAAAACCTGTATCCATTAAGCAGTCACTCCTCTTTGCTCCCTCCCTCCAGTCTGCTCTGTTTTCTGTCTCTATAGATTTACCTATTCTGGATATTTCATATAAATTAAATCATACAATATGTGACCTTTTGTATCTGCCTTCTTTCACTTAGCATATGTTTTTGTGGTTCATCTATGTTGTAGCATGTTATCAGTGTTTCATTCCTTTTTATGGCTGAATAATATTCCACTGTATGTTTATACCACAATTTGTTTATCCATTCATCTGCTGATGGACATCTGGGTTGTTTTCATTTTTTGGCTATTATGAGTAACACTGCTATGAACATTTGTGCATAAGTATTTGTTTGAGTACCTGTTCTGCCTTCATTTTTGAAAGATATATTCACTATGTTTAGAATTCTACATCATCCGTTTTACTATTTCAGTACTTTAAAGATGTTGATCCACTATCTTCTTGCTTGCATGTTTTCTGATGAAAATATGCTGAAATACTTATTTTTGTTCCTCTGTGCATAACATGTCATTTTTCTGTGGCTGCTTTTAAGATTTTTACTCTATAGCTAGTGTTGAGCTGTTTATGATGTTCCTTGGTATAGTTTTCTTCATATTTCTTGTGCTTGGGGTTTTTTGAGATTCCCTGTCTTTCTTCTCCCTCTGCTACTATAATTACATATTAGAGTGCTTTAAGTTGTCCCACAGCTCACTGATGTCCTGTTCACTTTTTTCCCAATCTTTTTACTCTCTGTGTTTCATTTTGGATAATTTCTATTGCTACGTCTTCAAGTTCACTAATCTTTTCATCTGCAAATTCCAATCTGCCACTAATCCCGTTCATTATATTTTACATCTCACCTCACACATTGTAGTTTTTATCAACAGAAATTTGAATTGGGTCTTTTTTTATCTTCCATGTCTCTCCTTAACTTTTTGATCATATGGAAAACAGTCATAATAGCTGTTTGATGTCTGCTAATTATAACATCTGCGTCAGTCTGTATCAGTTTCTATTGATTTCTTTTTTTCCTCATTGTGAGTTGAAGTTTTCTTTTCTTTGCGTGCCTGGTAATTTTTTATTGGATGCAAGACTTTGTGAATTTTACCTTTTTGGGTGCTGGATATTTATGTATTCCGATAAATATTCTTAAGATTTTTTTCTGGGACAGCACTAAATTACTTGGAAACAGTTTTACCCCTTTAGGTCTTGCTTTTAAAATGTGTTAGGTGAAATAAGAACCATGTTTAATCTAGAGTTAATTATTCCTTACTCAGTCATTATGCGGCAAGAACCTTCTGAGTACAATACTCCATGAATTATGAGACCTCGCAGTCAGGTTGTTGAGAATAGGCACTATTACCAGCTTTGTGTGAACACTAGGTACTGTTCCCTTTAATTCTTTCAGGTGGTTCTTTCCCCAATCCTGAGTAGTTTCCTCACACACATGCACTGCTCAGTACTCAGCTGAATACTCAAGGGGCCTTCTGAAGATCTTTGAAGTTCTATCTCTGTGCAGTTCTCTCCTCTCAAGTAATCCGTCCTGTGAACTCTTGCTCCCTGGGTATTCCTGGACTCTCAACCCCATCTCCTCTAGTCAGGGAATTGACCATATTCTACTTGGTTTCTTTCTTCCTGTGTTATAGGCCAGAAACTCTCTCAAGGCAGTAATCTGGGGCAATAGTGGGGTTCACCATATTTGTTTCCTGTCTCATGGATCACTCTCCTTCATTGCCTAAAATCCAGTGTCTTGAAAAGAATTATTGCACATATTCTGCCTGTTTTTTAGTTGTTTCAGACAGGAAGGTAAATCTGTACCTTGTTATTACATTTTGGCCAAAAGCAGAATTCTAACAGTAATAATTTTAAAAATTATTACTTCAAAATGAAAGCAGGATCTCAAAGAGATATCTGCACTCCAATGTTCATTGCAGTATTATTCACAATAGCCAAGATACGGAAACAACCTAAGTGGCCATCAAAGGATGAATGAATGAATGAATAAATAAATAAATAAATATATATATATATATATACACACACACACACACACACATATATATATATACAATGGAATATTATTCAGCCATGAGAAAGAAGAAATTCTTGCCATTTGTGACAATATGGATGAACCTTGAGGGCATGCTAAGTGAAATAAGTCAGACAGAGAAAGACAAATTCTGTATGATCTCACTTATATGTGGAATTTTAAAAAGCCAAACTCATAGAAACAGAGAGTAAAGTGGTAGTTAGCAGGGACTGAGGGTGGGAGAAATGGGAAGATGTTGATCAAAGGGTAAAAACTTCCAGTTATAAGATGAATAAGTTCTGGGGATCTAATATACAGCATGGTGATTATAGTTAACAATATTGTATTACAGTATATAATTGAAAGTTGCTAAGAGAGTAGATCTTAAATGTTCTCATCACAAAAAAGAAATAGTAGGGGCCAGCCCCGTGGCATACCGGTTAAGTGTGCATGCTTCGCTGCTGGCGGCCTGGGTTCAGATCCCGGGCATGCATCGAGGTACCGCTTGTCAGGCCATGCTGTGGCAGCATCCCACATATAGTGGAGGAAGATGGGCACAGATGTTAGCCCAGGGCCAGTCTTCCTCAGCAAAAAAGAGGAGGATTGCCATGGATGTTAGCTCAGGGCTGATCTTCCTCACAAAAAAAATTAAAATTAAAAAAAATTAAAAAAAAATAGTAATTATGTGACGTGATGGAGATGTTAACTAACATTACAGTGGTAAACATTTTGCAATATACAAATATATCAAATTAACATGTTGTACACCTTAAACTTACAGAATGTTATATATCAATTATATCTCAATAAAACTGGAAAAAATTATTATTCCAAGAATATTATTGCTGATTTGGGTGCATTCATCTTCAGTGGCTTCTTCTCATCACTTCCTGGGAGTTCTTAGTGTTCTGTAGCTTGAGGCTACTCAAAATTGCGTGGATATCAATTTAAAAGACTGTTAGAAACTAGTAATAGGTTATATCGTTAAATAACTTGCAGAATTTTATGTTTATTGGACAAGCCCTCTATATCATTCCAAAACTCTCTTGGCCTCTCCTCTTACTCCGGCTACCACTCACTGACCAGTTCCATTCAGACTTGGACTGGCTTCGCACAGGTACAATTGGACAGTGTCTCTCCTTGGTTGGCATCATACATGTTCCACTTTCTTCCCTGAGGCTTCTCTGACTCTATCAGTAGGAACTCCCTCTGCATTCACACATGAACAACCAGAAAATGTGAGGAAATTTAACACACAGGGGGCCACTCTTGACCACCAGGGAAGAGGAGACAATAGATCAATAATTTCTCCTTTGATCCTGGAGCAGACAGTTCTGACACTCATTTCTTAACACTTTACAGAAGATCCCAGTTGGATTGAGCACTAATCTTCTAACAGTGGTGGCCAATTCTATTTGTGCTTGGATTGGCTCTTTTCCTCCTTGTCTGCTCCAGTTCCCTTTTATGCACATCTGCCTTCTGGAATCACATTTCTAAAGATACTACCTGCCCACAAGCCTTACTGTTAGGATCTGCTCTTAGGGGAAGCCAGACTAAGATAGTAGAGCATATAATTACATTTACATGTATATATCAATATATTATAATAACCAGTTTTGGTGTAATTATGTAATGATACTAGTGAAAACACTAATGTGAAATCAGGTAATAGTACCCACAATATTTCGGAAAGCTTGTTGCAAATAAATGGTTTTTAAAAACAAATTAAAAAACAAAGCCAAGCATTTATTGAGTGCTTACTACATGTAACGCATTGTGCTAAACACTGTGGAAAATAGTGAGAAGTATGATGCATAAGGAAACAAAGAGAAAAATGTTTAGTAGGATGCTTATTTTTAAAATACAAAATTAGAACACTACCAACTAAAAATTATATAACTATATAACACTACTGAGAAAGCTACATCTACTTCTGTCTTGAAACAACAACAAAATAAAACAGACAAAATATGTGAAAGCATAGTTTTCAAGACATTGGACATCAACCAACAAAGGGCAGTGATCTCTGAGAGATAGAAAGCAAATGAAGTAAACCCTATTGTTTCCCAGTTTATAGCCTGGGGAGAATTTCAGAAGTGCAGGGACAAGGATCTCAGGCAGAGCCTAGCAGCCTCCCTGAGTTGAGTAGACAGAGCTTCGAGTTCAGAGAGGTCAAGGAGACTAGAGTTCTCAAGGCAGAGTGCTGGAAAGGAGAAATACACAGAATAGAACTCCAAAGATCTGTAGAAGGTCCCACTTGAGTCTTCCACTGAGTATTGATCAGTGTACGCATGTGAGGGAAATACTTGAGGCCAGGGAAAGAATCAACTAAAAGAAAAATATGAAAAAAATTCTCAGAGATCATACAAGGCCAAGAATAGTTCCTTATACTAATTTTTAATTGTTGTGTAACAAATTATCACATTCTTAGTGGCTTAAAATACTATCTATTTACTAGTTCACAGTTCTTTAAGTCTGAAGTCTGAATGTGAATTAGCTGGATCCTCTGCTCAGGGTCTCACAGGCTGATGGCAGGGTGTTGGATGGGCTGGGTGCCTTTCTGGAGGTTCTGAGGGAGAATCCACTTACAAGCTCATTTGTTGTTGCCAGAATTTAGATCCTTGCAGTTGTTAGGACTGCAGCACCATTTTTTCACTGGCTGTCAGCAGGGGCTGCTCTCCTCCTAGAGGCTGATCTCAGATCCTTACCATGTGGCCCTCTCCATCTTCAAAATCAGCAAGGGAGAATCTCCCTCATGTTGAATCCCTCTCATGCACGAAATTTATTTTGTCAGGAAGAATCTAGTCCTTTTTAAGGGTTCATCTAATTAGGTCAGACCCACCCAGGGTAATCAGCCTTTCTTAACATCAATTGTGCAGTATAACATAACTTAACAATGGGAGTGACTATTCCATCATATTCACAGTTGATACTCACACTCAATGGGGATGGGATTATATAAATATGTGGGTCATTGGGGGTCATCTTAGAATTTGCCTACCACATTCTTGCTCCCACCAATCAGAATATAAAACTTCACTAATGATGGGGAATTGGGTAGAGTACTCAGAAGGGTTTTGCCTCAGCATTGTGGAAAAATTAGCCGTAGACCAAAGATTGCTTTTGTCCTGCCTAACAATGCTTAAAAGCACGACCTGAAAAGATGAAGTTGTTTCCAAGTAACTTAATTATACCCCAGAACAAAGCTCAAGAATGTTTATAAGAACACAAACATATTCAGCACCTATAAGTTGAAAGTTGAAATGTTTGGCATCTAATAAAAAATTAGCAAGCAGGAAGATATTATCCATAATGGGGAGAAAAAAATCAATCAATCTAAATGGACATAAAAATTACATAGATGATAGAATTAGTAGACAAGGACATTAAAACCATTATTATAACTATATTCCTTAAGAACAAGAAGCTAGAGGAAAAATTTAACATGCTAAGTAGAGACATGGAAGATAAAAACAGACCCAAATCTAATATCATCTACAATACATGAGATGAAAACTATAATGGATAGGATTAATGGCAGATTAAATATTGCAGAAAAAATTATTAGTGAACATCAAGACCTTTCAAAAGACAGTACCCAGTGGCCGGCCTGGTGGCCTAGCAGTTAAGTTCACATGCTCTGCTTCGGCGGCCCGGGGTTCATGGGTTTGGATCCCGGGCACAGACTAACACACTGCTTGTTGAGCCATGCTGTGGCGGCGTCCCATATAAAGTAGAGGAAGATGGGCATGGATGTTAGCCCAAGGCCAATCTTCCTCAGCACAAAGAGGAGGATTGGCAACAGATGTTAGCTCAGGGCTAATCTTCCTCACAAAAAAAGAAAAAGACAATATCCAAAATGAAGCACATAAGGGGAAAAAAAAAGAATGAAAAAAAAAGATGAACAGAGCATCAGTGAGTTGTGGGACAACTTTAAGAAGTTTAATAGACATTTAATGGGAGTCACCAATGGAGAAGAGAGAGGGATGGGAACCAAAAAATATTTGAAGAAAATACAGCCAAAAATTTTCCAAATTTTATGGAAACTATAAGTCTACAGATCCAAGAAGCTCAATGAACCCTAAGCACAATAAAACTAGCCCAAAGCTCATCATAAACAAATTTCTTAAAACCAGTGATAAACAGAAAATGTGGAAATTAGCCAAAGAAAAAAGACACTTAACATGCAAAGAAACAAAAATTAAGTTGACAGATTTCTTGTGTGAAACAATGTAAGATAGAAGTGAGGGGAGTAACGTTTTTAAAGTATAGGAAGAAAAAACTTTCAACTTACGCATTTATACCCTGTGAAAATATCTTTCAAAAATGAAGGCAAAATAAAGGCATTTAGAGACATCAAAAAAAGCAAAATAATTCATCACCAGCTGACCCACACTACAAGAAATCTTAAAGGAAGTCTTTCAGGCACAAGAAAAATGATACCAGATGGAAATAAGGACCTGCACAAAGGAATGAAAAGCACAGGAAATGGTAACTATGTGGATAATATATAAGATTTTTCTTGTTATTTAAATCTCTTTAAAAGATAATTAACTATTAAACAAAAACAGCAATGTAGTGTGGAGTTTATAACATATGTAAAAGTAAAGTATATAACAATAGCACAAAGCTTAGTAGGGGAGACATGGAAGTATACTACAGGCATATCTCAGAAATATCGTGGGTTTGGTTCCAGACCACCACAGTAAAGTGAAAATCACAATAAAGCAAGTCACATGAATTTTTTGGTTTCCCAGTGCATATAAAAGTTACGTTTACACTTTACTGTAGTCTGTTAAGTGTGAAGTAGCATTATGTCTAAAAAAACACTTTATTGGTAAAAAATGCTAACCATCATCTGAGCCTTCAGTGAGTCATAATCTTTTTGCTGGTGGAGGGTATTTTAAAAAATGCAATATCTGCAAAGCGCAATAAAGCGAACACAATAAAACGAGGTATGTCTGTATTTTAAAATTCTTAGACTATACTATACCATACTGTACTATACCATCACTGGAAGGTAGATTGTGCTAAGTTAAAAGTATATACTGTAAACCCTAAAACAACCAATAAAATAAGTAGAAGAGTTACAGTGAAGCGATCCAGAATAGCCACTGTAGCATAAAAATTATCTCGAGCTGAGGGCATTTGAGTTCCAGAAATCTCTTATCTGTCTACAAGCAGAGCCTCCCAAAAGAACCCAATTGTCATAAATCTTCTCCCAGGGACCAACTCTAATCTTCTCTTTTCAGAGTGAAGTCAGCACCACACCCAAAAAGACATTGTCACAAAACTATCATATCTCCCATGTATTCTCCTAAGGGCTTATTTACCTTTTCGAAAAGTCATTTGTTTTTCTATAAGTGCCCTTTCTCCCCCCCTTCTAAGAAGTAATTTGTTCTCCTAGAAGTGCCCCTCTGCCACTCCCCATTCACTATTAAGGTGGTAAATAAGCTCCAAATTCTAATCACCAATTTGAGTCACACTTCTTTGTGTGAGTCTGTAATTAAATCTGTTTTTTCTGTTTCTAATCTGTCTTTTTCATTTTAATTTGCAGCCCCTGAGTCATGAACCTAAGAAGGCAGAAAAAAAGTTTTTCCTCCCTGACAATAGCTACTAATCCAACAAATGAGATAAAATGGAATAAAAAAAGTTTTATTAATACAAAAGAAGGAAGAAAAAGAAAACAAAGAAAAAATTGAACAAATAGGAAACAAATAACAAGATGATAGATTTAAATCCAATTATATCAATAATTACATTAAATGCAAGTAATCTAAATACAACAATTAAAAGGCAGCAACTGTCAAATTGGATAAAAAAGCAAGACCCAACTAAATGCTGCCTATAAGAAAGGTACTTCAAATATAAAAACACACGTAGGTTAAAAATTTTAAAAGAAAGAAGGAAATATACCACGGTAACACTAATGAAAAGAAAGCTGGAGTGGCTTTATCATCAGACAAGGTAGATTTCAGAGCAAAGAATATTACAGAAATTCACGTCATAACGATAAAGGGGTCAATTCATCAAGAGGACATAGCAGTCCTAAATGTTTATATAGCTACAATCAGAGTTTCAAAATACATGAAGCAAAAACTGATGGAGCTATAAGGAGGAATAGACAAAATCACAATTATAGGCAAAAATTTCAATAACCTCCTCTTAATAATTATTAGAAAAAGTAGACAGAAAATCAGTAAGGATACAGAAGATTTGAACAACTTGACCTAATTGACATTTGTAGAACACTCCACCAAAGAAGTGTAGAATACAAATTATTTTCAAGTACATATGATACATTTACCAAGATAGGCCACATTCTGAGCCATAAAACTACATTCAATGAATTTAAAAGGATATAAGTCATACGTGTATGTTCTCTGATCGTGGGGAATTAAATTAAATCATAAGAGAGATCTTTGGAAAATTCCCAAATATTTTAAACTATATAACACACTTCTAAATAACCTAGATCAAAGAAGAAATCAAAGAGAAATAAGAAAGTAACTGAGTGAGTAATGGAATGAAAATAAAAAACACAACATAATTTGTGGGATGCCATTAAAGCAGCAGTTAGGAGGATTTTATAGCACTAAAAGTCTACATTAGAAAAGAAGAAAGGCCTCAAATCAATGACTTCAGCTTCCACACTGAGAAATTTAAAAAAAGAAGAGCAAACAAAACCCAAAGCAAGTAGAAGAAAGGAAATAATAATGATCAGAGCAGAAATCAATGAAACAGAAAACAGAAAAACACCAGAGAAAGTTAATGAACTGACAAGCTGCTCCTTTGAGAAGATCAATAAAACTGATTAATCTCTAGCCAGATGGATCAGGAAAAAAAAAAAGAGAATAGAGAAATTACCAGTACCAGGAATGAGAGAGGTGACATCACTAAAGCTTCTTCAGATATTAAAAGGATGAGAACTGAATATTATGAACAACTTTAAGCCAATAAATTCAACAACCAAGATGAAATGAACAAATTCCTTTAAAGACACAAACTATCAAAGCTCACTACTGAAGAAATATATAACCTGAATAGCCCTATATCTAGTAAAGAAATTGAGGTTGTAGTTTAAGACAACCTTCCCATAAAGCAAATTGTAGGCTTCACTGGTTAAATCTATCAAACATTTAAGGAAGGAATAATACCAAATCTACACAAACTTCCATAAAATTGAAAAGGAAGGAATATTTCCCAACTCATTCTATGAGACCAGCATTACCATGAAACCAAAACCAGACAAAGATATGACAAGAAAACTACAGATCAATATCCTTCATAAATATAGGAGAAAAATTCAAACAAAATTTTAGCAAATTGAACTTAGCAATATATAAGAAGGATAACACATCACAACCTAGTAAGGTTTATTCCAGTAATGCAAAGTTAGTTTAACATTCAAAAATCAATGTCATTTTGGGCCAGGCCCAGTGGCCTAGTGGTTGAGTTCAGTGCACTCCACTTCAGCAGCCCAGGTTCGGTTCCCAGGCGCTGACCCACACCACTCGTCTGTCAGTGGCCATGCTCTGGCAGTGGGCCACATACAAAATAGAGGAAGACTGGCAACAGATGCTAGCTCAGGGTGAATCTTCCTCAGCAAGAAAAAAAAAATCAAGGTTACTTCCAATTTTAAAATGGGCAAAGGATTTGAGTAGACATTTCTCCAAAGATATACAAATGGTCAATAAGTACATGAAAAGATACTCAACATCATTAGTCATTAGGGAAATACAAATGAAAACCACAATGAGGTACCAGTTCACATCCACTAGGATGGCTAGAATAAAAAAGAATAGAAAATAACAAGTGTTGGCAAGGATGTAGAAAAATTGTAACCACTGTACATTGCTGGTGGGAACATAAAATGGTTCAGCCACTGTGGAAAAAAGTTTGGCAGTTCCTCAAAAAATTAAACATAGAATTACCATATGACCCAGCAATTCCACTGCTAGGTATATACTCAGAAGAACTGAAAACTGGTACTCAAACAAATACATGTACACATATGTTCATAGCAGCACTATTCACAATAGCCAAAATGTGGAAACAACCCAAGTGTCCATCAACGGATGAATGGATAAACACACTGTGGAATATCTATACAAAAGAATATTATTCAGCCATAAAAAGGAATGAAGTACCAATACATGCTACAACACGAATGAACCTCAAAAACATTATGCTAAGTGAAAGAAGTCAGATACAAAGGTTCACATATTGTATGATTCCATTTATATGAGATATTTAAAATAGGTAAATTCATAGAGATAGAAAGCAGATTGGTGGTTTCGGAGACTGGGGTCAGAGGGTAATGGGGAGTGACTGCTTAATGGATATGGTGTTTCCTTTTGGGGTTATGAAATGTTTTGGAACTAGAGGTGGTGATTGTACAACATTGTGAATGTATTAAATGTTACTGAATTTTACACTTTAAAATGGTTAATTTTATGTTATATGAATTTCACCTTAATAAAAAACATCTATCAAATTAATGTCATTTACTATATCAACAAAGTTAAAAACAAAAATCATATGATCATCTCAAAAGATGGAGTGAAAGCATTTGACAAAATCCAATATCTATTCCTGATAAAATCTCTCAGCAAAGTAGGAATAAAAGGGAGCTTCCTAAACCTGATAAAGGGTGTCTATCAAAACCCTACAGTTAACATCACACTTAACGGTGAAAAATTGAATGCTTTCCCCCTAAGTTCAGTAACAAGAAAGGGACGTCCACCCTCACCACTTCTATTCAACATTGTACTGGAGGTTCTAGCCAGTGCAATAAGACAAGAAAGGGAAATAAAAGGCATCCAGATTTGAAATGAAGAAGTAAAACTTTATTTATTCATAGACTAGTATCATCTATGTGGAAAATCTGATTATCTGTGATCATCTATGTGGATTATCTATGTAAAAAATCTGATGATATCTACAAAAAAGCCACAAGACTAATAAATGTGTTTATTAAGTTTGAAGGATACAAGATCAATGTATGAAAATCAGTTGTATTTCTATCTTCTAGTAACAAACAAACAAAAAATGGTAATTATTTAAAAATCATTTTAAAATTATCATTTACATTAGCATTACAAAATATGAAATACTTGGGGAGAAATGTGTCAAACATCTGCAATACCTATACACTAAAAACTACAAAACATTGCTGAGATAAATTAAAGAAGCCTTAAATAAATGGAGTGATATATTGTGCTCATAGACAGAAGACTCAATATTATTAAGATGTGAATTGTCCTCAAATTATCTGTAGATTCAGTGCAATCCCAATGAAAAACCTGGCAGGATTTTGGAATTGATAAGCTTATTCTAAAATTCATATGGAAATGCAAAAGATCTAGAGTAGCCAAAACAACTATGAACAAACTGGAGAATTAATACCAATTATACTAATTAATACTATTAATATTAATTATACTAATTAATACTATTATACTAATGCTATTAATACTAATTATATTAATACTATTAATACTAATAATAAGTTTCAAGACTTGTTATAAAGCTACAGTAATCAAGACAGTGTGGTATTGGTGTAAAGATAGACACATAAATCAATGGAACACAATAGAAAGTCCAGAAATAGATCTACACATATATCAACAACTGACTTTCAGCAAAGGTACAAAGGCAATCCAGTGGAGAAACGATAGTCTTTTTAACAAATGATACTGTAACAACTGGATATCCATATACAAAAAAATAAACTTGGAGCCATAACTCACACCATAGCAAAAATTAAGTAGAAATGGATAACAGACCTAAATTAAAAACCTGAAACTATAAAACTTCTAGAAGAAAACATAGGAGAAAACTTTTGTGACCTTGGTTTAGGCAAAGATTTGTTAGATATAACACCAACAGCACAATCTATAAAAGAATAAATTGATAAAATAGAAAATCAGAATTTAAAACTTTTGCCCTCCAAAAGACCCTGTTAAGAGAATGAAAAGACCACTACAGTTTGGGAGAAAATACTTGGAAATCGTATATCTGATAAAGGACTGGTATCTAGAACATATAAAGAACCCTCAAAACTCAATAATAAGGGGCCGGTCTGGTGGCGCAGTGGTCAAGTTCGCGCACTCTGCTTCAGTGGCCCGGGATTCGCCGGTTTGGATCCTGGACACCTACTCACTGCTCATCAAGCCATGCTGAGGCAGTGTCCCACATAGAAGAGCTACAACTCAACAACTATGATATATAACTATGTACTGGGGGTTTGGGGAGAAAAAAAAAGAAAAAGAAAAAGAGGAAGATTGGCAATAGATAAAAAAAAACTCATAAGAAAAAGAACAACCATAATGAGAAACTACTATATATCTATCAGAATGGCTAAAACTAAAAACATTGACTATCCCAAGTACTGGTGAAAATGTGAAGGAACTGGGACTTCATACAATGCTGGAAAGTAAGTAAAATGGTACAATCACTTTGGAAAACAGCTTGGCAGTTCCTCAAAAATTAAACATACATCAAACATAAGATCCAGCCATTCCACTACTAGGTATTTACCTAGAAGAAATAAAAGCATATATCCACACAAAGACATGTAGATGAATGTTCACAGCAGCTTTATTTGTAATACACAGTAACTAGAAACAACCCAAATGCCTGTCAACATGTGAGTGGATTAACCGTGGTATATCCATACAATGGACTACAATTCTGCCGTAAAATGGAATGAAATATTGGTACATGCAACAACATGGATGAACTCAAAATAATTATGCTGACTGAAAGAAACCAGACCAAAAAAAGTGTATGCTGTATATTTCTATTTATATAAAATTCTGGAAAATGCCAACTTTTCTATAGTGACAGAAAGCAGCTCAGTGGTTGCCTGGGTATGGGGGATGGTGAAGGGTAGCAGAATGTACCACCCCAAAATTGCCTCTGGAGTAAGGATTATTTTGAGCTGATTATTTTGAGAAAGAGCAGAAACTCTAAAAACAGAGTAGACGTTAAGAAGCTACCCTTTTGTAAGGGACATTCACATTTATAAGGGAAATCTCCATTTCTAAGTGTGTCTCCCTTTCTGTACCAGGAAGAGAAGCATGACTAAATTACAAGAGAATCTTATCCATGGAGAAGGAGCAGACAAATCTGCATGATGAACTTTACCCTAGTTTATGTTGCTTTTCCTGGTCACCTTCCATAACCGTTCCCGCCGCCACACACACACACAAATACACCCACACCTTTCTTTCCTTTGTCTTTAGCCCAAGATATTATTTAAGGTGGTGACTTAGGTCACCTTGGAGAGTTACTCATTTTTCGTGGGTCTCTCCCATGTATATACAAGGTATGCATATTAAAAAACTTCTGTTTGTTTTTCTCTTGTTAATCTGTCTTTTATTACGGGGGTCTCAGCCAAGTACTCAGAAAGGTAGAGGGAAAATTATTTTTCCTCTCTTACAATAGGGACATGTGAAAGGGAGAGATTTCAAAGGACCGTGAGGAAATTTGAGGGGAATTGTATTCATTATCTTGATTGGGGTGATGTTTCATGGGTGTATATATATGTCAACTTATCAAATTGTACACTTTAATAGGTGTGGTTCATCGCATATCAATAAAAAGCTGTTTTAAAAAATTATTACGGTTAGTAATATGCCAGGCACTATGGTTCTCGGACAACATATCCCCTCTGAGCAATCTTATCTAAGCTCACACTTACCATCATACTCTGATGACTCGCAAATATGCATCTCTAGCTCAGGCCATTCGGCTGAGATTCAGATCTGTTAATCCAGTTGCCTTTTCAACATTGAAGGGGTTTAAAATGAGCCTCCCCAAAATGTACCACTTTGGCATGTGGATTACTTTGAACTGAAGAGCAATCAAGACCCAGCAGATTCAAGGAAAACTTTTAACTCGCCCTTAACTACCAAAAGCATTTACATAGGGGGCCTGGCTCAGAGCAAGCGAGGTATTACCAGAGATAATTTTGTGAATGAGCTATCTGTATGGCAGGGCAAACATCTGCCCTTCTTATTGTCCTGTGAATTATCCTCCTCCCCCTTGAAGCCCCAGGCCCCTATCCCATTCCTTAGCTCAGGATGGCATCTAAGCCTCAATTGCCCAACTTGTCCTTGGAGCTCATTGTCTTTGTGGGACCCCATACATACGTAATTAAATTTTTCTCCTGTTAATCTGTTTTATGTTAATTTGACTATTAGACCAAAGAACCTAGAAGGGTAGAAGGAAAAATTTTCCTCCCCTACAATATCTCCACTTTTCTGTTCCACAGGCACCCTAATTTAGCATGCTCAAAGCAGAATTCTTCATATTCCCCTTCAAACCTGATTTTTCTCTGCTGTATCCTGGCACAATGAATGATACCGCATTTACTCAGCTGTCAAAATGACTCAATCCTAATTTTGATTTCTTCTTCTTCCTCATCTCCAACATTCTGAATGTGTTGTGAATCTATCCACTTCTCATCAACCTCACAATCTCACTGACATTACATTAATCCAAACCACTCATCACTTCTCTGGCAACAGCCTCCCAGCCAGCCTTCTCACCACCAAATTCACTCTTGTAGTTCACACACACAAAGCAGCCAGAGATTTTTAATCTGGAAAATGACCTTTTCATTCTCCAGATTAAAATCTTTCAGTAACTTCTCATGCCCTTAGGATGAAGTTCAAACTCTTTAATGTGAGTTAACACACAAGGTGGTCCCTATTCTTGTCCCGACTCCCCTCCACAATTGTCATCTCTTGCCACTTCCCTTCTCACTCTCCATGCTCCAGTCATAGTTATAACTGGGGACATCTGCAGCAGTCTGAAATGGCTTTTCAGCTCCTGTTCTGTATTCAGTGAGTGGTCTCACAGCAATAATGAAGAGCAGTGGAAGCGAGGGAGAAACAAGCAGGCAAAAGTAATTTTATCAAGTTCCTGTTTCAGTCAGATGTTATTCTATAGGCAAAGTAGGAAAAAGGAAATACAAAGATGACTTTGGTGGAAGTATTTCTAAAGGAGAATGTGTTTTGTGTTTTTCACCAAGCTATCAGCCCCTCTGGATTTTAATATCATAGTGGGGTCATAACAAGCATTTCCTCTATTGTTGGCTTTACACAGATGCAAAGCGGTGTTCAGGAAGCTGGGAGATTGATGAATAGTTGGTTTGTATTTAAACCATTCACCACTTTGAGTTAAATGTGCATATTCTGCTCAAAACAGACAATGCGGAGGGGCGGTCCCCTTTCCCCTATCTAACTCACGTAACATCAGGCCTCACTGCTTAAACTAACGAGTATTTAGAAGTAAAGTCTCCTACCGATTCCAGCTAGCCATTAATTCTCCACTTGCAGAGCCACCGTGGAGTTTTTCATCAGCCACATTTTTCAGCCATTACCAGTTGCTTCTGAGCAGCTGACCCTTGGGTTCCTGTGCCATGCACCAGACACATAAGGGGCTCGAAAGTCCCCTTGGAAGGAATTTTACTGGGGACTAGGAACAAATGCAAAGAAGATGCACATTCTAGTCTCAGAACTCTTAGTGAACAAATGCAAAGAAGATGCACATTCTAGTCTCAGAACTCTTAGTTTGGGGAAATTTAATTAACCTTGAATGAAAACGTTTATTTAAACCGACATAACCTGGTAGAAGAAGGTGAGTGGGGGTGAATTACAATTTTTTTAAAGTAATTGCACAGTCAGCGCTACCCTTTGTAATAATGTTTGCTCCATTATCACTCCAGGTTTATTTGCTAAAGGCTTCACTGATCTTGCCTCAGTGGGTTTTCTATTTTTACACATTCCATTCTCTTGGGAATTGAAAAGCACTCTGTGTCTGAAGATGCTCAGTCAACTTGAAAAGACTCATTTTTGAAAAGGTCTTAACTTCCCTTCAACTTGAAGCAATTCAAACTTTGCCCAAACAAATATTAGGGCAGAGACCCATCACTTGAGTGTATGTTTAATATCATTTGGAAGGTGTTTGTCTGAAAGGTCATTTACAGACAACTTCTGAAGGATATTCAAAATTCAGGAATCTATATTCTTAACTAAAAAGAATATACATATAACTGGAAACATGACAATCCATTATTCAATGGATTCTGCATTATTAAACATAAACATTTTGTGGAAAACCCTACTATTTCATTAAGTTATTACTGAAGACTCCAAATGCCGAACTTACAGCAAAATCATAACGTATGGAAGAAGGGGACAAGGAAATGAGGAACAATGGGAAAAGATTATGAAGCAGTCCTCACTCAAATTAAGATAAATTCAAGTTGAAAAGGCAAGAGTTTTCTTTCATTTACTTTTTTAATTTGGAGAGATTTCATTTTGTTCATCAATAATTCCCCCCTATTTGAAAGAAGGAAGGGCAATTTAAATATCCTAAACTCATGACCGAAGTGCCCATAAAGCCTGAAAGCTGTATAACTCCAGACAACCAAATTCCAAATAGCATAAAAAAAGAAAGACCAAGAATGGTAAGTTTGACATTAACTGGATCAGAAGCAATACATAAAATAAAATAAGCAAATGTTGAAACAATCATAATACTTGAAAGTTACAGTGCTCTTCATCTCCTCTCTATTGTCTGAAATTTTAACTATTTTAGTAAGCACTAAAGCCAAGCAATAGAATGACCATTATTTTTCAAATAGGTCCAAACAGTTTTGTTTTTAAAAGGGGAAAAAATGCAAATAAACGCTGGAAATTAGTCATCTGCTGACAACATCCATACTTTACAACAATGACTCAGCAAACCATTTAATGTGAACTTCAACAGCTTTTAATCAATTTCTTATGAGAAGACAGGATTTGATTTGGGTTTTCAAATGACTTTATCAATCATTCCACAGTTCCAGGAATACTAAAAAACAATTAGTTCTTAGTACAAAAGGTTTGCCTATATTAACCTTCAACTCACCCAGACTTCCACAGGCAACATTTGCTTTTTCCATCAAAACGAGAAAATGCTAGCAGCTAAAAATATAACTATATGCAAAGGTTGTGAAACGTCTTTAAAAATTATTACCCTGGAACAACGACAATAACTGGGGTTTCTCTTTTTCAGAAGAAAGAGAAAAGGCAGCTAAAACTTTAGGTGTAAGCAAAGGTTGTGAAACTTTTAAAAATTATCCTTCTGCAATAATGGCAATAGTTGAGATTTCTCTTTTTCAGAGGGACGAGAAGCAGCAGAAATTCCAGCTGTCTTCTCCACCTCCCCCAAAGATTTGAGTCACAGGGTTTATTTGTGCTGAAAACCAGTTATCTACTGCTTGAAACCTAAGCAGAACACGTCAGCATTTCGGGACCACCTGGGACTAAGGGGGTGGGGCTGGGAGATTTCCAGATGGATTGTAAGACAATTCATTGATATTTACATAACGAGAATAAATGTTTTTCCTAAGATAGCATTTCCCTTCAGTGCCTTGAGACCACCAGCAAAAGAGGGAGGTACAAAAATTCTATTACATTAATAGTCTTTGTTTTTATGGCTTTGGCATTTATTAACTAGTGGGAGCTGTTTATTGGGTCATAAACTTTACTAATGGGGATATTATCTCTAAATTATAAATCTCCTTCAGTATATGGCTTAGTTATAAAAAGAATAATTATTTAAAGTGTCTGTATGGCTGCAATGTATCATGTTTATCGGCATGATTCCTATAATGGCCATTTAATTGCTAATTGTGCTTGAACTTCGAATAACCAGGCAGTGACACACATCTACACAATAGAACGAGCAGTTGTCATCCTACAAACTCTGGAGCATATCATTGGTTTGCTTCCTTTCTTGTTCTCCTCCCACTTCTCAAATGAACTCTATTATAAGCCTGTACAAGGGCTAAATTATCTATATATTTAAAATCTTGAGGAAAAGACGACTGAAGAGTTGAATAGGTAAGTGACAAATGTGTCAGCCTGAAAAGTTCCAGGAAAGTGTCATCCCTCTAAAAGCTTGCTCTCAGGGGAATGGAAAATCTTAAAGTGACAAAATGGCTTAGCACTGTCAGTTGTCTTTAAAAAAAAAAAACCTGGGATAAAAATCAAGTAGTCAAAATTAGATTTTATGGGTAAATAGCTCTAGTATATAAATTGAGTATTCTAATTTATTGGAAAGTCCTATGGGGTCTATTCTAACAATGGCACATGTAGAATTATCCTAGGTTTATATAGAGAAATAGTTTATCGATCAACTTCAATTTAAAAAAATGAAAGAGCCATTGTTGTCGAGCAAATTGGTACATCTGAGTGCCAAGAAGCCAGCTCATTTCTAGGCAAGATGCCACAAACGTGGAGTGAAAGAATAATGAGATAGAAGGCGCCCATGAGATGTCATCAGTTCCTTTTCCTCTCCTCAGAGCAGTCCCTGAAAGGTAAATGTCCAAGTCCCTTCTCCATAGGCTTCCATTGCCCCTGAGAACACCAGGCAACTGGATGTATGATACACAGCACCCAACACTGAAGAATGGGTTAGATTTGGACAAACTTCCCACAATGAATTCCCAGGGGTCCATGGTTGAGTTTTAATCAAATATATACTACATGACAAAAGCTTTGCTGAGGCTTATAATGTATAGGCCTAGAAGAAAAATAAAAATAGAACTACAGAAATGCAGGAGGGAAACATGCTGTAGTCTTAGAATATTTAAAACTCTGGGGTGGGTGGTGTGTGTGTGTGTGGAGAATGAACCAAAAAAGATCTCACAAAATATTCAGCATTCAAGTCCCTAAATATTTTAGACATAATACATTTTTGGTCATACCATAATTATATACACATGCATATATTCCTAAGTTAACAAGCTAACTTTAGATATAAAAAGGGCATTAAAAATATAAACACTACATATGATTCAATTTCTCTCCCAAATTTGTGTGTGTGTGTGTGTGTGTTTTGGGTGGGGGGGAGGGGGATCCTTTTCTTCTCATAGCTTTGCTAATTTCAGAAAATAAATACCTTCACTCTAGAGAGGTTTAAGGATTATTTTGATAAGGTGGGTTGCTACAAAGTTTAATTATATAAGTAATAAAGATGTGTCAAAAAGATTTCAAAAAAATGTTTAATAGAATCACAACTTATGTTCTGATATAACTTGATTTTATATTGTCATGTATAGTTGTCAACAGTCATTTTCTTTTTGTGTCATAATGAATCAAATTATGTTGGATAGAAAATTACCATGAGATTCTTTGGTATTAATAAATCATACATATAATAAAAATGTTCAACGTTTCTTTAAATGGCATTAATAGTACTGGTAATATCAGCAATATAATATGATGTTCTGAAAAACTAAAATGACAAAAGAAGGTTAATTATGGTCTATGGATGTCAATTCAATATGAGCCTTGTTTCTTTTCTGTTTTTAATGAAATTATATCCACAGAAATAAACTTGGCAAAATTAGAGCAGGAATCAAAGGGAGTTGACCCAAGCTGGCATGGTTACTCCTCCTCTAAGCCAAACACGTCCTTTATAAGCTTTAAATAGTTAATGTATTTTACAGGAATAGGTGATGGCATCCCAAGCCACACATCTTCACATCTCTAGAAAAAAAACAAAGATGGATAGAATTAGAACCACATTTCAAAGTGCTGTTTTATAAATGCAGCATCCAATTGTTCCTTGTTGTTATATAAGGTCTTGGTAAATAGTTTATTTTCAAAGCAGACACTTCTACCAGCCACGAAAGGATCATAAAGACTTCGTGGTAGATTGGATTCCTGTGCTTTGTCTCTCTCTGGGATAGAGATATTAGGATATTAGAGACATTAGGATAATATCTCTAATAATAAGTCTGTATTAGAATTACACACCCATGCTTTTTGCCATGTGACTTTGCAGAATCTCCTATGGAGTCAATTTTCCTGTCCCTTTGCTATGGGCTCAGCCACATGACTGGCTTTGGCTTATATAATGTTAGCAGATGCACCACAATCAGAGGCCTTAATGTGTTGGCATGATTTGGCTTGGCCTTCTGTGCCTTTGCCATTGCCATGAGAAGAACACAGCCCAAGATGCTGCTGGTCCCAGAATGACTAAGATGGAGCAAGCCCAGCTGTAGCCAAGCCCAGACGACCTACAGGCCCATGGACAAAACAAATGTCTCTTGCTGTGAACCACTGAAATTTGGGGGGTTGTTTGTTATACAGCATTATTGCAGTGATAGCTCCTCCTGTACTTTATTAAGAACTCAATTTTTAAAATCCAAACTGCTAGCTATACTGGCTGCTTGGTTACAACAAAACTTAATTATATAAGTAATAAACATGTGTCAGAGAGATTTCAAAAAATCTTGTATATATAAATCTATACACACACACAGTTTTTATTTATGCTGCAATGGTCAATTAATATTAATATCAAGAAGGGGGAAAAAGTCCATAACTGTGGCTGTTTATATTTCTATTGTCAAGGTTAATTGTTGTGTATAAGAGGTGCTATATCTTTCCTAGTGTTGCGTTAATATCCAGAGTCACAAAGGGCCAGAGAAACACAGGTAAGGGCTCAATAATTCTATGTGATGGGATTGTGGAAGCAACCTGAGGAAGCAATGTTTCAGTTGAGCCTTATGGGATGAGGAACAGTTAGTTCAGCAGGGGATTAAAGTGATGAAGGGTGTTCTGGGCAACGCAAACAGCACAAGCAAAGGCCTGGAGACCTAAAAATCTATTTTCAAGAAAGGGTGAGCAGCCTAGTGTGGTTTGAGGCACATAGTACAAAGTGGCAAGAGAGGTGGTTGGAAGGAAAAGATGGGGCCAAACTTGAGGCCTTCTGTGCTAGTTTATACTTTATGCTGTGGTTAGGGAAAGTCATTAGTGGGTATCAGCCAGAGAAATCTGATTAGAAATTAATAAGATAACTCATTGGATGTATGAAGAATGAAATGAAGGAGGAAAATCCCTTTGCAATTATCCTGGGGAGAGATGATTGTGCCATAACCAGGACAGCTGAAGCTGAGATGAACAAGAGCTACATCTGAAAGATTTTGCTGAAGTAGAACATACAATACCTGGAAGGTGACTGATTCCAAGTGGTAATAAAAGAGAGGGGTAGTGTTATGGGTTGAATTGTATCCCCTCAAAAAAGATATGTTGAAGTCCTAACCCCTGGTACCTCAGAATGTGACCTTGTTTGGAAATAGGGCTGTTACAGATGTAATAGTTAAGAGGAGGTCATACTGGAGTAGGGTGGACCCCTAACCCAATATGAATGGTGTCCTTATAAACTAATACAGGTAAGGATGGTTCTAAAACTTCTAAATTTAGTAACAGTTGACGATGTCTGTATTAATTTCTTAGGGCTGCCATAATAAATTACCACAAACTGAGAGGCTGAAAGCAACAGACGTTTATTCTGTCACTGTGTAGGAGGCCAGAAGTCCAAAATCCAGCTGCTGGCAGGGTTAGTTCTTTCTGGAGGCTCTAAGGGAGAATCTGTTCCAGACCCCTCTCCTAGCTTCTGGTGGCTGATGGCAATCCTTGGAGTTCCTTGGCTTGTAGACACATCTTCTCAACTCTGCCTCTGTCTTGTTCTCTGTGTGTATCTCTCTGTCTTCACATGGCCTTCTTGTAATGACACCAGTTAATGGATTTAAGGCCCATCCTAATCCAGTACGACCTCATCTTAACTTTTAGTAGATGTTTTAATTACATCTGCAAAGACACTATTTCCAAATAAATTCACATTCTGAGGTTCCAGGTAGACATGAATTTTGAGGGAACAATATTCAACCCAGAGCAACGTTACAAGCAAAATAAGGAAAGAAGGAAGAAGAGGAATTAAAAAAAATTTTTTTTTAGTGGAGAAATAAGGATCAGAGAGAGAAACTAAGTTCAATTTTGGACGTTTTTTATTTGAGGTGCCCATGGGACATCAAAGTAAAATTCTGGTCATCACCTGGAAATAGGGTTCTGTATGGCACAGAGCTAGAGTCCCGAACCGCACAAAGATGTGGAAGTCACTGAAATATAGGTGATATGTAAAACTACGGTAACTGATAACCTTGATGCAGAATCAGAATCAGAAGAGCACCAAGTACTGGCATCTCTAACTAAGGTGTAAAGCTTTAATTTAAGAGATGATTCACGATGATGATAAACTGGTTGTAGACTTTAACAGGATTATAGTAATCTTATAATTACCTAGTAGTAACAGTAATAATAATAATAATAAATTTCTTGTATATTTACCATGTGACAGGTACTCTTTTAAGTGTTTTTTCTGTATTAAGTTACTTAACCATTGTAGAAAGCCCTAAGAGGTAGGTATTATGATATCTATTTACAGAAAAGGAAACCGAGGCATAGAAGGGTTAAGCAGCTTGTCTAAAGTAAAACTCCCAGTAAGTAGAGGAACCTGGACCATAACCCCAGCAGTAGGCTCCAGAGCTCTGCTTATCTGCTGGGCTACCCTCCAAAACCCAGAAGAGGAGTGGGCCTATTCAGAAGCAGCTGGTTCTCATCCCACATGGCTACATTTGGTCCTATCATTTTCAACAAGAAAAGCTAAGTAGAAAACAATGTGCTTCTTGAGGTGATACCACTCTTCTCTGTGAAGAATGCTTCCTGTAGGAAGTTGATCCCAAACCACCAACTGGCTATGTAAAGAAGGAAATGACCATTCAGAGATGACTGCTAAATCGACTCCTAGAGCATGTTTTGTGCAATTCATACCACATGGAACTTAGTGAAATGTCCTTCTTACACCAAAAAGCAGTAAATCATTGTGTGAGGGTGTGTGTGTGTGTGTGTGTGTGTGTATAAAATTATATATTTTAATCAATGAAGGCTGAGAATAGTTATTCAACACGTCCTCAAAAATTTCATTACAAAACTTAAAGCAATTTTTGCTCTTAAGTGGTATTTTAAAATTTGATGGTGTTATAGAGGAATACAGTACAAATATATGCATTCAATGCATCACTATTCCCTGATAAGTTTTTTTTAATTTAAGTTTTCAATACAAAGAGAATAAAATACATTATGCAACTCATATCATTACAATGAAATTATTTGGGGAATAGATTCTCTTATGAAACAGGAGAGTAGCAGAAGTTCCTTTCTCATAGCTTACTAGGCAGCAAAAATTTTTTTTTTAAGCAAGAAATTATGATTTAAATCATAACAATAAACGAGAAAGAAATTTTCAAAAAAGAAATAATAGGCCCAAAACGGAGTCATTTGCCCCCGTGACAGCAAATCAAGACAACTGCAAATTCAGCCTCTGCCAGGAATGTGACCTTTAAACAGTCAATCTGAAATTTCCTGATTAGCACTAGTGAGGTAATCTGCATGATAAGACCCCTGCCCTTCCCTTCTCCCAAAAGAAGATGACCTGGCCTGAACAATCCTTTCTTTTCTTTTGCTTTAATAACTTTCTTGTTCTGTCCAGTTTCTGCCCATAAATACCTTTCATTTTTGTACAACTCCTCAGAGTATCTCTCTACTTGCTAGATAGGATGCTGCCGGATTCGTGACTCACTTAATAAAGCCAATTAGATCTTCAAATGTACTTGGTTGAATTTTTGTTAACAAAATAGAAGCACTTACACTGGAATAATGACAACTCAAGAACTTAGAGAATTAAATTTACTAGCAACAAGCCAGACTTGGACAAAATGAAACTCAAGTAAATAAGCTGAGATTTGAAATTAAGGATAATTAAGATGAAAAGATAACAATAGTCCATTTCTTTAAATCCTGATCACTTCAAATCCCATGGCTCACATAATATTTTCCTGACTGCTCTACTCCTGCTATGCTCTGTTGACCTTAAACAAACAGACAGCCAGTTATTTCTCCAACAAAAACGGGTTTATTCAGGATCAACAAAGAATTGCAATTCAGAGTCCACAACCACGGTGAGCCACATGCAAGTCCCGAACAACAAGGGACGGAGAAATTCTTTTATAGAGGGGAAGAGGAAGTTGGGAGGGCTATCTTAAATAAAGAGTCCATTGGAGGAGCCTGGGAGTTCGAGGCGTAGTGGCTTTTCATTGGCTAAGCTGCTTCTTGAGAAGAGGAAGTCTTTCTTCTTCCTATTGGGCTGTGCTATCAATGTAGGACATGAGAGCTCCCCCTCCTGGCCTCCCAAATCCATTTTAAATGAGGTTTCTGTTTATTAATTTTAACAACTCTCTTTCTAGAATCAATACTACTTCCCTCGATTTTATTTCCTTTAGTCATTACTCTCTAGGTTCCAGGTAGGAGTGATTATTTTCTGCCCAGGTGCCTGATATATGCCACAGGCATATTTGCAGTGCTTGAGGAACCCAAGATTCATACATTGCCAATATGATATTGTGATTTATAATAGGAAATATATATTTGGTCTTCATCATTTCTGGCAGAGAGCTCCTAAAACCCTTGGAATTTCATAAGTGACGAGAGCAACAAAGGCGTTTTTTGCTATGTTAATGAGACATTTTTGGAAAGCACCTAAGGATGGGGGCTGGTTGCCAGTGGAGCCAACCACGTCATTCAAGGGTTGGAAGTTTCAGTCCCCGACCCCTACCCCCTACTCCCCACCTCCAGAGAGGAGAGAGGGGCTGGAGATTGAGTACAATCACGAATGGCCAATGATTAAATCAATCATGATTATGTAATGAAGCCTCCATAAAAATCCAAAAGGACTGGGTTCAAAGAGTTTCCAGGTTAGTGAACACATGGAGATTTGGGGAGAGAGGTGCACCTGGAAAGGGCGTGGTAGCTCCATGCACTCTTTCCCCACATCTTGCCCTATGCATCTCTTCCATCTGGCTATTCCTAAATTATATCCTTCTATAATAAACCAGTAATCTAGTAAGTAAAATGTTTCTCTGAGTTCTCTGAGCGGCTCTAGCAAATTAATCAAACCCAAGGAGGGGGTCGTGGGAACCTCTGATCTATAGCTGGTTGGTCAGAAGCACAGGTGACAACCAGACATGCGAATGGCATCTGAAGGACGGGGGGTAATCTTGTGGGATTGAGCCCTTAACCTGTGGGATCTGAGGCTATCTCTGGATAGATAGTGTCAGAATTGAGTTGAATTGTAGGCCACTTAGCTGGTGCTGGAGAATTGCTTGGTGTGGGGAAAAAACCCATACATTGGAAATTGGTACTAGAATCACAGCCAACTCCCAATTTTAGGGAGACTTTCACAGGTACTAGTTTAATGTACTAACTAGAATCAAATCAGGATCCAAAGGAGGGTAGAAAGCAGGAGATAAGTTTTAAGAAACTCAGATGGGGGCATCAATAAAGCAGAGGAAAAAGGTATCTTCTTCATAATTTTGCCTGTAATTTGGTCCATCTAAAGGAATCACATAACCAATCTCATTGTAAAATAAAGAGGTTGTGAAAATTAATAAACAGAAACCTCATTTCAAATGGAGTCGGGAGGCCAGAAGGGGGAGCTCTCGTGCCCTACATTGATAGCAGAGCCCAACAGGAAGAAGAAAGATTTCCTCTTCTTGATAAGAAGCTCAGCCAATGAGAGACTGTCACAACTCAGCCAATGAAAAGCCACTACACTTCAAACTCCCAGTCTCCTCCAGTGGCCTCTTTGTTTATAATAGAGTAAACTTCCCAACTCCATCTTACCCTCTATAAGAGACTTTCTCCTTCCCTTGTTGGTGGGGACCTTGCACGTGGCTCACCATGGTTGTAGACCTTGAATTGCAATTCTTTATTGATCCTAAATAAACTCATTTTTGCTAGAGAAATAACTGGCTATTTGTTTAAGGTCAACAAGGTCTTTGGTGACATGAGAAATCCCCATACTACCATTGCCTAATTGTTCTAATAAATCCACAAATGTTCCAAACGTTACAGAATATTTATGACAATCTGAGCAGTGAGTTAAAATATTCTTTGTCTTCACTGACCTTTTATTCATCCTACACTACAAAATTCGGAGAAAATTCCAGATCATATTGTTTTCCCAGCAGTGCACTTAAGTTTTAAGTGGAAATAACTGCATGGTGATTTTACAAGAGGAGAGGAGAGCTCATCCGCAGCAGTCGATCCCTCCCATTCCAGATGAGGAGAAGCCTGCTTGTGTTTCTGTAAAACAGCCTCCCCGACAGTGCATGTTTGGAGTCTTAAACATCTGTGTGTAGCAGGCTCCACCAGCGCCTCTCCATCCCCTTACCATTTCCACTTTGGCGCACACCAGCCTGACTTCCAACCGCCAGCACCTGTTTTCTTTTGCCTGAGAGCTTTTCTTTGGCCTCTGAAGCCTGCTTTGGCTGCCCCTGTGACATGCCACAAGTGCCTCAGAATTAATCCTTTTCCCCCACTTCAGGAGCAGCCCTCAAACAGTGACTGACAGGAGTTGATGGATGAATGTAGCAGCTCCCTTGCACTTTGGGTGGGATAACTCTGAGGTACATACTAGCCACCGGGTCCCTGTGTTTCCCAGAGGCATTAAGCTCCAGTCATTCATATTTGTTACTGGTTTGATAATATGCCCTGTATTAGCTCCTTCTCTTCCATTTCTCATTTCCTCACTCCCTTCCTAGTGTTCCTTTCACTTCCCCCTAAAAACTAGCTACACTCAAATCCTTATCTCCAAATCGGCTTCTAGAGGAAGTCAAACAAAGATACTATGCAATTTTGCATTTATCAAAATTAATAAAATGTCTATGAAAGTCACAGCACAGCTCGGAACAAAGCAACCTCCTGTTCAACTGTGGATGGATCCAGAGTCACCAATGTGACTTCCAGATAACTCAAGAGACAGTGCTGAAATCTCAAAACAAAATTCAATTTAATCTGCAGCATAAACACTATGTGCCACACAGTATCTTCTGGAAGAAGGAAGAACTGAAATGCAGAGTGAAATTCAACAACGATGCAAAATCATGACTCTAAAATGGCTCGGAATCATTGTTTGTGAGAGGGCCCCATGACATCTTCCCAGCTAGCTGTCACTAGAGCTACTTAAGATATCAAACAAGTTACATTGTAAGGCACTAAATTACTTGTTCATCAGTGGTGAAAAAAATGTAGCTGCCGATCTATAAAACCACACACCCTTGATATGGGAAGCAAAGATGGCACTAGATAGAAAGCCAGTAAACAGCAGCTGCCCAGTGGGAACAGCAAAGCTGTGTGTGAGCTCATGGGCCCTAGATTTATTTCCTTTGACATTTTTAAAAGGAAATTTAATTGGATTATGTCTCCTTCTAGTTGAAAATTTTCTACTGTAGTACTGGCCACCAGATGCATGAGAAGAAAAGATTGGGAGCCAATTAAATTCCACGCTTCACTAAAACAAGGTTATTTTTATTCCTCCCAAATGTAAGGCTGATAGAGTCATGTTAGTGATTTCACCCTGTTGCTCCTCTCTACTCACTCAAAAAAGGACATTTCTATGGGTAGTCTCTATGAATTTGTAGAAAAGTCCAGTAGTGTGTGTGGAATTGCAATCGTGGTTTTCTTGGATTTTCTTCCTTCTAATAGGTTGACATGACCTTAGAAATAATCAAACTAAGTTGACAAAATCATAAAAACAATTAAATTTCAGTAAATCAAATTGAAATTACTTTGGGGAATAAATTTTGCAAATACTTGTTGAGATAATCAAGAGCATTCTGATGACATAAGGAAATGCTCATGTATAAAATAAGGACATTTGTTTATATTCCTACCCATTTCTGTCTTTACAGTAATGCCAATATTTCACAATTGCTTCCCTTTGCCCTAGACAAAGCTTCAATAGAGTTGTCATCTGTGTGACTGTAGCTAAAACAGGTGTAGTTTTTAAATAAGAAAGCTTTCCTTGAAACTGCATTACAGGGCAAATAAAATTTTCAAGAAGATATGAATTTTTTTGCACTTTAGTGATAGGCGTATGCATACAATTCAAGTAGACATCATCCAATGCTTTAAATCAAAGTAGATGCTGGCAGTATCGTCTCCTCCTAGGTTATTGCTTTGTGTTAGGTAATTGGTGTATGTTTACCAGTTATTTTTCAAATCTAATGAGAATGATTAACAATATTTTATTTCAACTGTTAAATTTAACCTCAAATATTAGAAACACCTTTGCTTATTTAAAGAGTTGACACTAGCCCCTAACTATATAATCCTTACTTTCAGAAATGCCTTTGAGTCTCAGTTTCCTATCTATAAATTGGGAATGATACTTATTCTCACAAGGTTGTTGGGACAATAAAATGTCACAGGGTATTCCACCCTCTAAATACTAAAAGGAGATCCTCAACAAGTGGGGTGTCCAAAGATGCATCTCAAGGTGCACCTAACTGCCCCCTACTCCCCACTGCCAAGGCTATATATCATCCTGTTGTGACAAGAGAGAGCTTTAGAGCCAATTGCTAATGCTTCTGCAGTTCCAGTGCTCATAAAATGAAGGCGCATCCAATTTTTCTCAGAAATGTCAAAAGATAAGATGCCAGTCACACAGTGTAAGTTATAAAGTTTATATGAGAACCAATTTAGTGTTATTTTTTAAAATGTGGCCTCTGAGATTAACCAGACAGGCTCTAAACAGCAAGACCTATTTTGCCAGTTTTACAGCTACCATCTGTGAGCAAGCACAATAGAATAGAAATGGGGTCTCCAGGCCGTGACAGCGCCAGGGCAACATGCTGAGACCATAGATAGTCACATTAATGGAGTCAGAGTGTTAAATTACAGCCCCAATGGCTCACCATGGGCTGCTGTGGGGGCCCTGCCAAGGGAGCTCCTGAGAATGCAGGCTACAGTTCACAGTCAACAGTCATGGTGGGTGACAGTCAGCTTACACCCACCCACACAGGAAAACCTCTCACCAAAGGGCAGCATGACTAATCAAAGCTAGACTAGCTACAACCACAGTCCTCTCTGTAAATTTTGCTTATTTGCTGTTGGACTCCAGTCCTATCAGCTGAGGCGACCTAACCATCACACATAGGGAAGCCCCATCTGAGTCCAGGGAACCAGTCCTGACTTCCAGCAGACCAAGCCCCAGGAGCTGCTAGTCTGGACCTGGCCTTATATCCTGGCTGTGGGGCTTGTTCATGGGAGTCCAAGTCCTTATTCTGGTACAAGACTGTGCTGGGTCATTCTCTCTCCATTTGCCCCTCAAGATCCATTTGTTGCCCTTTTCACTGAGCTCTCTGCGCTGGGACGCAGACCTCTGTAGATTGTATCCCGCCCCTCACCCCATCCCAGCATCCTTGTTCTCTAGTTTCTGGGTGGGTCCAGCCAATGGGAAGCGGCAAGATATCAGGGTATTGATTCCACCTCCCCTCCCCCTGTTCCCTCCCTGCCAGGCCGAGGTTTGGCAGTGACTACACTCCTCTACCTGCTGCCACTGCTCCAGCTCCTCCACTGGGCTCCAATAATACCAGTCCCTCCCTGATTCTCCAAACCTAGGGATGGTAAAGGCTTCCCACACTTGCTAGTTCCTGAGTGCTCCACTGCCCTGATTGGTTCCCTAAATCCTACCCACTCCTCAGTGAACAGTCCCTTCGTTAAATCCATATCTGTGATTCCTTTGAGTGTGTCATGTGTTTCCTGCTGGAGCCTCACTGGTATCAAGACTTAGCCTGCTCTGTGCCCTGGGCAGTGCTGAAGGCTTGGTTCAAGCCTGCTGACTGGCTCCCTCTGATTACTGAATGGTGCTAACTTCAGGATTCCCCAACACCGTGCTCCCTGTTTTGGAGAGATGCCCTGCTGGAACTCCCTGATGCCCTGCCCTTCCAGTCCCATGTCTTGTGTACCAGACCACCCTCCTACTCAGCCTCTGGTTGGCTGAAGCCCATGGTCCTGTTCCTCTTTTTTTGGCCCCTCCCTGCTCACCCCACACACTGTAGTTAATCAGGTTAGACTGGGAAGGTATTCCAAATTCCGAACCTTACCATCCATCCCATCCATTAATGCTGATGCAAACAGAATTGGTATTGAATCTCGTACTGAGGCCTGCTCAGCTTTCATCAGCCAGGAAGCTCCTTTTCATTTCTTAGTAAGATCCCCAGTTGAGGGAAGAGATCCTGTTGACGACAACATTCAGCCCAGGGGTAAAGACATCCAGGTTCTGAGTGGTGCTGGTGCTGGTAACTTCTAGAGAACTGTTCATGGCATCTCTGGAACTTAGCCAGAGCCAGCCTGTCCAGCTCATACACTGGAGGAAGCGTGCAGATGCCCAACCCCTGGCCTCCACACTGGAGCTCGGCCTGCCATTCCTTGTTCTCACCAGAATTTGAATCTTGTCACATCACACTCAGCACTGAGTCACTTTCAAAATCTGGTGGATCTTGTCCTGAAGTCCCACATGTGACTTTTTGGCTATGGCAGACTCCTGAAATGTTGGTAATCTCCAAAGCCCTACGTGAGAGGTTTTCTCTGCCCAGCTGCGCCCCATGGACCTACACATCTGGTCCGACTCCTCCATGGCCTCCTCTTCTGGCATAACCACACTCCTGTCAGTCCTCTGCCACCGGTGCAAGATCAGACAATAACTGAGGAGCAGGGGTGGGAAGGTCCTGTGCCACACTGCCAGGACCCCAGGTAATACCAAGAACAATCAACAAGGGCTTCAAGAGTGGTTGGTTGCCAAGCTGTGATGTAGCATCCAGAATCCCCTCGAGGAAGGACTTGGTGGCCCAGCTGCTGGGAGTTCCCCTCAGAGACTGCCTCAGCTACAAAGCTATCTTGGTTGCAAAGAGCCACAATGCCCAAGGTCATATCCCTTCCTAAACCAACCCACAGGGATAAAGGCCAGGCCATTTTGGCCCAACTCAGGACAACTCTGAAAGGCCATTCTAGCTCCAGAGCTCCCTGTGGACTGGCCAAGGCTGTCTTTGGGCCCGCATTGCAGCTCAACTTCTCTCTCTGCCCACTCCTGCTTCCTTCCCCTTGGTACACAGGTACTGATCTCAAGGATACTCCCGGATAAACATCCTGCACATTAGACTCCATTTGCTTCCTGGAGAACCAACTTGTGACAGGCTCTGACCCAGAGTATATCAGAGCATTATTAAATATTAATTCTGAAGCACAACTACATGGTTCAGGAGACACTATACTTTTCACTACTAATTTTACTGTATGAACTATGTATGAACCTATTCACACTAAATATTTTCACAGATTATAGACTCACTGGTAACATTCCCAAGCTATCTTACATCCTCTTCATGAAACAGTAACAAGCTTAGGCGTACCAGAGTGCTGCAGACTCTGGAATCTAGTTCTCATTATTGGTAAATTGATCAGGTAGCATTTTATATCTATGTTCTTTTTTTTTTTTTTCCAACTGGCTGAAAAGGAATGGCCCCTTCCAAATATCTCCCACAGACTGAACTACTTCTAGGCTTGGTCAGCAGAATTAATAAGAGACCCTAAGAGTAAAGTTCTCACCATAAATGAGTAACAATTGGAAGAGCCTACTGCTAAAGCACAGGCCCTTTCTGATGCTACTTTCCTGTTCTGTAACTGTTCTCTTAACTTTAAGGATAGAATCACTGATCTTAGCCTTGGAAGTTGACTGCTCAAGGCCAAGCCCCCAACTTGAAGAAGTAAGATACCTCCATTTTATAAACAATAATAATAGCTAACATTTAAGCCCTTACTATGGGACAGGTATTGTGATAAGTGCCTCATGGGTATCGACTCAATCCTCACAACCATCCTGATGGAAGTACTATTCTTATCTCCGTTTTTGAGATGGGGAAACCTGAAAAGTTGAGTAACCTGCACAAAGTCACCCAGTTAGTCATTCATAGAGCTAAGGATTTGAACCTAGTTTCATGTGATTCCAGACCTTCTGCTCTACACTGCTTCTCTAAATCACCTGAGGTCCACGACTGAGTAACTGTGACAGAGTAGGTAAGAGATGAAATGGGGTGGGGGAGGTGGTGGCTAATGGGAGAGTGCATCTTTGGCCTTCCCACGCTGAGACTCCTCTTTCAGTGTGGGTGGTGTTCCTCTTGTGCGTCCTTAAAGCAGTTTAATGGGTCACCAACTAAATTTAAAAGAGAGAAAGAAGGAGGCGGAGGAGAGAAAAGAAAAGAAAGGAAGAGAGAAAGGAAGGAAAAGAGACAGGAAAGAAAGAAAAGATCATACTGCACCACATGTAGTTAGAATACTATTGTTTCATGAAACTTTTGTTCCATTGTATATGTACATTCTAGGTTTCTATGAAAAAATGTCTTTCTTACTATGGATTGTAGTACCAAAAAGTAATTATATTTCACTCAAACTCAATTGTCATCTGGAAAATAAAAATTAAAGTAATAAGATACCACATGTTTTCAGAGGCAAAAATGTGAAAATAATTTGAATGCCTATCAACAGAGAAATGGATGAATAAATTAGTCTATATCCACAATACAGCTATTAAAGAATGGCTTAGGTCTATATATACTAGAGAAATTTCCCATGATGCAAAAAAACACACTGCAGACAAACGCATGTGGTATGATTATATTTTTGTACTATAAATGATAAAACCCCCAACATATAGGTAAACATTTGGGTGATGGATTAGGCGGAATGGAAAAGGAGAGAAGTAGGAAGGAAGGAAAAGAACAACAAAAGCAGTTGCTAACTAGCAAAAATAAGTATGTGCATTATTCAGAATCCCATAGGAAACAGAGGACATATGCAAACTGTGTAAGTTGAGAAGAGTTTAATAAAGTGACTACCGGCAGGCAGACTTCGTTTTACTGCATCTTGCTTTACTGTGCTTCACAGATAATTGCATTTTTTACAAATTGAAGGTTTGTGGCAGCCCTGCATCAAGCAAGTCTATCGGCGCCATTTTTCCAACAGCATTTGCTCACTTCGTGTCTCTGTCACGATTTTGGTAATTCTCGCAATATTTCAAACTTTTTCATTATTATTATATTTGTTATGGTGATCTGTGATAAGTGATCTTTAATGTTACTATTTTAATTGTTTTGGAGGGCCACAAACTACATCCATATCAGACAGTAAACTTAATCGATAAATGTTGTATGTGTTCTGACTGCTCCACCGGCCATTCCCCCGTCTCTCTCCCTCTCCTCAGGCCTCCCTATTCCCTGAGACACAACGATATTGAAATTAGGCCAATTAATAACCCTACAATGGCCTCTAAGTGTTCAAGTGAAAGGGAGGGTTGTACATCTCTCACTTTAAATCAAAAGCCAGAAATGATTAAGCTTAGTGAGGAAGGCATGTTGAAAGCCGAGATAGGCCAAAAGCTAGGCCTCTTGCGTCAAACAGTTAGCCAAGTTGTGAACACAAAGGAAAAGTTCTTGAAGGAAATTAAAAGTGCTACTCCAGTGAACACACGAACGACAAGAAGGCAAAACAGCCTTATTGCTGATATGGAGAAAGTTTTACTGGTCTGGACAGAAAGAAGATCAAACCAGCCACAACATTCCCTTAAGCCAAAGCCTAATCCAGAGGAGGCCCTAACTCTCTTCTACTCTATAAAGGCTGAGAGAGGTGAGAACGCTGCAGAAGAAAAGTCTGAAACTAGCAGAAGTTGGTTCATGAGGTTTAAGGAAGAAGCCGTCTCCATAACATAAAAGTGCAAGGTGAAGCAGCAAGTGCTGATGTAGAAGCTGCAGCAAGTTATCCAGAAGATCTAGCTAAGATAAGTAATGAAGGTGGCTACACTAAACAGATTTTCGATGTAAACAAAATAGCCTTCTATTGGAAGAAGATGCCACCTAGGACTTTCACAGCTAGAGAGGAGAAGTCAATGCCTGGCTTCAAAGCTTCCAAGGATAGGCTGACTCTCTTGTTAGGGACTAATGCAGCTGGTGACTGTAAATTGAAACCAATGCTCATTTATCATTCCAAAAACCCTAGGGCCCTTAAGAATTATGCTAAATCTACTCTGCTTGTGCTCTGTAAATGGAACAACAAAGCCTGGATGACAGCACATCTGTCGACAACATGGTTTACTGAATATTTTAAGCCCACTATTGAGACCTACTGCTCAGAAGAAAAGATTCCTTTCAAAATATTACCACTCACTGACAGTACACCTGGTCACCCAAGAGGTCTGATGGAGATGTGCAACAAGATTAATGTTGTTTTCATGCCTGCTCACATAGCATCCATTCTGCAGCGCATGGGTCAAGGAGTAATTTCCACTTTCAAGTCTTCTTATTTAAGAAATACGTTTCATAAGGCTATAGCTGCCATAGACAGTAACTCTTCTGATGGATCTGGGCAAAGTAAACTGAAAACCTCTGGAAAGGATTCACCATTCTACATGCCATTAAGAACATTCGTGATTCATGGGAAGAGGCCAAAATATCAACATTAACAGGAGTTGGAGGGAGTTGATTCCAACCCTCACGGATGACTGAGGGATTCAAGACTTTTGTGGAAGAAGTAACTGCAGATGTGGTAGAAACAGCAAGAGAAGTAGAATTAAACGTAGAGACTGAAGATGTGACTGAATTGCTGCAATCTCATGATAAAACTTTAACAGATGAGGAGTTGCTTCTTACAAATAAACGAAGAAAGTTTCTTGAGATGGAATCTACTCCTGGTGAAGATGCTGTGAAGACTGTTGAAATGACAACAAAGGATTTAGAATATTACATAAACTCAGTTGATAAAGCAGCAGCAGTGTTTCAGAGGATTGACTCCAATTTTGAAAGTTCTACTGTGGGTAAAATGCTGTCAAACAGCATCGCACACTACAGAGAAATCGATTGTGAAAGGAAGAGTCAAACGATGTGGCAAACTTCATTGTTGTCTTATTTTAAAAAATTGCCACAGCCACCCCAGCCTTCAGCAACCATCACCCTGATCAGTCAGCAGCCATCAACATCGAGGAAAGACCCTCCACCAGCAAAAAGATTATGACTTGTTGAAGGCTCAGATGATGGTTAGCATTTTTTAGCAATAAAGAATTTTTTAAGTAAGGTATGTACATTGTTTTTTTAGACATAATGCTATTGCACACTTAATAGACTAGAGTATAGTGTAAACGTAACTTTCACATGCACTGGGAAACCAAAACAGTCACGTGACTCGCTCTATTGCGATATTCACTTTATTGCAGTCATCTGGAACCAAACCCACAATATCTGTGAGGTATGCTTGTATTTACAAAGTTGTGAGAAGTCTTTAGGAAAACCAACAGGGGATCCTCCAGTCCTTTAGACGTTGTAGCAACAGGGAGCCATTACCACCACCTGGGGCTGAAGGGGCATGTGAGGGTGGTTACCAGAGCCTGGAGTAGGCAGCTATGGAGAAAACCTCCAGACAGGCACTGAGGACCTTGGTAGGAAGAGGCAGTAAATCTATTGTGACTGGAAAGGAGCGAGATGATTTCTCTCGCCTCCTACCCTCCACTCTCCTGTTGGTGCATCCCACTGGCCAACCCACTTGGAGGCCAGAGGGCTAGGGGACCCATTGACATGGCCCCCAAAGGTCAGCTGCCCGAGGTTCAGAGCAGGGTAGAGGGGGCTGGAGAAATGTCCTAATGGGACAAATGGATGAGATCCAACACAGAGTACTATGACATTACATGAACAGGTAGACTATAAACTCCATCTATCATTTTTCTTTTTATATGTAAAAATTAAATATTTACATGGATAAGAATTAAAAGGTTACCAAATCACAGTATTGATTTGTTTTTGTGATGGTATCTTGGATTTTAGTTAAGTCCAATATCTTCAATAATAATTATATTAAAAAGGTTTGTTTCTTGTTTCTTTGCAGTAAAACAGACCCGAGTTAAAATTCTGACTCTACACTTGCTGTTTCTCTAACTTCCTCATGTCTAAAACGGGAACCATAAAAGTACCTACCTCATAGGGCTGCTATAAGGATTAAATGAGCTAGTAGATTTTGAGGTCTTTGAACAGTGCTTGGCACATATTAAATGGTTTAAGTGTTTGCTGTTATTATGGTGACGATGGGACCTCAAGAGCCTCCTACTGGGTCTACCTGTCACCATGCCCCCTCTCCAATCTACCCACCATCCTCCAGCCAGAGCAAGCTCCCTTTAAAGGGTACATTTGATCACGTCACTCTCTTCCTTGAAATGTGTCCATAGTCTCCAGACCTTGCAGGACAGTATTCACCCTTGCAGATATCTCCAGCCTCGTCCTTCTCCACTTCTCCCTTTGTGCCTTTATTCCAGCCACACCAATTTCTTCTGGTTCTGCACAAGCACCATGCTGTCCCATGTCAGAGTCTCTGTTGGGACTGCCTTTTCCATACCACACTATTTTCCTACCTTGCTAACTCTTACTCTTCAGCACTGACATTTCAAGCATCACTTCCCCTGAGAAGACTTCCAGTCCCTCCCCCACCACCAGTCTGATTTATAAGCAGCTTCCTCCTCATCCCATTACATTCCACGCAGGCTGTATCATGCCATACTCCAAATCATGAGTGTATTGATTCCCCTATCAGCAGTGGGCCCCTCATGATTTGTCTGAGAATTAAATTTATAAATGAACGAGTTAAGTAACTGACCCAAAGTCACTCGGCTAAGTAAGTGGCAGAGCCACAATTCAACCCCAGCTCTGTTTGACTCCAAAGGCCACCACTGTCTCCCAACCAACTGGAAGTTCTAAGACTTGCCTGACACTCCAGAATAGCTGCATGCCTGAGGGAACTCCCCAGGGGCACTAGACTAGTTCAGGCCAGAATGAGCTGGTCAGTAGAGATCGGGAGAAATAAACGCCTCCTTTCTGGGAGTATCAACCACATGACATTTGCTTTGTCAAGGGACTTTCCCAAGAAAATCAATTTCTGGAGCATGTTAAAATATAAACAAACCGCCACCCACCCACCCACTCCTTAAAGACAATTGGTCCAAAGAGATCTTAGAGAATTCAGACAATTCCACAATGTTGAGAGCACCATCTGATCACATGAACTTTGTTTCCCTAACGAAGCATTTTTCGACTGAATTTTTATTTTAAATTTGGCTGCACTGCGAAATGTGCATCCCCGTACTATATTGTTTCACCCAAGGCAAACCTGTGTGCACAGCTCCAGATACACTGGGGATTCTTGACATATGCACCATTTGAGATTTGCTCTTGTGGTTCATGATGATGTTACCAGAATCCCTTGATAACAGTGTTTATATCTATTTATAACAGTAACCTATTATCCTATCTTCCATATAATTGGATGCGACTAAGGTTTAAAAAAATTCAGCTACATAAGAAAAGTCATGCTCTTATAGAGCAGATGTTTGCTCAGCATGGAAAGTGAATTAGCCTTTAACACAAATGCCCAGAAATACGTAAGTGCTCGTTCCAAAAGCACTGATGTTAATATTTTACATTGAAAAATAATTTTAAGATAAAGGATATTAAAAATGCAAGGAAGGGGCCAGCCCGGTGGCGCAAGCAGTTAAGTGTGCGCACTCCACTGCAGCGGCCCGGGTTTCGCCGGTTCAGATCCCGGGCACTCACCGACGCACCGCTTGGCAGGCCACGCTGTGGCAGCGTCCCATATAAAGTGGAAGAAGATGGGCATGGATGTTAGCCCAGGGCCAGTCTTCCTCAGGAAAAAGAGGAGGATTGGCAGATGTTAGCTCAGGGCGGATCTTCCTCACCAAAAAAAAAAAAAAACAAAAAATGCAAGGAAGGTAGACGCAGCTGGTTTTTAAAATAGGTGTTAATTTTACCTCTTTAATGTACAATGTTGCTTCCAATTCGGGAACTGGATTTATTCTCCAGTTCAGGGCACAGAAAAATGACTCATAATTTATTTGTCCTTCGCTGTCTTCAAACCTGAAAATATAATTATAAGATTAGATGCAATCTGCATAATTCAGGACCAAAATAACAGCTCACATGCTACCATGAAAACATAACATCAGGTATGCTTCAATATCTGATATTTTTCTTATTTATTATTAGTTTAATAATCTGTTTCTAACCCTCCAGAATGTAAACTCTTTGCAAGCAGAGATCTCACACACCTAATTCACCAAAGTATCCCCAACACCTAAATCAGTGCTGGCGCTTACTAGGTGTTCAACAAATATTTGCTGCAGTTGTCACAGAAACAAATTAGTTTATTCACTAAGACCATCGCTATATTTTGTTAAGAATATTTGAACGTCTTTTTAACTTAACATGGTTGATACTATATGTCAGTAAAATAAAATGTCCTTATATTTCTTAAATTGCATGTCTTTTAAATGTTTAAGGCAAGCCTAGATTCATTTTGTCTACGAATATATTTTTTAGGAAAAATAAAAGGCGTCTTTATCATTTATTATGTAGCCATTAAAAGGGGTTATTTAGATCCATATATGTTGTCATGGAAATATGCTCATGATACATTGTTAAGTGGAAAGGAAGTTATAAAATAATATGTAGAGTTATAATCTGACTTTAGGTCTTTATTTGTATAAAACAGCATAGAAAACAGTCTAGTAACAATACACTGAAGTATTAAGAACAGCTATCTCTGGGGAGAGAGATTATGATTTTTGCTTTTTCTTTAGACTTTTCTGTATCATCTGAATTGTTTTCAATTTATAATCAGAAAAAAATAAGCCCATTTTCATTTTGAAAAAAACAAATTATCCTCCACCATAAAACTACAGGTCAAAAATAACAAATCTATTTGACTACTATTTTGTAATTATGGACATTGGCATAAATTTATCCTTAACCATAATAGAGTTTTGGCTGTTAAGACCCAATAATTTCAAGAGAATTACTATAATGACCTAATAAACAAAATACTTCTTAGTGTAATACCTCAATGCTACCTATTCCAAATTTGACCACATTCTGCCAATTTTTAAGGCTAAATATAAACTGGTTATGTAACATGCTTTTTGAAGAAAAAGACAGAGGTGGTCACTAAGGTGTTGTTCCAAGCTCTCTGCTCCAGGCTCCTGCCCTTCTCTCAGGACCTCCAACTCAACACGCTTCTCCACCCAGCAAGTGAGGTGCACAAGACACTATTGCAAGGACGAAGGAAGGATAATTAATTATAAGAATACTCAGTGATAATGGAAGTAGGAAAAAAACATACTCATAATCACTCAAAAGGCTCTTCTCTTTGTTCCTCAAAATATTAGAAAAAATAATAGCTCATATTTATAAATAATAAAAATTAGCAGCAGTAAATTAAATGTAACAAGATGAAGTCACATAGACTCATCAATCTAAACAAAGTAGAATAAACAGAGTAATCAGAAGAGGGGAAAGAGAATTTGGTAATTCTTTTGCATACATTTTCTTTGGCCAAGGATTCTGTGATACAACTCCAATATGCTGCCCCCTACCACTGCTCATCCTTTGACTTTTGGCTCACTCATCACTTGAACTCCTTGAAAGGACATGATCTGTTTATGAAAATATTTGTAGCCAAAACACAGGACCATTATGGCTTTTATTTGTGTGTGTTTTGGGAGAAGAACTAAAACTCAATCAACTAAAGATGTTTTATACAAAACTTTCCTTTAGCATGGAGCCTCAAAGAAAAGTATTCCCTAATACTCTGAGTAGGAGCTGAGGTCAGAGAATGAGATCATGTAGGGCCTTTGACTTTCATACTGAGGACAACTAAGAGCCACTGGAGCATACTGTACAGAGCAGTTATGGGACCTAAGTCATATTTTCTAAAGATCACTCTGGCTGATATATTGCAAGCAGAATGTAGGGGCAGGGCCAAAGTGGCAAGAGCGGTTAGCAGTCTTTTGCAGTAATCCAGACAAGAGATAATGGCGGCTTAAATGATTGTGGTGGCTGTGGAAGGCAGTGAGGAGTGGTCAATTCTGAACATATTTTGTGGTTTTTATAAAGGTTTTTTTTTTTGTTAGTTTTTTGTTTTTAGGGGTTTTTTTTGTTTGTTTGTTTTTACAGGGAAAGATTCGTCCTGACCTAACATCTGTTGCCAATCTTCTTTTTTCTCCCCTCCCCAAAGCCCCAGTGCATGATTGTATATCCTAGTTCTAAGTCCTTCTAGTTCTTCTATGTGAGCCGCTGCCACAGCATAGCTACTGACAGATGGGTGGTGTGGTTCCACGACCAGGAAGCAAACCCGGGCCGCTGAAGCGGCAAGCGCTGAACTTGAACCACTAGGCCATCAGGGCTGGCTCTGAATATATTTTGAATGTAGGCTTCCTGAAGAATTCTATATAGTATGCACGAGAGAGAGAAAAAGATGGATTCAGGACAACTCCAAGGGTTTTGCTTGAGCAACTAGAAAAATAAAGCTGCTCTAACTGAGATAAGAAAATGCAGGGGCTACAAGTTGGGAGAAAAGATCAGGAGTTTGGTGTTTTGGATATATTACATCTTGATGGGAAGTGAGCAGCTGGGTATATGAGTCTGAAGTTTAGGGAAGAGGACTGAGTTGAAGATAGAAATATGGGAGTCATTAGCATATAGATGGTACAGTATTTAAAGCCACCAGACTGGGAGACTGCATGAGATCACCAATGAAATAAAAGTTTCTCTGTCTTTTCCTACAGTACAGAATTTAACTGTCGGTAAATTCCCTTTACATCAATTACAGGACGCACTTACGTAATCCTAGAGGTTTCAAAAGTGTAACATCTCAGTATTTGGGAACCAATCAAAAGACTACCAAACAGATCTAGGATCACATCAGACTTCACCCCTCAAATACAATCCACTAACTAGTCCTGGGGGTTCTAGTACAATAGCATATCAAGTCTCTTTTTCTCAATCTCCTCTACTATTCACTAATTCCAAGCCACCATCATCTCTTATCTGGATTACAACAATAACTTTGTATCTTGATCTTGTTGCTTCTACTCTTACCTCGCTGCAGACCATCTTCCACCAGAATGATCTTTCTAAAACACAGATCATATCAATGACTTCCTTGCTTGCAACTCTCCAATGACTTCCCAATCCACTCAGAACACAAGCTGAACTTCTTATTAGGGTTTACAAGACCCTATGTAATCTGGCCCCTGCTGACCTCTCTGATCTCATCTGAAAAACTCTCTCCCTGTTCACAATGTTCTACGTACACTAGTCTTCTTGTTCTCTGAGCATAGCAAGATTGTTCCATAAATGCAAGGCATTTGCACCTTTGTCTGGAAAGTCTCAAATCAAACGTTGCTTCCTCAGAAAGGCCTTCCTGAAGTTCCTCTTATCTAACTGCGTCCCCATGCCTGAATCTGCATTTGCCCTGGATGATGGCATTGGAACTTACAGGAAAATTTCTGCAAGTCACCATGGAAGTCCTAGTATCAGACCTTGTTACCAATAAGTCCAATATTTACTCAAGCTTACCTGTTACCTCTGGGCACCCAGCCTTCTTCCCTGCCCAACTCATATGTCTGACTCTAAACACATCTAACCATTTACCTATTTCAAAGCATATTTGGGAAGGAAATTTCCTAATCAATTCAGGAAAGATCTAAAGTTATAAACGAAAGAATATACAGCTCAGAAATGATATTTAAGATCTTTCTGAGAAAAAAATGTTTGAAAGATTTAATCCTTCCGAAGTCCCAGAGCCATCCCTCAGGGACAAGTTGAGCTAATGTGGTATAATACTCCAAGTTTTTATTTTCAGTTCTGTCTTAGAGGATATCAATGGATATGGGAATCCCCCCAAAAGGAGCAATGGAGAAAAGAACAAAGAATCTTTCAATTAAAAGGGCTAAAACTAGCCAATGCTTCTTGGAAGAATTCTTTGCTCTTGGGAAGTGGACAGAGTTGCAATAAATCACGATGGATAGATCACAAATATTTATCTCCCTTTCTCACCAAAATCTCACCAAAATGACAATACAGGAATAAAAATAGGTAACAACCTACAATGACAAAAATAGCTGGAAAAAAGACAACAGTGGACAAGAGATTTCAAAATCTTTTGCTAGATGAAAAGCAGACTGAGGATTGATAACTGACTTGGCAGAGCTGAGGAAGGGAAGCAGAGTCAATGTCCATGGCAGAGGCATGGGGGCAGTTAGAGATTAGCCAATGTGGCCTACAAAACTCCTGAGAGGCTCAGCGATTGCAGACTCCAGGTCCAATAAAGGCAGGGATAAGGTGTGGTTCTGAAAACAAGGATTGCTTGAAAGCCTGAATAAAGCAAGAGCAGCTGGACTCCCATGTATCTTCTTCTACACTATACTCTTCCCTGGAGGGGAGTGAGATTTGTTCTCCAGAGAAATTTGACTAAAGAAGCTCTAGTCTTGGGGAGATGAAGCATAACGGAGGGCAGAGGAGAGCACTACACACTGAACTTGGGCCTCTTAGCCCTCTTCCTTTCCCTTTCCTGTTTCCAGAACACTACTGTCCATGCTTAAATTCTCCTCCTTTCCCCCATCCTACTCTCCCTCCAGTTCAGCAGGAGAAGATAGGATTCTTCTCTCAATACTCTGAATGGTCCCAGAAAGACCTCCAGATTGTGGCTTCTGGGGATTCCCTAATGAAAATGCAGGCTAGGAGATGATTCTTGCAGAGAAATTCAGTGATCAACAAGACTCATCCCCCAAAGCTTCCAACATTAACGAAAGAAGTCAAAACAGCAACAGAAAAAAAGGAATCAGGGAAACAAGGACAATTCAGGTAGCAGAGGGAGGGATGTGAGATAAGAGGATATATTATACCCAGGAAAAAAGAACAGAAGACTACAAAAAAGGAACATTCAGACTAAAAATGTGCTCTTGGAATCAAAAATATGATAGTAGTAAATAGATGCAGTAGAAGGGGTAGAATATAAAGTTGAGGAAATCCCTTAGTAAGTACATCATAATGACAAAGAGAAAATTTGAGAGAGAAAAGATCCAAATTCAGGAGATCCAGAATTTAATGACAGGAGTTCTCACAAGAGAAAAATGAAAATGGAGAGGAGGAAATTATTAAAAAATTAATGGAAAATTTCTCAGAACCAAAGAACAGAGTCTCCAGACTGGAAAGGCCCATAAAGTATAAAGCACAATGAATCTATATATAGACACACACACATACACACACACACACACACACCACAAGGCTCCATCATGAACTTCCAGAATACCAGGAAAAAGAGAAGATTCTAAGAGCATCCAAAAAGAACAACAGTGATGGGAATCAGTATTATCCTAAATTCTCAAGCATCATAACAGGAAGTTAGTAGTAGTATCTAAAAATGAGAAATCCAGAAATAGCAGTATGTGCATGCTATTTAAATGCCTGCAGAAACAGCTAGAAGGGCTGAAAGTGGCTGCTTCTTAAGAATGAGTCTGGGAGGTGGGAAGGGATGTGGCTGGAAACTGCTGTAGTTGAAATAAGCTTTTCAGAATGATTTGATTATTTTTTACTATGAGCATGTATCAGCTAGATATAAATAAAAATTTAAAAAGTGTAGAAAGCAGATGCAAGATCCCGAAACATGCTTTTTAAGGTATTAAACTCATACAGGTCAGACTTGGAAAGGAAGGAGCATCGTTAGTTGGGAGCATGTTGATGAGGAATTAGTCTCCCAGTCTTCCTCCCTGCTCCAAAATTCTGCACAGAGCTTCTTCCTCTGGACCACTGACATGGTGAGGTTTTTCATGCCCTCATTTGCTATTACAATATATACTATATCTAATATACGCTATGCTTGTTAGATGAATTTGTGAGAGAAAGAAGACTAGGATACAAAGGAGAGCTCTAGTTCTTAAAATAGTCTAGGCTGGAAGAAAAGGAGATGAGTTCAGAGATTGAGAAAGGCTTGAATATAGGGGAGTGAGAACAAGTAGGTCAGTGCCCACACTTACCCCTGAATATTATCTCCCCAGTCACCCTGGGGAGTCACTCACTCCCATGAGTCCTCCCTGTCTCATGACTACAGGTCATCATTCACCAAACCCTATCCATCCTTTCCAAATATTTTAGAAAAGCCTATGAATTGTACAGAAAATGTGTCTCCTTACTTCAGGGTCATGCTGTGCTTCTGATCAACATGTTAGCATCCTGATTCTCCACCTGAATCATCTACTTCACTCCTCTCCAAATGACATTTGGCTCTTACTAAGACTCTGATCCATGGTCAAAGGACAAAGATTTGCCATTATGGAGGAAATTCTTTTGAAAAGGTTGTGAAGCCAATTCCAAAGAAGAACTTTCTATGGCAACATTGTTAGAATCAGTGTAGGCCTTCCAGGATGACTGCCCTAAAGGGCAACACTAATTCTGGCTTTTAAGTGTTTCTATGCTTGTTAAAAAGTCAGCCTCCTTACTTTAACGTCCCCACACACACACTGCGAAAATGTTTTCCTAAAACCTCCATAAATTCTTCTTTCCCTTTGATACTTGGGCAAGCCACCACTTCCTTCGCTATACAAACTAAGGGATATGTCTGTGGAAGAAGAGAGACAATCTCCCCAGTTTTCTCTAGATAATAATCACTCCCAAGCATGCTTCCTGATGCCTTGCTAGGTGGGAGTTCTTTGAAGTGAGTCTAATGTGTCATTTGACGGGTGTACTTGCTCCCCCTCCCAAAAACGATGCATGGCCTGAAAACTGCAGAAGCCATCCATCTCCTTGCCATGGGGAATAATGCTGATCTGCTTTACTTCCACCATCTGTGGAGGTAAAAGACTCAGCAGCAGCTGTATTTTGCTGAAGAGTAACATGGGTTTCCCTCCGCTGCAAAGGCCATCTCATAACTTAGGGGAATGGGCTGCCTGCATGATGAGGGGTGGAAGGGAGGGAGGGCAGAGAAGACACAGCTTTGACTCAGTTGTGTTTGGTTTCAGTTCATTATCCAGTAAACCCAGGGGTCCACATTGGAACACCTGGTGAGATTCTTAAAGACCAGACACTTAAGAAAAAAGTGGAGCTCTGGGGCTACTGTGCTGATTGTTCACAAAAAACTTAACAGTTGGCAAGATGGCACTGCCTAAGTTGCCAATGAGTAACTCGTTATCTCTAAATAGCCAGGCCTCTAAATTCCAATTCTGATCCCAGCACAGATCTTGGTGAGGCGGGTCACAGCTGCCTAGGACAGACTGAACACACAGTCAATGCTCTGTAGGTCCACATGATTTTGGGTTTTTAAAAAAATTTATTAAACTACAAATCACCTTATATTTGAAAAGGTAGAAATCATCTGGGGGGTGTGTATGTGTGTAAGATAGAGAGAGAGAAGGGGAGCTTCTCTCTGAAAACCTCCCAGTGCACCAAACACTCTGCAACAATAGCAGACACATGGCTCAACCCTTGTCCTTCAGCCTCACTGCCAGGTATTGTTGGCTGAAATCACTTGAGCCCAAACCATGCCTCTGGGAGGGGGGTAGGGGGCGAGGCTGGGTAGAGTATAATGAGATGATTTTAAAGCCCTGTTAACTTTTTCCATTTTAACTGACATTTCTGGATGAGGCACCAGCTCTCTTGGGAGGCCAGTTCAAAGGCATTCCATGGAGCCCAAAGCCAGCTTAAAAGACAAGCTTGGGGCAGAGCTGCTGGGGAAAGAGTTGCACTTGAATTTCCAGCCATTCCAAGTCTTGATTCAGAAGGCCACAATTAGGGGAAGAGGCTGCCTCTTTATTCTCCAGTCCCAGAAGGAACACAGAACAGAATGACCTCAGAATACTCTCTACCTCTTATGGTTTGAGAACCAGAATTTTTTGCTTATTAGTATTGAGGAAACATTAATATCCAAACGAAGGCTCAGAGGGGTTGAGTCAATTTACAAGGATCACATGGGCAGGAGGCAGTAGAGTTGGACTTCAGAGGCAGGTCTGGTGGATATCAAGCCCGTTTTTCTTCCCTGCCCAGTGTACTAGCACAGGACAAGTCCCTGAGGCTGCAAAGATGAAGGAGACATAGTCCCTACTCCTAGCAGCTCAGAGAGAAACAAAGGCTTAGGATATCTTAGGGAGTTGTCTAATTCCATTAGAGACTGATCTTGGGCTGAAGCACCCTCTTTCACTGAAAGAGTCTCGTTATACCTCAGCGTTTGCACTTACGAAATGAAGAATCATGCCTACCATCAACTAAAATGTACCTTTTAATATGCTCAAGGATTTACAAAATATTCTAGGGCCCTTGGCACTATGTCACCACAGACTGTCACTCCTATTATTAATGGGTAATAGCTACCACTACATAGAACATTTAGGTCTGATCTCTGTGCATTAGTGAAATGAATTCGTTTGGTAAGCAAGGTGACCTCATACTAGCTACCACAGCACAAACTGCCGAGGGCTTGGGTAACTGGATGTGAAAAGATTTTAAAGTCCTGATTCGAGCTTGAGTCGTGCTAATAAGGAAAAGACCTAACTGAATCACAAGAAAAATAGAAATGGAGTAGAGGGGAAATCTTAGTACCAAAACACAGGGTCAGGAGAAATACATGGGTAACGATCACTGGGTGAAAGAAATCATCCAAATCTTTAGCCATATTGTTTTTTGTCTCCTGATCTGAATTCACACAGCAGGGCTATATGGCTGCTCAACAGCTGCCCAGCTCCATCCCAAGGCAGGTAAAACTGCCCCTGGGCAGAGTGTGCATTGAACCAAATCAACAAACTCCATGCCTGCCTCCCACGGGAGACTGTAGACGTCAGAAGGGCTCTGGCTTAGCGTGCCACAGGAGGGCTGTGTAGAAAGAGAGTCTGGTCAAGGCTCTGGAAAGCCCTGTGGAGTCTGTGGGGAACAATAAGAATGCGGAATATAAATGTATGCTGCAGGCTGATGGGCCCACTAGGAATTAGGGCAGTTTTTGAAAGGAATCTGTGGAGATGATGCAAAACACCAAGCATGTGACCCAAATCGTGGCAGGGCATATTGGAGGGAGAGGGGAATGGGAATGAGACATTTTCTAATCTGATTAGTCTGAAGTTTCCCCTGAGTGTAGAGAAGGGTCACTGCACAATTAGAGGCAAAGTTAGACTGAACACGGTCTGCTTAGTGGCTCAGAAAGATGACCTCCTCAAAGCTAAGCTGGGCTCGGAGGCGGATGTGTTCAGAGTCTGAGACAACTTCGAAGAAAGTTGTGGAATAGTCTTTCTGCCTTTAATGTCAAATCGTAAAGGCAAAGACAAAACAGTCTGCTAAGAGAATGAGAGGATGATGACTTGGTGGCCTCAGTACTGGATAAGAAACATCTAGGTCTTCCAAAGGCCAGGCTCCCACATTACTGGACTTTCCAGGACAACTCATCCTCAAGGCCATTGAAAGATAATCTAATAAACATCCGCAGCTTCCTGATGAGAAGACAGCTTAATGTGTAGAAGGCATTCAGATCAAACTGTTTAAAAACAAGGCTTCCTCTACGTAGAAGGACACAGGTTTCTTCCAGTTCCTTTCTAAGTCAGAGTATGTGGTCTATGGTCCCTGACTTAAACTTCTCTCCTAGTCCCCAATCAATACTTAGTACTAGGTGCTGTGCTTTACTAACATTATCTCAGTTCACCCTTGGAACCACTAGGAAGTAAGTATTATCATCTCATTCTAGAGGTAAGGAATCTGGGTTTTAGGCAGGTCAAAAATCTTGCACGAGATCACACAGCTAGCAAGTGGATTCAAAGAATATGAGAGGGGAGGTAGAGGTAAAATTGTCAAGATGTAACAACCCACTGATTTTTGACAGATGGTAAATCAAACAGGTTAGAAGCAGGTCTCTGCAGCTGAATGGATCAAATGTCAAGTCACAAATCTTTATTACAAGGTAAATGACAAAAAGAGAAACATAAATAGTGTTGTGAGAATCCTCAGGAGGAGACAATCACTGCCAGCCAAGCAAATCCAAGAGGACTTCATGGATATGGTGCTATTTGAAATGGGTCTTCAAGGAAGAGCAAGCTTTCAACAGGTGAAGAACATTGGAAGCTATTTCTTACTGAAGAAATAGCAAGAGAAAAGGCCAAAAAGTGGGAGGGCAGGAGGTATATGTGTGAAATGCTAAATGGCCCATTTGGCTGGACTATTGGGGATGGGAAGGGGAGCTTTGGGAATGTGATAACTGTGGAGAAACCTGACTCCTAGACCTGCCTATTTCATCTCAGGTCCTTTACATCAGATAACCTACTTATCCCTCACACTGATGCTAGTAAATAAAAGTAAATAGAGCTGAGAGGCCGGCCTGGTGGCGCAAGCGGTTAAGGGCGCGCACTCCCCTGCAGCGGCCCAGGGTTCACTGGTTTGGATCCCGGGTGCGCACCGATGCACTGCTTGGCAAGCCATGCTGTGGCGGCGTCCCATATAAAGTGGAGGAAGATGGGCACGGATGTTAGCCCAGGGCCAGTCTTCCTCAGCAAAAAAAAGAGGAGGATTGGCAGATGTTAGCTCAGGGCTGATCTCCTCACAAAAACAAAAACGTAAATAGAGCTGATAGTCTAGAAAATAACCCCAGGTCAATCCAATGCACACACACATCCAACTGGATTGGCCCTCTTCTGGTTTCTCCTCCTGACACCTTGGACCCTAGTTCTCCCATGTGGGATTTACTTTTATCTGTTCCTTTGGTTTCTCCTTTTATCTCAGATGAGAACTTTCTACTCTAGCCCCTGCCTGAGAACAGCACTCCAACTGACAACCCTAAGCCCCATGATGGAGAAGGGAGAGAAGAAGTTCAAAGCTAAGGAGCTTGATCTTTCCTTAGAGAACAAAGAGATGGTACAGAAGGTTTGTGAGTAGAAGAGTGACACTAAGACATTTTTGCTCTTAGAAGGTACTTAGCTATTGTATGAAAGATAGATTTAAAAATTTAGAGACTGGTGGAGGAAAGACCAACACGGAGGCCCTACAACAGTCAAGAACAAATGTGGGTCAGAATAAGAGTGAAGATAGTGGGAATGGAGAGGAAAGAGTGGATGCAAGCAGCAGGAAGGAGGTAGAACTGTCAAGACATTCCAATCTGCTGGATATTTACAGACAATAATTCAAAATGGTTAGAAGCAGGATATGTGCATTTGAAAGGTTCAGGGGTTAAGTCACAGCTCTTCTTCTTCTAGATTATGTGACTTTGGGCAAAACACTTCACCTCTCTAAACCTCAGCATCCTCATCTAAGATAGAAGGACAATAGTTCTGACCTCACCAAGTTGTTCTCACAAAGTAAATGAGGTAATGTATTCAAAGCAATGATAACAATGCCTAGAACACAGCCCAAAATGTCAGAATTATCAAGATAAGTAAGTCAGAGGAGCGGCTGGAGTAATGTCACAGGAAGCATAAAAGATGACCAGAGTCTGGGTGGCTAGGAGGGTAGTACCGGGAAGTCAAAAGTCAGGTCCAACAGGAGAAGTGAGGTGTTTTGGAAAGCAGTTCACCATGGTTTCCTTTTGCAACATCATAATCTCTGTGCTTTACATCTGGTGCTCTAGCATGATAGAGCCCTGTGCTAGTAACACTAGGTCCTCTTATGGCATATCTTTAGCCATCAGGGACTACTGCTTTGGAAAACCTGCCCTGAGTTTTACATCTAATATCCTCAGAACCAATGAAGTTGTACATTTTCATTTTGTCCCAGAACCTGTGTGTATGTTAGTGTGTGTTAACGTTAAAAAGATAAAATAGGGGCCGGCCCCGTAGCATAGCGGTTAAGTGCACGTGCTCTGCTGCTGGTGGTCCAGGTTCGGATCCCAGGCGCGCACTGATGCACTGCTTGTCAGGCCATGCTGTGGCTGCATCCCACATAAAGTTGAGGAAGATTGGCACAGATGTTAGCTCAGGGCCAGTCTTTCTCAGCAAAAAGAGGAGGATTGGCATGGATGTTAGCTCAGGGCTGATCTTCCTCACAAAAAAAAAGAGATAAAATAATAATTCATAATAGTCTCTCTAACAATCAAAATCATGGCTAACTTTTCCTTTTGTAACACTTAAATAGAGGCATGTCATCAATGACATAATTAAAACGTCAAGGGTAAATCAAGGGGAATTAAAGGTAAATGTAAAACCAGGAATAGTCCCTAAAACAAAAATATGCAGGACAATCCCCATGAAGGGTAAAGTTCTTGCTTACCTGGACAGTAAGGATACCAGAAGATCATCAGTCAAAGGTAACCTGGAGGACTTGCACAGCCTTTTGATGTCTTTGCTGGGTAATACTTTTTTTCTGCATTAAAACAAAGTAAATAGGCTTTTAGATACTTTGTGCCTCTCAAGTAACTAATTACACGCTATAGGAAAGAAAATATAGATGTGTCCTAAAAATGTGCACATGGAAATAAATGGTGAAAATTGGTACTGGAATTCACAGTAAGAAAAAACAATCATATTGCATTTCACCAACTTTTTCCATTTCAGAAGTCACCAGATTCTGTCCTTTAAAGGCCTTTCTATCAAGATTCAGAGTCTCGGTTGGTGATAGTACAGCCTATTAAGGCTGCAGCCACGAGTGTTGCTCTAAGTAATCGATCTGCATTCTTGACCACTAGTCAAAAATGGTTCTGATATTTGAAAACATCTCCTAATTTGACAGGCATCTAGAGCCTCCAACACAAGTATTATATGACTTGAGGGTGTTTTTCTAGTCTCTTCCTTGGACCCAAACCTTATAACCTAGAAGCCCCAGCTGGGGCCTTAACATTCACCTCAATTTCGTCAGATGGTTTCTCCAGAGCAGCCCAACAGTCATTTTCCCCAGCCTGCTGGGGACACAGAAATGCTTGTCCAATGTTCTCACCCAGCCAATGTTCTTCCAGGCACCAGGCAAAATTAGAACCAACAGGAATGAAAGTGGGCTCCTTTCTTTGCAATGAGGTTACAAAATGATGAAAGAATGTTTATGTCTAGAATCAAAGCTTGTTGGATCTGAAAGAACCTCAGAGCTGTCTGATTAAGCAGCCCCATTATTCCCAAGAGGTGTTCCTTTAGTGAAGAAGGGTCACACTTCTCACTCTGGGGAAGGGGTACCACCAGGGTGCAAGGTAGGGCCAGGGTTACGCAAAGCTCAGGCCACACATCCTTTAGGAGGCTCAGGGAAGCTTAAAGAGTCAAGAAAAAAAAATGCCATCTTTATAAAAACTCAACAAAGATATATTATGGATTAGGAAAAAAAATCATGTTCATTATTAAGATAAACTATAAGACCTTCGAAGATATTTAGGCTATGCAGCTGGCCACTTGGGTGCAGACTTCAGGTATGGAGATGAGGGAAGAGGTCATGGGGAAGAGAGATGGCAGTGGTGTGTAGTAACAAAATTAGAAGCTAGAGTTAGAACTGAGATCTTCTAATTCCAGATGAGTATTTCTCCCCACTATATCAAGTCTGTGGGTAAGATGAACACCAAAACATGTTAAGATGAGGCTCTGGTTTTTTATAAGAATGACTTAATAAAGCTCAATACAAACATGATAAATGTATTAGAAATAGATTATGCTGAGCTTCATTATTTTCAAAAAGAAATCATTTCAAGGAAATTTATAGAAAGTTTACTTGCAAATTGCCTGTTCTGTTCATTATAAAAGGCACATTTATAAATCCCAGTTATCATTAAAATAATGTAAGAAAAAGACATCTCAGAATTAAACCTTCTAACATCTTAATTTACTGTTTCAGTTGTAAGTTTCTAGAAACCAATTAAAAGAAAATGCAAAGGGGCATCCTATTCTTTTGAAGATACAGGGCCTCCCCTAATCCATCAACAAACAAAGCTCACCATCACTATGAAATACTTGTACCTAGATACTCTCCAAAAATAATTTAAGATGGCTTTGCTAAATAGTGGAGTATGATGACACACATCAATTTTCTTTTTGCCCTTTTTGATAAAATATCAATTCTTTCATTACTCAGGTTAACAGAAACTTAAATGATTTATTAGAATCAATAAAATAAAAGCTTACTTTTCTCGATCTTGGTATACACAGTTAGCAATGAGCCTTTCAAAATCCTCAAAAGAATTTTTCTTGAGCTGTTGGTGGGCCAGTGGAATTAGGACATTCATATCTGGACATGTGTCCTCGGGCACCTGGTAGTGACGTGCAATGGTTATAACTTCGTGGTCTGTGAGTTTCCCAACAGTTAGACTCATAATTATATCTCTGTAAAGAAAACAGAAATATACTCATGAAATTATATCTAAGAACATTCTTCTTTAATTTCCCTACTTAACTTATGAGCAACAGGAAGGCAGCAGTGCTAGAATGGAAAACCATAAGCACTATAGCTTATAAACCAAATGGCATTTTGCCCAGAGCCAAACTCCTAGCAGATAACAGCCTGCAACCAGGAAGTAAATTTTTTAAAGTCCTTAAATGGTCAAAAAACCTGTCACTAAATACATGTTTTCATTCAATGCCTACTAATCTTACTTTACACAAAATAGTAACAGACTTGGGGGTTCCAGTTTCCCAGGGTATAAAATTTATAAATCAGTAAACTAGAAAGGTGTTTTGGAGATGGGGAAAGCAATTATGCACATTTCTGTAGGAAAAAGTAAAAACTGACACACCCTGTGAGTGAGAAAAAAAATGAGAGAAAAAAGTTAAAAGTGAAAAGAGCTCTGTAAGAGTACAGTTGTCTGAGCCTTTAGAAGGCAAATGGCATTCACATTATTTGGCAGAGCTGAAAAAACAAATGACAACAACATATTAACACAACTTATCAACGATGAGGATTCAAAGCCTAACAAACTGGCTGAACTGTTTTCAATATATTCTCTATATGAAAGCTATAAACCATGCAGCATGCATTAGAAAGAATGACATCAAAATGGTTAAAATGCAAACTGTTATGGTGATTAAATGAAAAGCTTCCACTATCTAGAAAATCTACTTACCGGAAATACTTCAGTTCTGAAGAATCCTGAATAAACGAGGGAATACAAGATTTTATATGCTCTTCTGCTATAAACTGGTCTTTCAGAACAATGGCTTTTAGTTCTCTTATATATTTCTTGTCATTATCACTATCATTTAAGAATTCTAGGTTCCCTCAGTCAAGAACTTCATTAGACAGAGTGTAGGAAAGCCCACAGCTATGATATTAACCTAGCTGAAGGAACCGCATTTCACCTATATCCACTTCTCAGGGTTTCTGGGGTTTGGTTTTGTTTCACTTTTTTTTTTTTTAACTATTATTATCCCTATTTTACAGATGAGAACACTGAGGCACTGAAATGTTAGGTAATATCGCCCAAGTCATGAAAGCCAGAATGCAAACTCCTGCAGTCTGGCTCCAAAGCCCATGCTCCTGCACACTACTGTGCCCCTCTTCTGGGGACACAGAAGAGAGAGTGACGAGATGGAATGGGGCTCAGTCAGGGAAAGCTTCCTAAAGGCAGTGAGGTCTGAGCTGATTTTTTATAGACCTCTATTCCCTTCACCATCCATAACCTCTGCTTTGAAGGCTATCACTGCCCAGCATAAATAAGAGAAAATAATTTCAGAAACCCTGAGTCACCAACCATCTCTGACAGAGGGTTAAGGGACCACAGAGGAACCAATCCAAGGAAAGTCCCTGGCTCATTTAGAATAATAGTCATGGAATAATCAGTCATGACACACACATAAAGTGAAACATTATGCAACCATGAAAAGTATGCTGTTGATTGGTACTTATTGGTATGAAAAATGTTCACGCTATGCTGATAAATGTAGTATGATCCCAGTGAAATGGACGATACCAGTACATATATATTTATAGGAAAAAAGGCTGGAAGGATACATGCCAAAATATCTATAGTATTATCCCTGATTGCTGAGATTTCTTTATACAGGCACGTGTTGCTTAAAGACGGAGATACATTCTGAGAAATGCGTCATTAGGCGATTTTGTCATTATGCAAACATCACCGAGTGCACTTACACAAACCTAGATGGTATAGCATACTATACACCTAGGCTATATGGTACTAGTCTTATAGGACCACTGTCGTATACGTGGTCTGTCACTGACTGAAATGTCGTTATGGGGCGCATGACTGTAACTATCCATCCATCTATCTATCTATCTATCTATCTAAAGATATAGTATATATATAAAATTTCTGCTTTTTATGAATTTTTATAATAATCAACTATTACTTTCATTGTCAGAGAAAAAACCATTTGAAAGTTTTTTCCTTTTGAGGGTAGAAAACAGTGTGAAGAGGAACAGTGGCACACTCCCAAGGACAAGGGAAGGGAATGTGTGCAGCAATAACTAGAAACTTTCCATGCACCTTTAACTAAACTTATTCTAGCACCGCCAGGTCATGAAAGTTATTTTCCTTTTCAGTGGATAAACTGAAATTATCCTGACCTCACTGCTGTTAAAATTTCTATCTGCTGGGTTTCCGTATGCTTGGGTTTTAAACAGCTCAGCATTCCACTTTCCATGTCTTTATGTGCGACTTTCAAACAAGCTGCACCAGACTTAAAATGCCCTCAGTCATGTTGGACACCAGGGGCCCTGGAGCAGCTGCTGGTGTGGCCCTTGTGGCTGCTGTGCCCGCACAAGGAAGGTCCCGGGGATCCCAACCAGGAAGTACAAGCCTTGTCCCGCAGACCTCAAGTGACTGCCACCACTTTGCCCCACGTTTGCCACGTGCCCCTTCTTTAGGATTCACCCTACGCTGTCAAATTTTAATGGGCTTCACCAAGAATGAGGAATCTTTTCAAAAGTAGCACACTCCATTTCTTTTATTGTGGTAAAATATACATAACATAAAATTTACCATTAGTGTCATTTAGTACAATGTTGTGTAACCTTCACCTCTATCTAGCTCCAAAACATTTTCATCTCCCCAAAGAAGCAGTCACTCCACTTCTCTTCTTACCCCAAGCCCTCTCCCCACCTGGCAGCCACTAATCTGCTTTCTATCTCTGCAGCTTTGCCAATTCTGGATATTTCTTATAAATGGAATCATACAGTATGTGGTCTTTTGTGTCTGGCTTCTCTTGCTTAGCATGTTTTCATGTTCATCCACGTCATAGCACGTATCAGTACTTCATTACTTTTTATGGCCGAATAATATTCTATTGTATGAATGTACCACATTTTGCTTATCCATTCATGCATTGATGAACATTTGGATGGTTTCCACCTTTTGGCTATTGTGAATAATGCTGTTACGAACATTCATGTACATGTTTTTGTTTGAATACTTGTTTTCAATTCTTTGGGTATATATAGCCAGGAGTGGAATTGTTGAGTCATATAGTAATTCTATGTTTAGCCTATTGAGGACCCACCAAACTGTTTTCTGCATACTCCATTTTTGCCAGCAGCAGCCACAAAAACAAAGGTTCACCTTCCACCAAACATAGCCCTTCCTCACCTAAACCTTCAAAGTGAACCTCAAATAAGATCTGAGTGCAAAGTCGGATCTTGGTACTTACTGCCCAATCATTTAAAGGAAATAAAAATACATTTTAAAAAGCAGCTGTAATTGTATTGATCTGGTGTTCTGTGATTATTATTGCTAATCTTAAAGACTCAAATGGCAAGTCACCTTTGTCTTCACCCAATATTGCATTACGTTCCTGGCACTAGTATTTTATACAGATCATCACAGTATTATTTAGTTAATCTTATAAGGGACACTGCCATAATTTTCTCTCAGTTTTTGTAATTAGACAAAAAATACGCCAAACCGCTCTAGGGTATTGAGGTAACTATACAGAATTCTGAAACATGAAATGCTAAACAGTTTTACAAGATATAAGTCCATAAAAGTCACCCAGTCAAGTAATGGTGAATCAAAACTTCATTTTAAAGCTCTAAATCTCAGGGTATTTTCTTATATATTGAATCGTTCAAGTCTAAGCAACGTTTTTCAAACAAACTAAAAAAATTAGTTTCAATGTAAACCAAGGAAGGGCTCAAGAGTCTAAACCTTGGGCCCTAAGGCTTACAAGAAAATCTGGTTGAGTCTAAATTAAACCAAGCTGCAATTCTGATGACAATTAGGTAGCACCTTTTGTCATTTCCTTAAATTTGATATTCATCAAATAAAATGTATTTCACTTCCTCTGATCAGAAGCCAGGCACACCTGCTCACATCCTATACTCTCTCAGGCTTTCTCTTACACTTGTGGGCCTAGGCTGCCCATACAGAGCAGAAAACCCTGCCTCACCATCACTTACTCCCCAGCCTGGCATACTGTTGGACTAGTGTGTTGCCAGACAGCAGAGGGTGGTAGAGACAGCTGGCAGAATATGTGTGAGGTGAGGGAGAGATGGAAAGATACATCAAAATAGGGCCAATACAAATGTCTGACCAAACAGATTTTGCTACTGGCCTAATCACAGTTCAAAACCACTAACAAAGCTCTTCAATCTCAATGGAGAACAAGGCCATTACATATGGCCACTTTGGCTAGGCACTGCCCACCTCCAGGGAGTACATTTATAGGCTTATGGTATAAATGGTGTCCTCTGGAGTTGTGCGACATAGTGGCCTCACCAAAGAAGCCAAGGAACTCCATAGAAAAAGGAAAAAAGAAGTCACTGCAGACTATAATAAAATCATCTACTCCAGCCTGGGTCACAAACCTGTTTGTAACTGGGAGGTGGTGTCATTTAGTGGGAAAAGTGTGAGCTTTTGAATTACACAGACCTGGATTAAAATTCCAGCTCCACTAATTTGCTGATAAATGGGAACTTCAGTAAATTACTTAACTTCTCTGAGCCTCTCTTCCTCATGTGTGAAATTAGACAAGACCACTTACTTCATAGAATTTTACTTTACCATATGAGCCAGGATGATCCTGTTAAAATTTAAGTCAGATCACGTCACGTCTCTTTTCAAAGCCCTCTCAGGGCTTGCCATCTCTCTTGAAGTAGAACCCGAAAGCCTCATGATGGCCTACTAGGCCTGATGTGATATGTCCCCGTTCCTGCTATCTCTCGGACCTTGTCCCCTCTCTTTCCCTCTGTATCCTCCACACTGCACTCCTCGCTCTTCCTCAAACAAGCCAGGCACATTCCCACTTCAGGGCTTGCTGTTCCCTCTCTACCTGGAACACTCTTCCCCAAGATGCTTACATAGTTTGGTCCTTCACCTCTTAGTAGAACATCTTCTGCTTGGGTGTCATCTTCTCTGTGAGGCCTTCTCTGACCATCCTTTTTAAAAGTGTGACCCTCCCCCTACAAGTCTGGCATCCCCTAACCCCTTCTCTGCTCTCTTTTCCTTCCTGGCATTCATCATACTTCAACCTAGTATATCATTTCCTTTCTTATTCTGTGTATCATCTTTATCCCCCACTAGATTGTTACTTCCACGAAGGGCAGGGCTGTCTATTTTGTTCACTGTTGAATCCCCAATACCTTAAATAGCCCCTGACACACAGTAAGCACTCTGTAATAGTTTGCTGAATAAATGAAAAATGAAGGTTAAGTTAGCAATGTATGAAAATCATTTAGCATGGTGCCTGGAACTATGAACACTCAATAAACGATAGCAATTTTTATTATTCTCATCATCTCACAATGGAAATAGTCTCAAGTTGTATTAAACTGGAAAAGTTACTTCTCTTAAGAAAGTTTATCTTGGAAAAATGTGAAATGTTTTTGATGACTCTGAAATCATAGAATTTATCTGCAGAATATAAAAGGCAAATGGTATACTTATTTTAAATAGTCATATTCAGGATTAAGTGATAAAGTAATAAACTCCGGGTATGCCTTCCTTTATACAATGGATATATTTGAGAAGCTGCACAAATGCTTACTTCTTAGAAATCAAACTAGACGGCCCTTTTCACTCTCTATTACATATACAAATACTCTTGTCTTCATTTTGGTCATTTTTAATTGGCAATGGCAATTAATAGCCTAACACCTTAGCTTTAAATTCCTCTAATTTTTGTCAAGTTCTTAATGATAAGCAAGCATACTGAACCCTGAAATAAGTCCTTTGAAAACTACAAAATTTTTTGACAGTATAAATAATTACTGCCAAATTCATCTGCTTTGTAAATTGACTTTTTTATATATTTTCTCAAAGAGAAGTACATCTGCATTGAAAATCACTGACCCTGTTTTCTTATTCCAAATCAGTGTAAGCAGCTTCTAGTTTTATTACTGCTCTAATCTTCATTTCACATCAAATATTATGGCTTTTCCTGTTTTGACACATAGTGGAATGTACATGGTAATTCTGATTTATTTAGTTTGAAATCCAGTATCTGTTGGTGTACTCGACTTCAGGGCTATTTAAGTGTAGCCAAACAAAATGAGATATTCTCATGCAGTTAAGAGCAATTGTTGTATATTATTAACAATATTCTTCATAGAGGTACAATTTTAGAAACCCTTTAAAACCTTCACCTATTAATTCTACAATTTGGTACAATATGCATTTAAACAAGCTAAGACAACAGTGTTTTTTGTTTTTTAAATCATGTCAAGATTTTTTGGTAACAGCAAATGGAATTCTGGATGATGGTGCTTAACTTGCAACGTGGGCAGAAAGGAATGAATATTCATTTAATTTACAAGCAAAGTTATTCATTTTCTACCGCCTTTCTTTTTATTAACACCCATTCTGCATTCAGGGATTATCTATCTCCAAGCAAACCACACTTGTTTGGTTTTGTGTTTTTAACTCTTTGTCGCTGGTTGCCAGATGGTTTAGAGGCCATCCTGAGCCCTATGACAATAAGGAGGGCTTATATGGAGGGGAACCCCATACAAGCCCACAGGTGTTTACTGATCACACAATGGGCTAAACACAAGACCAGGTCTGTGCCCTCCAGGGGCTTACAGTCAACTTAGTAATTCAATACCTACTCATATCAAAACATATCAAACAAAGTATAATCAGATTCTTAATTCTTTCTAAACGCACACTTTAAAATATAAAATTTATTGGCTTTACTCCATTATAAAAGGAACACGTTTCTAATTATACAGAATTTGGATAATGTATAAAAAGAAAAAAAAAGAAAAACCATACACACTCCTACCACCCAAATATAACCAAGTAAACATTCTGGTACACTTCTTTGCAGTCTCTTTTCTATGCATGGGTATTTAATTGTCTTTTTTTTCCTTAATAGTTATGAACATATTTTATAGTCTGCATTTTAATTTAACTAATACAACATTTCCATGTTATCACATATTCTTCTGAAACCAAAATGCTAAACCATACTTCTGTTATTGGATATTTCATGTGCTTTTTAAAATTTTTTATATAAATAATGAACATCTTTCTGCATAAACACTTGCCTTTATTTAAAATTATTTCCTTCGTATAGTGTCCCAGAAGTACAATCAGGTGGGCAAAAGAAAAGGACATTTGAAAGGATCTTGATACATGGCGTTAAGTTGCTTTTACCCATCCACCAACAATGAACAAGAGCCCATAGCAATGGATGTTATCGTTTTAAAAATGTTTTCTAACTCGACAGGTAAAAATGATGTCTCATTTTAATCAATAATGATTTGGTTACTAATAAACTAGAACATCTCTTACTTGCTAAGAATTTTTATATTTCTTCTATTGTATTCTGCCTGCATGTGTTTTGTACCTATGTATCCATTCATTCATTCATTCGACGAACGCTAGTTGAGTACTTATTCCAGGTCAGGTCAGGCCACACCAACTGAAGCAGAACAAGAGAGGAATGGACTAGGTTCAATCTCTAGCCCTCAATGCCTGCACCCTAGAGTTAATCACAGACCAGGAAGAAAGCCAAGTCAACAAAGTAGAAAAAGGGCCACAATAAAGATATGTCCAGAAGCTCAGAGAAAGTACTGCTCATCCAGTCTGGCATGTGTATGCATGTAGGAGGAAATCCAGGAAGGCTTCACAGCAGAGGTGGTAGTGGAACAGACCTTGAGGATGAAAGACAATGTGCCAGTTAGAGAAGTAAGGAGGGGAGGGGAAGAAGGTTGGGAGGAATGGGACAAAGAACGACATCCGCTGAGATTCAAAGAGAGCAAGAGGATAGTACATTTGAGGAGCTGTACAAAGTGTTAATAACAAAAGCTAACATTTATCAAGTGCTTAGTGTATGCCCAACATTGATCTAATTGCTTCACATGCATGAATTCATCTAATCCTCACAAAAACCCTTTAAGGGGAAACTTTGATTATTCCTATTTTACAAAAGAGGAACTAAGGGCCAGAGAGCTTCAGCAAATTGCCCAAGGGCACACAGCTAGTAAGTAGTGCAGCCATGTTTTGAACCCAGATGGCCAGGGTTCTTAAGATGACTAGAACATAGGGAAGCAGAGCAAGGGTTAAGGTGGAGAGTTGGCAGGTGGGGCCCAATCATGAAAGGCACAGGTGGGGCCATTTGGGTTTTCTTCTGCAGGAAAAGGGAATCTCTTGAAGAATGTCGAGCAAGAGAGCAATAGGAACAGAGAGTTGGATGTCAGAGCACTGAGGAAGCAATGCGAGGGTAGGCAGGCCAGTAAGGGCTGCTGGGCCAGAGGGAATGGGGCAAGAGGATCGAGCTGAGAGGCATCAACTAGGGTTGGATGTGCTTGGCCAAGGACGGGCCACAGGTCTCTTGTTGAGTGTCTGGGAGACAGGGCCATCATGAAAGCTAGCTTTGGACAGCAGGGAGGACAACTTTTCTACTGAGATGAGAAAGGAGGACTGCAAAGTTGTGGATGCAGGGGCATGGGGGAGGTTTGTATCTTGGGATCTTTACATTCTCTATTAACCTGAAGATGAGATTTTCTGCTATGAGTAGGAGGAAAATGGTGAGGTTAGGAGCTTAAGAGGGAGAAAGTCTGAAACATCCATTGTGGGGAACGGGAAAAGGCATAACTAGGCCTTGCCCCATCCTTAACTGCTCACTGATCCATCAATTGTCCAGCCTGTCATCTATGCCTTCAATTTCTTGGTCCCTACTGGTCCCTTCTCTTCAGCTTATAGACATGTTCATGTCTCTCCCAACTTAAAACAACAGCAAAACCCAGCTGTTGACCTTCTGCCCAGCTAAGTCATCCTGGTGGCATCCATAGTCCTAGCAGAACCAGTCTCCCAGAGCAAGAAACCACAGCAGTGGCGTTTGCCAGTGTTCTGCCCCTCCTTGGACAAAATTAAGTGTCTCTGGGGTCCCTGGACAACTAAGGGGGAAGGGAAAGGGAAGAGGTCTCAAGAGGAATTCCTGATAATATGGCCTATGGGAGCTCAAAGAGTAAACGGGAAAGTAAAAGAGAGGTGATCATACGCCGACCTCAAGCAGGGAGAATGTGTCATAATGGTTCCAGAGGCGATCAGGGAGTTTACATTTATGGTCAAGACTTCTCTTAGGAGTATTTTTTCCTGTCATCTTGTTTTGTGTTTTCAGTTTTTCATGTATTATCGTTACTACCTTCTATTGCTACTTTTACTTTGCAATAAACACTACACTAGGTTTGCTCTTAGGTTCTGCAATTTTTTTTTTCCTAAAAAGAAACACCATGCACTATGCTTGTCTTTATTTTTTCTCTTAATAATAGGTTTAAAATTATAAAACTGATGCATCATGGTACAAATTCAAAAAGTATAAAAAGTTATATAACAATCTCCTCACCACCTCAATCTCTAGTCCCACTCCCCAGAATTTCTTTTGTCCCCCAGTTTTATTGAAGTAAATTGACAAAGAAAATTGTATATATTTAACATGTTCAACACGATGATTTTATATACATATACATTGTGAAATGATTATTAGGTTCTGCAATTCTATCTGGAATTTTATCTTGGTTAAGTTGAAACTGCTCTCAAATATTTTAAACTTATATCTACCTAATTTTCAAAGATAAAGATGAAATATGATTTTACTCTCAAGATGCAATATGAAGAATTCAGCCCTTAGTTTCCCCACTCTCTCTTCCTGAGTATTAACTATTTTATCTGTGGCATAAACCTTGGCATCTTCCTTTTTCATTTTTCTAACAATATCATTCACCTTTTGAAATAATGTTTTATCTTTGGATTCACAAGTATAACCGTGTGTGTGTGTGTGTGTGTGTGTGTGTGTGTGTGTGTGTGTAACCTGTTTTAGTGTTCAATACTGTTCCAAGTTTTTTAAGATAAGATGTCTCCCTTGACTTCTTAATTTTGATTTTCTCTTCATGTTCTGGAGTAATTTATTAAGGTAATGTATTACACTGAGTAATTTATTAAAGAAACTATTTTATTTTGTTTTCCTCAAGATTTAAAAACATTTCTATTGTCCCCATGTAGAAAAAAAACTACTTGTCCCCGATTTGTTTACTCTCAAAACACTGAAGATTTTATCCATTGTCTCCTTGCATTACCTGAGGCCATCTCTTTTTGGTTTTTAGGTCATTGGTTCTGCTGGTGGTGGTGCTGTTTCCAAGCTTTGTTTTGTGTATGTTTTGCTTTGACACTCCTTATAAGATTCTTTCCTTATATATGATCTTTAAATTTTTATCAAGGTGTATCTAATGATCCCTTTTCATATATTTTGCTGCAACAGAGTGAAATCTCTCAATTTCCAGATAGTTTTTTTTTAGCTTAGAAAAGGATTTTTCTAGAACAAATATCTTTGATTATTACTTTAGTTCCATTTGTCAGTTCCCTCTCTATCTCCATTTTTGCTCTCTTCTTTCTCATCATTTTAATCCCTTCCTTGTAGTTTATAGCAATACAGGCCTATCTCAACAAACAAGAAAAATCTCAAATAAACAATCTAACGATGCACCTAAAGGAACTGGAAAAAGAAGAACAAACAAAGCCCCAAATCAGTAGAAGAAGGGAAATAATAAAAATCAGAGCAGAAATAAATGAAAGAAAGACTAAAAAAACAACAGAAAAAATTAATAAAACCAAGAGCTGGTTCTTTGAAAAGATCAACAAAATTGACAAACCTTTAGCTAGACTCACCAAGAAAAAAAGAGAGAAGGCACAAATCAGTAAAATCAGAAATGAAAGAGGAGAAATTACAACAGACACCTCAGAAATACAAAAGATTATAAGAGAATACTATGAAAAGCTATATGCCAACCAATTCAACAATCTGGAAGAAATGGATAAATTCTTAGAATCATACAACCTTCCAAAACTGGATCAAGAAGAAGTAGAGAATTTGAATAGACTGATCACCAGTAAGGAGATCGAAACAGTAATCAAAAACCTCCCCAAAAATAAAAGTCCAGGACCAGACGGCTTCCCTGGTGAATTCTACCAAACATTCAAAGAAGACTTAATACCTATCCTTCTCAAACTCTTCCAAAAAATTGAGGAGGGGGGGAAGCTCCCTAACTCATTCTATGAAGCCGACATTACCTTGATACCAAAACCAGACAAAGACAACACAAAAAAAGAAAATTACAGGCCAATATCACTGATGAACATCGATGCAAAAATCCTCAACAAAATACTAGCAAATCGTATACAACAATACATTAAAAAGATTATACACCATGATCAAGTGGGATTTATTCCAGGTATGCAGGGATGGTTTAACATTTGCAAATCAATCAACGTGATACACCACATTAATAAAATGAAGAATGAAAAGCACATGATCATCTCAATAGATGCAGAGAAAGCATTTGACAAGATACAGCATCCATTTATGATAAAAACTCTGAATAAAATGGGTATAGAAGGAAAGTACCTCAACATAATAAAGACCATATATGAGAAACCCACAGCTAATATCATCCTCAATGGTGAAAAACTGAAAGCTATCCCTCTAAGAACAGGAACCAGACAAGGATGCCCACTGTCACCACTCCTATTTAACATAGTACTGGAAGTCCTAGCCAGAGCAATCAGGCAAGAGAAAGAAATAAAAGGGATCCAAATTGGAAAGGAAGAAGTGAAACTGACACTATTTGCAGATGACATGATTTTATATACAGAAAACCCTAAAGAATCCACCAGAAAACTTTTAGAAGTAATAAAACGAATATGGTAAAGTTGCAGGATACAAAATCAACATACAAAAATCAGTTGCATTTCTGTACACTAACAACGAAGTAGCAGAAAGAGAAATTAAGAATACAATCCCATTTACAATTGCAACAAAAAGAATAAAATACCTAGGAATAAACTTACCCAAAGAGGTGAAAGAGCTGTACACGGAAAACTATAAAACATTGCTGAAAGAAATTGAAGAAGACACAAAGAAATGGAAAGATATTCCGTGCTCTTGGATTGGAAGAATTAACATAGTTAAGATGTCCATACTTCCTAAAGCAATCTATAGATTCAATGCAATCCCTATCAAAGTTCCAACAACATTTTTCACAGAAATAGAACAAAGAATCCTAAATTTATATGGAACAACCAAAGACCCCGAATAGGAAAAGGAATCCTGAGAAAAAAGAACAAAGCTGGAGGTATCACACTCCCTGATTTCAAAATATACTACAAAGCTATAGTAACCAAAACAGCATGGTACTGGCACAAAAACAGACACACAGATCAATGGAATAGAATCGAAAGCCCAGAAATAAACCCACACATCTATGGACAGCTAATCTTTGACAAAGGAGCCAAGAACATACAATGGAGAAAAGAAAGTCTCTTCAATAAATGGTGTTGGGAAAACCGGATAGCCACATGCAAAAAAAATGAAAGTAGACCCTTATCTTACACCATACACAAAAATTAACTCCAAATGGATTAAAGACTTGAATGTAAGACCTGAAACTATGAAACTTCTAGAAGAAAACATAGGCAGTACGCTCTTCGACATCGGTCTTAGCAACATATTTTCAAGCACCATGTCTGACCGGGCAAGAGAAACAATAGAAAAAATAAACAAATGGGACTACATCAAACTAAAAAGCTTCTGCACAGCAAAGGAAACCATCAACAAAACGAAAAGACAACCTAACAATTGGGAGAAGATATTTGCAAACCATACATCTGATAAGGGGTTAATCTCCAAAATATATAAAGAACTCATGCATCTCAACAACAAAAAAAACTAACAACTCAATTAAAAAATGGGCAAAAGACCTGAACAGACATTTCTCCAAAGAAGATATACAGATGGCCAACAGGCACATGAAAAGATGTTCAACGTCATTAACTATCAGGGAAATGCAAATCAAAACTACAATGAGATATCACCTCACGCCCGTCAGAATGGCTATAATTAACAAGACAGGAAACAACATGTGTTGGAGAGGATGTGGAGAGAAGGGAACTCTCATACACTGCTGGTGGGAGTGCAAACTGGTGCAGCCACTATGGAAAACAGTATGGAGATTCCTCAAAAAATCAAGGATAGAACTACCATATGATCCAGCTATTCCACTGCTGGGTATTTATCCAAAGAACTTGAAAACACCAATGCATAAAGATACATGCACCCCTGTGTTCACTGCAGCATTATTCACAATAGCCAAGACTTGGAAGCAACCTAAGTGCCCATCAAGGGACGAATGGATAAAGATGTGGTATATATACACAATGGAATACTACTCAGCCATAAGAAACCATGAAATCCAGCCATTTGTGACAACATGGATGGACATTGAGGGTATTATGCAAAGTGAAATAAGTCAGAGGGAGAAGGTCAAATACCGTATGATTTCCCTCATTAAGTAGTAGATAATAACAACAATAAACAAACACAGAGAGACAGAGATTGGATTGGTGGTTACCAGAGGGGAAGGGGGGAGCGAGGAGGGCGAAAGGGATAATTTGGCACATGTGTGTGGTGATGGGTTGTTATTAGTATTTGGGTGGTGAACATGATGTAATCTATGCAGAAATAGAAGTATAATGATGTACACCTGAAATTTATACAATGTTATAAACCAATGTTACTGCAATAAAAAATTTACCAAAAAAAGTAAATATGCTCATCTATTAAGAGTTTTGACATTTGTACTTATAAAAAATAAAGGAAAAATGAGCATGAATCAATTAAGATAAAACAAAATGGGGAAGTTGGTTGTCAGTCACACACCTGACTTTCCTGACACTTCAGAGGCCATGTTCCGCACTCTAGGCAGGAGGGAGCCACTCTGGTAAGGTGCTAGAGCACAGTCCCTCCCAGGCCACACAATGGTCATTCCCAGGGTTCAGTTTGCCAGAGCTGATTTGCAGCAACTGTGTGACTAGCCACAGCCACAGCTACTTTGGGCCCAAGCCTCCTGCAGGCTGAATTAACCTGCATGGTGGCAGCAGGTACAATCAGAGTAGGGGAGGTGGGGGAGGGGCTCCATGCCGCAGGGGCTGGTGAGTTTTTCCCACAGTCGTTTCCATCCCCTCTGTGGGATTTTGTATCACTATCGTCAATTCTTCACCCCTGCCCCTGTATCTGCACCCTTTCTCATGTGACTTTGTTGTTCCACCTTCTAAAGGGGCACAATCTCTCTCCCGCTTCTTGACAACGGAGTCAGCCACAGAACTTGCATTGGCCAATACAATGATGTGGAAGTCAAAGTCTATCAGTTCTGAGCCTAGGCCTCAAGAAGTCTTCCATGTTTCTCATTCCCTGACTGCACTTCTGCTATCACCATGATAATGGCATGCCCAGGTTAGCCCACTGCTCTGGAGGAGAATGAGAGACATGTGGAACAGAGCTGCCTCAGCTGGGCGCAGCCCAGATCAACTGAACCCCTGACAACCCACAGATGTGTGAGCTAAATAAATCCTTATTTTGCATGACACTGAGATTTTGAGGTCATTCATTATACAGCAAAAGTATGCAAATAGATGATTGATTCACTCTCCCAGGTCCCACCTTCTTGCACTCTCCTCTCCTCCTTCATCCAGAGGTTAGCAAGAGGGCATCTTCATACACCAGCGTAAGCTAGACCTCAGGAAGCTGGGTGCCTGAGCCATGGCACATGCCGCCCTTAGAAGAAGTGCTTCGACTGAATAGTAGTCTGGTGGGATGCTACTGTTTATTTCTGAGGAATGCTATCAGAAACAGCCACCTGGAGCTCATGTCCCTGGCTGTTTTGTGGGTACACTTCTGAGAACACCATACAGCTACCAGAGGGTCCTCTCTGTGAGTGGCCAGTGAAGAATGTCTTTCTTGGGCTCTGCATTGGGGTTCCTTCTCCTAAGGAACTGGCTTATTGTTGCTCCATGCTTGCGGTCTCCTATTTTGTGCTGACCTCTAGGAAGTTCAGAGCCAGTCTGTGGCTGACCTCTAGTAAATGCCCATGACTTCACAGTCTGTAAATACACTGTGTCAACTTCGCCCTGGACTCACGATTCTTTCCTACTTTTATTTATTTCTCTCATTCTTCTTATTTGTATATCCACATTATATTATAGAAGTGTTTGCATCTTAGTAACTCACCTTAAATCCATTTCTGAAACAAGGCAAAATGTAAATAACTATAAAACCACATACAATAGTGACAAGAAAAATTGAAGGGGTATATACCCAGGAAGTTTTTTAATCCTACCCCAACTGCCCCCATTCCAGAAGAGAGTCTTTCTGAAAAGGTAGAGTCAAGGAAAAAGACTTCAATGAGCAAAGATCTCAAAGCTGGTGGAAACAGCTGCTGGGCCATTCAGGGACCCATACATGCTTTCTAGACCCAGAAAGTTTAAGTTCTATGTGGCTAGTGGTGAGGGGAAGTGAATGGACTAATGTCACTGGGCATTTACTGGCTTGGTGTTTAGCATATAGTAACTCACTTAATCCCTCTAGTAATCTCCTGAATTATTCTCATTTCACGGATGAAGAATCTAAGGCATTAGACAGGCAGAGTGAGGAGCCAAACTTAGGTAGTTTTACTCTAAATCTTAACTCATAATGAAAATGTTAGACTGCCTGATGCAAATCCCAGCTCCGCAACTTAATATATGATCTTGGGTAGGTTCCCTAACACCTCTGTGCCTCAGTTTCCTCATCTGCAAAGGGGAATAATAATAGTACCCACTTTTTAGGATTGCTGTGAGAATTAAGTGAGTTAATATATAGAAAGCATTTAGTACAGCACCTGTCACATGGTAAGCAGCATATAAGTGTTAGCTATTATAATTATTAGTATGTGGTGGAATAAACTGTCCTTCAAGAAAGGCCAAAATCAGTCTAGGAATCCCTTTTCAATAGGATCCTAACTACTAAGAGAGCGAAAATTGAATCCACACAAAGGGCACTGCCTTTGTTCATGTGTTCATTTATTCATTTATTTTTCAACTAACTATGAGGGAATAAAAAAATGTGCTGAGTGGCACCAGCCATAAATGCAATGAGATCAAAGAAGCAGGGATCACTGTGAGCTGGGGTAGTCAGGAACATCTTAAGAGAAGAAATGTAATCTGGATCATGTCTTCAGGGTTGGGAGAAAGCTGAACAGCAAAGGAGAGACCCCTTCCAAAATGGTATGGGAAGAGAATGACCCAGATTGGGCAGCCCAAAAACAGCAGTGCCAGGTCCCATGGTGGGTGATGGAGGTTCAGAGATGAGGCTGGCGTTCTCCAAGGCAGTTCATTCATATCTGAACTCCCATCACCCACCATGGGACGTGGCACAGAGTAGGTGCCTAATATATGTTTATTGAATGAACGAATGATAAATGTACATGATTAAATACTTCACTATTTAATGAAGGCACGCCTTCCACACGCAGTACTTTGGGTTCTAAAATTTACTTGAACGAAAAACAGCCAGGTAGGGCCTGTGCTAAGGTGGCCCAAGTGTCATTCCTCTCCTACTCTGTACTACTCTCTCATTCTACATCATAATTCTCCCTCCGAGGAACTGAAAATTAGCATTTAGTTACTGTTCTCTTTTTTTAAAAAACAAAATTTGGACTCTAATTAAAGAAAAAGCATGGGTGGCACTAACCCGATCATTTGTTACCAACTAGATGGCTACATAGCTGCCTTGCTTTTATTCATAGAAATTTCATTTAGAAAAGAGACCATTAGTACATTGTATTTTGGATGAAATAGTAGTTTCACTGTTAATGATTTACCGACGCCCACAAGAATATAATCATGGAAAAAGAAATAAAAGAAACACAGTATAAATATATATGTATATATAAAACCTCAGAAAGAGAGTTAGTCCTTTTTCCACTCTTCAGAAACATAAGAAATAGTCTATCTGTTTTGGCACAACATTATATGGTTTATTTATTCTAAAATGCCAAGAATTTTTTTCTAGCATCCTATAAAACTCAAGGCTATAAGAATGGATATGCTTCAAAAATAGAAAGAGAAAAGCCTGAGAGTTATTAAGATTTTTAAATAGTGGAGCTGATTTTAACTAGTCCTATATGAGCAAAGACAAATCCACTTCAGCATAAGTATTAATAATAATGTGACATTCCCTAATAATAATGTGTCTGGTCAGTATTTTCTCCAGTGTAATTTTAGAGAGTCCATGGTAGAGAGACTGTGTGTGGCAAAATGGTAGAAAAGGCAGCAATTAAAACTCAAACTTCTGGCTGAGCTTGCAAAAAAGGAGAGAAAATGTCCTAGGTACCAAGGCAAAGAGGTAGCTGACAGCCAGAGACGAAGGTGTACAAGCTAATAGGGTGGCACTTGAGGGAGGTAGGAATCAAACACTATCAACAGGTAAGAGCTTGGACTTGAACGCTCACTCAGGCACAAGAGACAAGGCCTCTGGCCAAGGAAGGTAGAAATTTGGAACTCCTACACATGAAACCTGTGCACAAAGCTAGAACTGTAGAAGGCTGAAATTGAAGTGAAAGAAAGATTAATAAACTCTACTCATTGGCCAAGAGAAATGAGAGTGGACTTTTTCTCTGCTGAGTCTCTGAGTAAAAAACGTAGTAAGTTATCTGATAGAACTCAAAGCCAATATTCTGCCCAATAAGAATTTGGAGTACAAATTTATTTTAACCCTCTTACTGTGGAAAGCTCCAAGGCAATAAATTAATATCAAAATTAAGATGAAATTAGGTCCAGTTTATAAGCTGGCCTGGAGAGGCAAATTCAAAACTACTATGAAAGTTCTACTGTTGGATGCTAAAATTAGTGGGCAAAAGTTTGAGGAAAAGCAGGATTTGCATAGTCTTAAAGTATCTCTCTCAAGGTACTTATTCACTACAAAAGGAAAGACAGTAACTTTATAATGGGGAAATTTGGCAGACACCACCTTAATCAAGTGGTCAAGGTCAATATCACCATTAGTAAGACATATTGACATCATGAACCCCTGGATATGATGCACTAAGAAGGACACATCATTTCTGTAGTATTCTTGCCAAAAATGCATAATCTCAGTCCAACCAGGAGAGAACAACAGACAAATCCAAATTGAGGGACACCACATAGAATAACCTATCAATACTCTTCAAAAGTATCAAGGTCATAAAAGACAAGAGAAGACTGAGGAATTGTTATAGATTTCAGAAGACTAAGAAGAAACAACTAAATGCAATGTGGGATCCTGGATAGGATCCTGGGACAGAAAAGGGACATTAGTGGGAAAATTGGTGAAATTTAAATAAGGTGTTCAGTTTATAGTATTGTCCCAATGTTAATTTCCTGGTTTTGATAATTGCAGTACAGTAAGATGCTAACATTAGAAGAAGCTGGGTGAGGGGTATATGGGAATTCTGTATTATTTTGGAAACTTTCTGTAAGTCTACAATTAGTTCAAAATAAAAGTATTTAAACAAAAAAAACTACTCTGAAGGGCCAACCCAAGCAGCAAAGGAACACTGCAATGGGGAAGAAAGTCCAGTTTAAGATGAGCTTAGAAAACACAAAAGGAAATAATCCACCATGAGTGAGAGTCAGCAGATATAACAGAAGGATTAGTACCCCATGAATTTGGGACAACAGAACAGAAATTAGTAATGGACTATGAAACTATTATGTTTAAAATTATTAAAGAGATAAAACATAGATAAACCATAAGAAAAGAACAAGATGCCATGGAAATGAACAGAAATATCAAAAAAAACCTAAAGAGCACTTAAGGAATTGGAAAGTACAGTCATTGAATCAATGAACTGGATGGTGCATTTAAGAAAACTTCTAAGAATGCAGCACAGAATGAAGAATAAATCAAAAGAATGAGTGAAAAGTTAAAAGACATGGAGAAGAGAGAAAAGTTTGACAAGAAGATAAGAGACAATGAGAACAGATTGAGAGTTTGAGAAGGAAAACAGAGAGAATGGACAAGAGAAGATATTTGAAGAGATAATGGCTCAGAATAATTCTCAAATTGAAGAATTACAAATAGTCCCAAGATACATTGCATAGAAACTGCAGAACGCCAAAAACAAAGAGAAAGGCAACCAGAGGACAAAAAGTCACACAACTACAGAGGAACAACAATTATATTAACAAGAGACTTACCAACAACCATGACGGAGGGCAGAAGACAACAGAATAATAGCCTCAAAAGGTCAAGGGAAAATAAGTGTAAATATAGAATTATTTACCCAGTTAAACTCCAAAAGTAAGAGAAAAATAAATATATTTCAGAAAATAAAGAGTTTATTCCCAGAGTTACAAAGCAAGTCTCAACAAACATCAAAGAATTAGTATCATGAAAACCATATTACCTAACTAAATGTAATAACAAGAGAAATCAAGAACTAAAAGAAAGCTAACCTCATACACATTTGGAAATTTAAAAACAAACAAAAAATTAATTGGCAAAAAAAGAGATTATAATAATATTAGGAAATATTCACATTCATGAAGAACAATAAACATTACATACACTAAAGCCAAAGTAGTACTTAGAAGGCAAATGAAAGCCTGAAGTGCATTTCTTAGAAAATAAAGACTGATGATCAGTGCAACAAATGTCCAACTCAAGAAGTTAGAAAATAAACAAAGAAAATAGAAAGAAAGACATAATAAAAACAAGATTAGGAATTAATGAAATAGAAAACAAAGTAAAAAAAAGGGCGTTAACAAATTAAAATCTGGTTCTTCTTAAAACTAATCAAATAAACAACTCTAGTAAAATTGATTTTAAAAAAGAGACAAGGCACAAATCAACAGCAATAGGGCTAAGAGGCGATAAATTTTTAAAATTAGACGAAACGGAAAAGTTTCTAGAAAATATATAATTTTTAAAACCAACTCAAGAAGAAACAGAAATATTGAATAAGATGTATTATCCTTAGAGGAGGTGAATTATTACTTAAAAATCTACCCACAGAAAAAAGGAAGGGCAATATGGTTGTACAGGCAACTTCTACAAACCTTCAGAGAACTGATAATACCTATCTTTTACAAACTGCTCTAAGAAATAGAGAGTGAGTGCTCTAAAACTTATTTTATGAGGCTATTATAAAACACTGATATCTAAAATGGACAAAGAAAGTATGAGAAAGTAAAAGTATAGGCCTATTTCCGTTATGAACAAAGATGTGGAAATCCTAAATAAAATATCTGCATCTACCAAAAACCCATGACAAGCAGAGTAATTAGTGGTGAAATATTAGAAATGTCTCTTTTAAAGTCAGGAAAAAGATAAAGATACCTGCTATTACTACTTATCTTATATATTATATTGCAAATCCTAGCCAATATAATAAGAAAAATAGAAAAAAAAAATAAGGATTAAAAGGGAAGAAGCAAGTCTGTCATTATTTACAGTTTATAAGACACAGTCCAAAAGAAAATCCAAAAGAATCTAGACTCTGAGAACTCAAGAGAAAATGAGATCAACATACAAAAAAATAATATACAAAAATCAACAGCATTCATATACACCAGCAACAGCGAATTATAAAATGTAATTTTAAAGTAAAAAGGCAATATTTGCAATAGCAACAAAACTATGCAGTATTATAAAACAAAATATACCATATTCACGAATGGGAAATTTCTATTTCATAGTGACAGCAATTCTGCCCCCCAATTAATTTATAAATTTAACACAATTCCAGTGAAAATCCAATCTGGTTTTTTAGAGAACTAGAAGAAGTGGTCAAAAATTGATATGGAAAACTAAAGGCCTAGGAATACTCAGAAGAAGAAAAATTAGAACCATGCTGTACATCATGACTTATTATGATGCTAGCGTAACAAATTAAAACAAGTGGTACTCGTCTAGGGATAGACAAGTAGACTAATTTACCAAAATAGAGCACTTAGAAACCAATTCATATGGATACAGGACCATGAAATATGTCAGATGTGTCAATACAAACCACTGGGAAAAGGACAGACTTACTCAATGCACGGTGCTGGAACAACTGGCAATTCATATGGTATTTCTAATTTGTTAAAGAGGAGGCAAAATTCACAAACCATAAAGGAAAAAAGTAGATAAATTCATTTACAATTAAAAATTTAAACTTTCATATGGCAAAAGACACCACACAGAAAGTATAAAGCCCAGATAATCTATCTGCAATGCACATAACCAACAGAGGACTCACATCCAAAATCTATCAAGAACAAAGCAATAAGACTTAAATTCCAACAGAAAAATGAGCAATATGCAAAGTAGAAAAATACAAATTGATGCTTCCACTTTGAAGAATAATTTAACAATCTTTAGTAAAGTTGAAGGTACTCACAGCCTATAGCCCAGCAATTCTATTTCTAGAGAAACTAGCACATATTCACAGAGACATGTACAAGGATGTTTGTAATAGCATAATAGCTGTTTATAAGTGTAGGAGACTGAAGAATGATCCCCAAAGATATTAGGTCCTAATCTCTGGAACTTGTAGATGTTACTTTATTTGGAAAAAGTCTTTGCAGATGTGATTAATTTATAGATCTTGAACTAGAGACAGCGCCCTAGATTATCCTGGATTATGCAGGTGGGCAGGCCCTAATTGCCATCACTTGTACATGTATCCCTTTAAGAGAGAGCAAGAGAGATCTCACACACACACACACACACACACACGGAGGAGGTGATGTGAAGGCAGAAGCAGAGACTGGAGTGATGTGGCCACAAGCCAAGGAATGCCAGCAGGCACCAGAAACTGGAAGAAGCAAGGATCCGATTCTCCCACAGAACCTCCAGTGGTAGCATGACCCTGACAATAGCTTGATTTTGGCCCAGTGATACTGATTTGGGACTTCTGGCCTCCAGAACCGTGAAAGAATAAATTTCTGTTGTTTTAAGTAAGAAATTAATAACCTGTAGTTTATTCATAAAATGGAATACTATAAAACAATGAGAATAAACAAACTAGATCTACATGTATTGACATGGAAATATCTCAAGATCATATGATGATTGAAAACAGCAAGTCTCAAAAGTGTTGTACCACTATGTACATTTTTAAATGCATGAGACAATATTATAAATTCTTTATGGATACATATATATATGGAAAAAATTAAGCATGGGGATTATATATACATCTTGATACTGGTAAGGGAAAGAAATGTTGAAAGAGCGAGGTTTAGCTGTATATCCACTTCTCATTTATTTTTTAAAAAGAGAGATAAAAAGAAAATGCAGAAAAATGTTAACATTTGTAAATTCTGGGTAGTGGGTATATACTGTCTTTCAGTTTCTGTACATTTGGTATATTTAAAAATTTCATAGTTACAATTTCATTTAAGTTTTAAAAGAGAGAATATCAGATTTGGAATCAAACAGACTTAGGTCTGAATCCCAGCTCTACTCTTAATTAGCTCTGTGACCTTGGGCTAACTAATGAGTCTGCCTTGTAGCGTTATTTTAAGGATGAAATGAGGTTTTATATAAGTGTCCAACACAACCTCAAAGACTAATAGCAAAGTATCCCAGGTGGAAAAGACTGAGGCCTATGAGAAAGCCCAGCCCTGCTGGCCAGGAGAATTATATACAGTGTTTTCCAAAAGTTTTTGATCAAGTACCCCTTCATTAGAAATTTTTTGAGCAATCATCCTCAATATATGTATATTTATCACTTAATAATAATATACTTATGCTATTATACTTTTATATATAATAAAATATATGCAAAATAATGTTAAAGGATTAAATAAAGATAAATGCAAATCATGGAAAAATAAACATAAATAATGGAAAAGACGATTTTCCATTATAATGGAAAATAATGGATAGATCATTTATCCAGCCTCTTCCTTTATAAATAAGGAAATGAAATCCCAACAGGTAAAGTGATCTGGCCACCATTACAGGCAGGCAACTCATTCTATGAGACTTCATGAAAAGAGATGCAAAAATTCTAACAAAATTTTAGCAGATCAAATACAACAATATATAAAAGGGAAAATAACAGCATGTCCAAGTGAGGTTCATCCCAGAAATGCAAGTTTAACATCTGAAAATCAATCAACATAAGTCACCATATTAACAAACTTAAAACAGAAAACCCAATACAATTATCTTAATATATACAGAATAAGGATTTGACAAAATCTAACACTCAACAAAACAGGAATAGAAAATAACTTCCTTGACCTGATGAAAGACATCTACCAAAAATCCTTGACTACATAACACTTAATGTTGAAAGATCAAACGCTTTCCCCCTAATTTTAGGAAAAAGAGAACAATGTTCTCTCTCACCTCTTCTATTCAACATTGTTCTGGCACTTCTATGCAGGGCAAAAAAGCAAGAAAAAGAAACCAAAGGAATCCAGTTTGGAAATAAAGTAAAACTGCCTTTATTCACAGATGACATGATTGTCAATGCAGAAAATCTGATGGAATAAAAAAGAAAGCTACTAGGACTAATAGGTGAGGTTAGCAATGTAGCAGGATATAAGATCAATATACAAATATCAATCCTATTTCTATATACTAGCAATATACAATTGGAAATTGAAATTAAAAATAATACAGTTTACAAAAGCATCAAAAATATAAAATGTTCAGGGATAAATCTGACAAGAAATGTGCAAGACTTGTACTCTGAAAACTATAAAGCATTTCTGAGACAAATTAAATCCCAAATAAATGGAGAGATATACCATGTTTATGAGTCAGAAGGCTCAATATTGTTCACAAATTTATCTATGGATTCAATGCAACCACAATCAAAATCCCAACAGGGTTTGTTGTAGAAATTAACAGGCTGATTCCAAAGTTCCAAAGGAAATACAAAGACCTAGTATAGCCAAAATAACTTTAAAAAAGAAGAACAAAATTGGAGGACTAACACTACCTGATTTTAAGACCTATTATAATGATACAATAATCAACAAAGTGTGTATCAGTGACAAGAAAGACAAATAGATGAATGGATCAGAACAGAGTCCAGAAATAGGCCCATTCATATATGGACAACTAATTTTCAACAACAGCTCAAAAGCAATTCAGTGGAGAAAGGATAGTTCTTTCAACAAATGGTGCTGAAAAAATTGCATATCTATGTGCAAACAAACAAATAAAACTTTAACCCATATGTCACACCACAAACAAAATATTAACTCAAAGTGGATCACAGACCTGACTGTAAAACCTAAAACTATAATGCTTCCAAAAGAAAACATAGAGGGAAACCTTTGTGACCTTGGATTAGGTAAAGATTTCTTAGGTACAATAACAAAAGCATGATCCATAAAAGTAAAAACTGATAAACTGGACTTAATCAGAATTTAAAACTTTTGCTCTTCAAAAGACACTTTTAAGGGAACAAAATCACAAGCCACAGACAAACAGGAAATATTTGGCAAGCATGTATCTGATAAAGGACTCTATCCAGAATACATAAAGAACTCTCAAAACTCAGGAACAAAAAAACAATCCAAAAAATGAGAAAAAGACTTGAAGAGACAGTTCACCACAGAAGATTTATGGATGGCAAATAAGCTCATGAAAATATGTTTAACATCATTAATCATTAGGAAAATTCAAATCAAAACCACAATGAGATACTACTATACATCTGTTAGAATGGCTAAAATTGAACAGACAGACCATACCAACTGTGGTAAGCATGTGGAGAAACTGGAACTCTCAAAGACTTGTTAAAAATGGAAACTGATACAATCACTTTAAAAAACAATTTGAGAAGTAAAAAGCTGAATAAACTGAAAAATTAACAATTCTTCTTAGATCCATCAGAGAAAGGCAGTCATAGGGCAAACCACTGCCCCCAAAATTGTTAAGACAAACAGACAGGCAGATATAGAGAATCATGACTTAACAGAGCAGAAACCCACAAGCAGAAACCTCCTTGGGAACTAGAAGCAGGGTAGGAAAATCTGAACTGTAATTGATGAATTTCTAGACACTCAGTATGGAAAGATTTAAGAGATAAAAACTCCAGGGGAAGCCAGTCATCAAGGGGGCCCTACACTTTTGTGAGTTTTACCTCCAGAACCTCAGCCAGGTTCTCACAGTGAATATTGAAGAAAAATCCTCTTTAGCTTCTGTCAGGGAAAGGAAAAAGCGACCATTTTGAAATATGCCAGAGCATTCTGTTCTTCTTAACAAGGCCTCCCCTCAAGAGAAAATATTTCACCACAGCCTTATCTATTGGGGTTTTATCAGAGCCTAACTGACCTGGAGCAAGGGAAATATTCAACTCCAGCCCCCTCAAGCCTTCCACATGGGGGGAGAGAAATACCCAACTCTAGCCTCCTCCTGCCATCCTATCCCACCTAGAGGGGGTTGGGGAGAGGAAACCAAAAGGTACTTGTAAAGTTCACAGCTGAGGGACACAGGTGCACTAAAAGACTAAGACATAATCATAGCAATAGAGAATGCTTCCCCTCCCCGACACCTTACCACCACATCACTAAAGGCCTATTTATCAGAGTTCCTTTTACCCAGTACATCATGTCTAGCTTTCAACAAAAAATTACAAAGCATACTAAAATGGCAAAAAACACAGTTTGAAGAGACAGAGCAAGCATCAGTACCAGTCTCAGATACGACAGGAATGTTGGAATTATCAGAGAATTTAAAATGACTATGATTGACATGCTAAGGGCTCTAACGGAAAAAGTGAACAAGGTGCAAAAACAGATGGATCATGTAAGTATAGAGATGAAAATTCTAAGACAGAAACAAGAAGAAATGGTAGAGATAAAAAACACGGTAACAGAAATGAAGAATGCCTTTGATGGGCTCATTAGTAGACTGGACACAGCAGAGGAAAGAATCTCTGTGCTTGAGGATATGTCAATAGAAATGTCCAAAACTGAAAAGCAAACAGAAAAACAACTGAAAAAAATGGAACAGAATATCCAAGAACTTTGGGACAACTACAAAAGGTGTAACATATATGTAATTGGAATACCAGAAGGAGAGGAAAGAGACAAAGAAACAGCAGAAATATGTGAAGCAACAAATGACTGAGAACTTCCCCAAATTAATGTCAGTCACCAAACCACAGATCCAGGAAGCTCAGAGAACACCAGGCAGGATAAATGCCAAAAAAATTATACCTAGGCATATCATATTCAAACTGTAGAAAATCAAAGATAAAGAAAAAATCTTGAAAGAAGCCAGAGGGAAAAGAAACATCCTACCTATAGAGGAGCGAAGATAAAAATTACATCCTACTTCTCCTCAGAAACCATGCAAGCAAGAGAGTGGAGTGAAATATTTAGCGTTGAGGAAAAAAAAAAAACACCAACATAGAATTCCATATCCTGCGAAACTATCCTTCCAAAGTGAAGGAGAAATAAAGACTTTCTCAGACAAACATTGAAGGAATTTGTTGCCAGTAGACCTGCCTTACAAGAAATGTTAAAAAAAGTTCTTTAGAAAGAAGTAAATTGATACAAGCTAGAAACTTGGATCTACATAAAGAAAGGAAGAGCACTGGAGAAGAAATAAGTGAAAGTAAATAAAAACATATTTTTCTTATTCTTAAGTGATCTAACATAAGTTTGTTCAAAATAATAATAGAAACAATGTATTCAATTATGTATGTGTGTGTATATATACACACACAAATATATGCTTCGATTATGTAAGTGTGTGTGTATACATATACAATATATATGCTTCTATATAAGTGAAATGAATGACAGCTATGATACAAAGGATGGGAGAGAGGAATTAGGAATATTTTGTTATTATAAGGTACCTGCACCACTCGTGAAGTGGTATAACCTTATTTAAAAGTAGACTTGGATTAATTGTAAATGTATATTGCAAACTCTGGGGAAACCACTAAAAAACATATCATTTATAATAGCATCAAAAATTATCAAATATCTAAGGAAAAATCTAACAAAAGATGTAGAAAACCTCTAAAAAAACAACAACAAAAACACCAGTTTGGTAGTTTCTTACAAAGTTAAATATATGCCTATCATATGATCCAGACATTCCATTCCTAGGTATTTATTCAAGAGAAATAATATTTCCATTTTGTTTGGTGGGGAGGCAGGGGTAATGCAACTGTTCTGTATCTTTATTGTGGTGCGGTGGTGGTCACACAACTCTAGGAATTTGTCACAATCATAGAACTGTACACCAAAAAGAGTGAATCTTATTGTATGCAAATTTTAAAATAAATGGAATTTTAAAAATTAAATATGGTCCTGGAAAATGAGGCCACATCTTCTTTAACTGGAAAACACATCTAAACTCAAAAAAGCCCCCCACCTCACCTGGCTCAGTTCAGGTGGAAGGTGGAAGGTACAAGTCCAAAGAATCTTTTTTTTCTTTGGCATATTCTGAATTCTAATTAGATGTAGAGATCTTTTCACAAGAGCAACATTCAAGATGTGGCACAGGATTTCTCTATCTCCGCAATTAAAGAACTGGGAAGCCATGACTCCGAGGCACTAAAGGATATCAAATTGTCTCTCAAATAATTAAAAATTAAACATTTAGTTTGAGGGCTGCATATTTTCAGTATTCTAATTCCCTGGAATGTGTTGGTGCATGCACTCCAGTTAGTATTGCTGTTTAACCAATTATCCTAAAAATTAACAGCTTAAAACAACCATTTTGTTACCTTCATGGATTCTGTGCCCTGTAATTCAGACAGGGCACAGAAGAATGTCTGGAGTTTCAACCCGGGAGATTCTGTAACTGGGGGCTTGAATTATGTGAAGGTGTCTTCACTCACAAGCCCAGTGCACGGCAAGAGCCATCAGCTGAGATCTCAGTTCAAGCTGTCAATTGAATTACATTTATGTGGTTTCTCCGTGAAGCCTGGGCTTCTTCATAGCATGGCAGCCTCAAGGTGGCAGAACTTCTTACATGGTAGCTCAGGACTTGAAAAGCAAGTGTCACAGCAGACAATGCAGAAGCTGTATTATCTTTTCTGATCTGGCCTCAGAAATCACACAGCATCACTTCTGTCATATTTTATTGGTTATAAATGAATCACAAGGCTACTCAAGATTCAAGGGGAGATGACATAGACCCCATCTCTCAGTGGAAGGAGTGTCAAGTTCACATTGTAGACCAACATATTGGATGGGAGGTACTGTTGCAGCCATCTTTAGAAAAAAAAATCTGTCATACATGTGTAGCATACAGTTTCCTTCAGTTAACAAGGTCATTGGTATCTAGCATTCCTCGGTTAACTGAGATATTAATTTAGTGAGGATACTTCAGTTCTCAAGAAATGGAAATGTATTGCACAAGGAAATTGTTGAAAAGTATGAAATATGAGAAAATATAAAAGATCAGCATTTCAGTTCTTTTGCAAAGGAGAATTTGTGATTTTAATAGTCTAAACTATGTCGTAGAATTTAAAAAAATGAATAGGTAAGACACTGCCACTAATTTAATAAGAACTTGAAAATTTTTAAAATTCTTTTATTTCAGAATTATATTTTAAAGCTCTGGAATTATTTTTTTTACTTTAATATAAAGTATTCTGGCCCATAATATAAGAATTTCAAATAAGCATTTTAAGAATTTAAGTAAAATAAACCTTCATGCTTATCTCACAGAATATACAAAATTTAATTTGAGAGAAATCATAGACTTAAAAGTGAAAGCTAAAATCATAAGGCTATTATAGGAAAATACCTTGGCAACTTTGAGGTAGCCAAAGACATCTTAAACAGATTACAGAAAGCAATAACCATAAAAAAAACACTGACAGTCTGGACTGCATAAATTTAAAATGTATACAGTACTCATCAAAGGATACCACTGAGACAGTGAATAGGCAAGCAACAGACTGGGAGAAAAACATTCACAAAATATGTATCTGACAAGTGACTAGTATCCAGGAAATATAAAAATACTCCTACAACTCAATAATACAACAACAACCAACCAATACAAATTGACAAAAGATTCGAAAAGATACTTCACAAAAAAAGATATACAAATAGACAATAAGCACATGAAAAAAGTGCTCAATGTCATGGGTTTTCAGGAAAATGCAAATTAAACTACAATGAGACACTACTTACCTAGCAGATGCCTTAAATTAAAAAGCCAAACAATACCAAATGTTGGCAAGGTTGTGAAGCAACTAGAACCTTTGGACATTGTTAGGGAGAATGTAAACTGGTACAACCACTTTGGTAAAAGATCTGGCACTATCTTTAAAAACTAAATATATACCTGTGTCCTAGCAGTTCCATTCATAGGTATGTAACCAAGAGAAATAAAAATTTATGTTCACAAAAAGATTTGTACAAGAATGTTCAGAGCAGGTTTATTTATATTAGCCCCAAATTGGAAATACCCCAGGTATCCATCAGCAGTGGAAAGAATAAATTCACATAATGGACTACTCAGCAATATAAAGGAATGAATTACCAATACACTCAACAATATGGATGAATCTCAAAACCATACTGAATAAGAGAATCCACAAAAAAATACATGCTGCATAATTCCATTTATATGAAATTCTAGAATAGGAAAAAACCATCTACAGTGGAAAAAAATCAGAACAGTAGTTGCCTCTTGAATGGGCAATGTGGGCAAGGACTGACTAGGATGGGGTATGAGGGAACTTTCTGGGGTGATGGTAATGTTCTATGTCTTAATGGGGATTTGGGTTGCACAGGTGTATGCATTTGTCAAAACTCAGCAAATGTACACTTAAGGTTTGTGCATTTTATTAAACATGAATTTTACATCAAAAGAAAAAAACTGTAAACAAATGGTAAGCAGGCTGAAATATTTAGAGGGAAGTAACACAATGTCTGTGATTTTCCTTGAAATGCACCAAAGTTAAGATAGATTAATGGATGGATAGTGGGATCTATGAATGGAGAGATGCATGATAAAGCAAATATAGTAAAATGTTAACAATACAATGTAAGTGGTGGGTGTATGGGTGTTTGCTCAATCCTTTCAAATTTTCTGAGTGTTTTAAAATTTTCATAAAAAATGTTGGGAGGAAATGAATGGATAAGATTTTGTTGTTAATTTGCTAAGAATTTGAAAATTATAAAAACTATTCCACCCCAAATTTAATTTTAAAGCTCTGGAATTTTGTAATATTAATATAAAATAATCTTGGCTGTAATATAAGAATTTTAAGTAAGCACATTAAAATTATTTGAGTCTAATCAATAATCAGAGTAAAGCATCAAGTGGAACAAATCATACCCTGCTGTATGATTCTGAGACTTGGACTTTTACTCAGAACATTTTGCCAGCATTTGCCATTAGTTCTTTCTGGAAACTGAAGCAAGAAATAAAAAATGTTTAGTGCCCTTTGCCCAGGCTTTTTAGTTTTACATGTTTGAGTTTTATTTGTTTTTATCTTTTTTATTTTTTTTTAACAATTAGTAATTGTTGCCTCATCAAAGAATGAGGCATACTTTATTAACAGCTTGGTGTGTAGCCTGCTAGGCTTTCTTCAAAGGATACACAATCCATTAAATATTTATATAAATATACATGTACACATAACTGTTAGATTTTTGTCATAAATAGGATCATTTTATACAGACTTCCGAATTTTGCTTTATCTACAAAACAGCATGACATGGTAGCCATTAGTGTTGTTCACCAACATCTGGTTTCCCTCTTTCTTCTGAACATATGGGTGAGGTCACATGACTAGTACTGGCCAATGAATTGAAAGTGTAAATAGTATGTATTTCTTCCCAGCCGAGAATTTCTTGGGCTTGACCCTACAAAGTTCTCTTCTCTCTCTGGCACAGTGATCAGTACATTCAAGAAAGTGGCTGTTCTGTCCTGAGTGGCTACTATGAACAAAGATCCCCCTGACAACAACAATGGATACATTGACTAAGCAAGAAATAAACCTTTGTTGATTTAATTCCCTGAGATTTTGGGGTTAGTTGTTACTGCAGCATCACTTACCCAATCCTGACTAACACACTGAACATTTCTTCAACTATGCATATTTGGTCTATCTCATTCTTTCTAATGGCTAAATAGTACTGTCTTAAACTAATGCAATCCAATGTATTCCCCTACTGTTGGGCATTTGATTTTTCCAAATTTTTGTTATTACCAAGTTTGCTGTAATAAATATTGCATGTGTATGTGCATACACACACACATCTATTACAATCCACTCGTCAAAATTTTTCTGAATAAAAAGTTTCTAAAAGTGCAATTACTAGGTAAAAGGGTCTAAACATTAGACAGACTCTGCCAATTGCAGTCCAAAATGTTGAACCAATTTAAACTCTTATCAATAGAAAATGAGAGTACCCGTTATCCCATATGCTCATCTGGAGTCAGTTATATTATTCTTTTAAAATGTTGCCAATATAATATGTGGAAATTATATTTCATTGTTGTTTCAGCTTGCACCATTAGTGGGCTTCTTTTCATAGGTTTAAAGTCTATTTGTATTTCTTCTGATAACTGTCTATTCCTGTCCTTAACCCATTTTTGTCTGTTCATTTTTATAGGAGTTTTTCATAAATCCTTAACGTTAATCCCCTGGTTCTTATACTGGTTATAAATATTTTCTCTCAGTCTGTCCCTGTCTTTTAAGTTTGTTTATATCTTTTGCTATGGAGAAATATAAAATTTTCCTGTAGTCAATACAGTCAACTTTTCCTTTATGGTTTTTGGAGACTGTGCCCTACCACAAAATAAAAATGTATTAAATGTTTCCCAATAAATTGTCACTAAAGCCTTTGATTTGAAAAGTTCTCCATACCTTATAACAAAGTCCATAAAAATAAGTCTTTTATAGACTCTAAACTCTATTTCACTGATATTTTGGTTTATTCCTCTACTAGTACATTAAGACGTTTTTGAATATCTATAAATTACATAAATTCTAGTATCTAAACTTTAATATTCTTCTTTTTCAACATTTTATCAATTCTTATTTTTCTTGAGGGACCTCATAATCAATGAGCCAATTTGTCTCCTCTAATCCTGCAAAACAAAACCAAATCTAACAACAGCAACAACAAAAATCCACACTGTAATTCTGATTGGAATTGCTTCAAATCTAGATTAATTTGGACAGATTCAAATTTTTACTACGGTGTCTTCCCGAGATATAAAAAAGTCTTGAAATTGTATTCATTTTAGTCTTACACATTTCTTGTCCAATTTATTCCCAGGTATTTCATAATTTTTGTTGCTATAGCGAATAGTATCCCCTGTTGCATAACATTTCCTAACTGGTTATTACTGGTATAAAGTAAAACTATTGCTTTTTACGTAGTTTTCTTGTATTTAGCTACTTTCCTGAATACTCTTAACAGTTCTAACCATTTTTAAATTGAGTCTTTTGGATTTTTAGGTACACAATCATATTCAGGTTCTAATTTAAAAATCAGTCTTCAATTCTTTTGGGGGCTATTTATACAGTGATTCCTAAATGCCTATTTCCACTGTACCTAGGGTAACAAAATAATGGAATTTCATGGCTGGAATGGACTTCATAATGATCTGATCCAATGGTTACCTAGTCAAGTACCTACTGGGGGGTATGCAGATAAGATAAATGGGAGAAAGTATAAGACAATAAGGAATTGTAGAGACTGGAAAGAAATGCAGAGAGCAGGCTCTATCTGAGGAGGACAGCTGCCACTCACCTCCAACTGGTTGTTGCCATGGGGAAATGTAGGCCCAGTATCTATTTTTCAAGAGGTACCTGATATATAGATTTTTATGTTCTAACTCCTAATTTTAAAAGCATTAAACAAAAGCCAAACAAAATACAGTTGCCAGCTTTCAATCCAGGAACTTGAATCTAATCCAATACCTTAATTCAAGGCAATTTAAACTCAGAAAGGTGAGTCAGAGATTGCAAAAGCAGCAGAGTGTATTTTGTTTAGCTGCTTGGTGCGTCAGAATACTATCTGCAAAGTGCTAAAACTAGGCAAGTGTTTTGCTTGGTTTGGTTACAAACAAGGAGTTTAGTCCCTAATGCCCGACATTTTATGTTCCCTGCTTGGCTCATCTTGGCTTGGATTTGCTATCATGGCAAACGAACAGGGTACCTTTTAAACTGCCCTTCTATATTTGATGAAATTTCCACATTATGTTCCCCATCACCCCAACATGGAAGTCGGAGCTCAATTTCCCAGCCTTCCTTGTAGTTGGAAACATATAGGTGATCCAGGGTCCACCAATCAGGAAGCTTACATCAGACATTTACTTGGAAGAGATTAACAGAAGAAACCAGCTAGGTGTGGGTCATGTTTAGTGTCAGAGGGGTCCGGCTTTCAGGGGTGGCAAAGGACTCAAGTTTGCCAAAAGTGGTAGCAGTAATGGCTGCAGTAAAATCGAGTTCTTGGCAGCACTGCAAATGTAGCAACGAGTCGTGGGCGGTGCAGTGGTAAAAGAGGCCATTTTCTCAACAGACGAGTTCCACAGCCCAATTCTGGGCACTGTTCCTAGAATTTAGCCTTAAGCTTGTTTCTCCAGCCCTTCCAAAGATACTGTGAACTACCCAGGATCCTTTTAATGAAATCCTTTTCTGCTTAACTAGCCAGAGAGGATTCTGCTTTTTAAAACTAAGCCCTCACCAATACAAACAACACCATCAGGCAGTGACAAAATCAAACCAAAGATCTTGGTCTTTTTGATTTCCAGGCCAGCATTATTTCTATGACATCACATTATTTATATTTAATGCTTTTAGGAAGGTTCAAAATGCAGTTTTCAAAAATATATGCTGAGGTTCCCATCTCAAAGATATGCTAGAAACACCATCAACGTGTCTATTTGGTTCTCGATGAGAGTAGATGTTTGAGCGCTTTTGGAATTTGTTTGTTTGTTTTTGTTTTTGCTTTTGTACATACAGATTCACAGGCTAGTGGCCTCCTTAAAAGATGTTAGACAGCTTACAATAAAAATACCAATAACAACATACACAAAGTTGTTCAAATAAAGATAGAGCAAAACCACATAAAGGGAGAGAGAATTGTCTGAGATAACTCAAGATGAGATCATTACAATGTTCTAAGCACTAAATTTACAATCTTCTTCCTTGAAGTAAAGGACAGTAATAGGGTGGCTTATATTAATGCTTCCCAACCTTGGTCCACCAACGATGATGTTTATTTTCCACTTTCATGGTCTCCAAGTTTTTTAAGAGTTTCTTCCAAACTCATTTATTAAAGAATGTTTTCAATGACCTCATCATGGGTAAGTATGTAACTTATTGAAATACCAAAGACAGGACATAGATTGCTATTACTATTTTCAGTGACGTCAAGTTGCAACTATTGGGATAAAGTGTTTTCATTTTCTAGTGTCCACTAAGCACTACAGTGTGCTACAATAAGAATTTTACATACATTATCAAATTTATTCATAACAAAAGCTCTATTATTAGTAGGTATTATTATCCCCATTTTATAGGTGAAAACATTGTTCAGCAACTTACTCAAGGCCACCAAGCTGACAAATGGCAGAGCTGAGATTTGGCTTCAGATCTACAAGTGCAAAATTGGATCTATTTATATTATACAACTTCCCTCAGGAAGAATTTTAGTTTTAAAAGAGAGAAAATTTTCTCGAGGCTCTAAATCTTAGAATGAATTTATTACGTGGATGTTTACAGGAAATCTCCTGCCCTGCAATTGATAATGGGAGTCTGAGGAAGAACTGTGTAATAATTCACTACGTTCATTGAGGCATGAGACACAGTACTGGAGGTATCTGGGAAAGACACAAGGGTGAACTGGGCATGGGCCCTGGTCTCTGAGAGCTCCACCCAGGTGGGGAGAAGAGGTGAGGACACAGAAAACCAAAATACATGCAGGCTACATGGGGTGGCTGTCATCTCTGACGGGCAGATCAAGGCTCAGGGAGGCGGCCGGACGGAGAGCCTGGCCACACCTTTCCTGGCCTGGGGCCCTCGCTGCTGCTGCCGCCTGTGGTTCAGAGTCCAGGGCCCACATCAGGAAGCCTCACCCTGCCCATGTTCCCAAGTGCACGAAACACTAGCTCTGCCAAGCCTAGTCCCTGCCCGGTTCCCTGCTGAAATCTGCCCGCCAGGTATCAGAGGCTCTGAGAAAGGGTCTCCGCACTCTCTCGGATAATAATTAGCAGTTCTCATAGGCCAATCTGACAGACCACCTAGAGGCAGAACTAGCGACCCCCACAAGGCAGAAGAGAAACATTCCTTCCCCAAACTGCCTCCTGTTTCCACCTGTCCCTGCATTCCTTCAGGTCAATTTTGAGGCAAACATCACAGGAAGGTCCACACATTAATCCATCATCAACCATGGCACCCTATGTAGAGGTAGTTTATTAGCTCCCACCCTCAAGGTCTCCCTGAGAAAAGGTACAAATCTCTAAGAAGGGAAATGCCGGAGCTTGGACCACTGTCCAGAGCAGCAGGGCCGGGCTCTGAGTCCCCGGGGATGTACCAAGAGTGCCAGGTATGTAAGCAGGGGAGAGAGTCAAGGCCACAGAGGTGAAGCCAGAGGCCTATGCTGCAATCCTGCCTCCACCTACCTACTCTGCGATTTCAATGCATAAATGGGAAACATTTGTCCCTTGTGAAAAGGGAACATTTTACAAGTGTATTTATAAACCTATATTTTAAGTGTTTCAGAACGTCAACACCTAGAAGGGACCTTAGAAACCAGTATATGGATAAAAGGGTGAGGTGCAGGTAGGTGAAGTGAGTTGCCCAAGTCACTTGGCTTGTGAAGGTCAGGCCTAGCTCTCCCTGACTCCTCTACGGCCAGAGACAGATTGCCCTTCCCCAGTGCAAGGTAATCAATTATTTACTTGTTTGCTGCAAACTTCAGACTGAATGTTCCTTGAGAAATTGGGCCATTCATTAAATTATTCAACAAACATCTACTGTACTTAGCAGGAGCTAATTGTGGAGGCAGGGAAGTAAACAAATAACTCACAGGGGCTACCCATGGACAGTAGATGAAAAGCATTTAGGACGATGTCTGGCCCATAGTAAGTGCTCGATAAATGCAAAAGTATTCTTCTAGTGAGATGGAAATAAGGGGAGAGGTGTGGGCAAGGGTCAGATCATGACCAAACTCATGTGAAACACTGAAAGGTTGGGATTTGCCCTGGAGACAATGAGGAGCTGATGCAGGGTTTAGAGCAGAGGAATGACATCATCAGATTTTAGGAAGGCCACTCGGGCAAAACTTTGGAGGATGAAAGTTAAGAAAAGGAGATTAGTTAACGCAGCTCTCAAGACAGTCCAAGTGAACAGTGATGAAAAGCTGAATTGCAACAGTGAAGCTGGGGCTGGAGAGAGGTAGTTTAAGAAGCGCAATTTCAAGAGGTCGAGAGGTCAAGATAAGGGAGAGGGGAGAGACAAGGCAGACCCTGGCCCAGGCCCTGGGGACAAGTATGGTGGCCTTTACCAAGATACGGTCCCCAGCTACAACTTTTATCGGCGAAGAAAATGATGTCAATCTAGGAGAAGTTATTTGGGGATGCCTAAGGGACATCCAAGGGGTAGAGGTCCCGGAGGCATTCATATTTCCAGATCTACAGTTCAGGAGAAATGTCTGAGCTTGAGGAACTAATATGGAGAACTCAGCCTTTAGCTGACAGCCAAAGCAGTGAGGGCCGGATAAAATGTAGCCACTCAACAATATTTATTAACACTCTACTATCTGCCAGGCACTGTGAAAAGTGATAAGGGTAAAGCAGAAAACAAGAAAGAGAAGGCCCCTGCCCTCAAAGAAGTTATGTTCTGATGAGAAGAGCCAGAATATACATATATACATACACATATAAATAAAAGAAAAATATTAGCTAGTAAAAGCACCACACAGAATTAAATTAGAGTGTGGTGTGATAGCGACTGGCTCTGTAGTTCCTTTGCCTTTGCTCAGGAAAGAGCGTGAGGAGCAAAAAGGAAGGCTGAAGACCACAAGCTAGGAACCCACAGTTGTGGGCCAAGCACAGAAGGCGCAGGGCCCAATACTGAGCATGTCATATGCATCAGGACGTCTTGACTCCTGGTCTACACTCTCATCTGGAGACAATGCCATCACCTCCAAACTAGAACCTCCAAGAATAGTTCTAGCAGTCCATTATTCCATTCAGAAACTATGATATGTACTGGGCCCAGCGCTAAGTGCTCAGGATAGGGCAGTGAACAGGGCCATTGAGGTCCCTGGCCCTCAGAAAGCTCACATTCTAATAGGAGAAGACACACACAAGCGCACACACACCAACTACAGATATCTAAATAAAGTACTGCAAGTTGTGCTAAGTGCTGTGAAAAATGTAAACAAGGGCTAACAGTAACAGTGAGTGATCTACTTTAGGTAGGATGGTCAGAAGGAAAGCCTGTCTGAGAAAATGACATTTAAGATGAGTCTTCGAGTTTGCCATGAAAAGGATGGTGGTGTGGACATTCCAAGCAGAGAGAACTGCATGTGCATAGGCTTAGAAGTGGGAAAGAGCTTGACAGGTTTGAGGAACTGAGTGATAGCCAACAAGGACAGAGGACAGGGCTGGAGAAAAAGAAGTAATGGCACTGGAAATACAAACAGAGTCACATCACTCAAGGCCCTCCTGGCTGCATACAATGTTTGGATCTTATTGTAAGGACAATGGCAAGCCACTGATGGGTTTTTCAAGCTGGGCAGGACCTGCTCTGATTTTCACCTTAAGGGATTTCTGGCCAGGAGAGGGCCTAAAGATTGGGAGCCAGTTCTTTCTGAGCATGCAGCACCTTGAGGCCGTCCTCCAATCACACAGTGTGGTGGTCCTTTATTCCACCCACAATTAGGGTCAAGCCTCCATCAGCAGAGCAACTTTTCCTCCTTGGATCTTCTGCCTGGCCTAAGTGCTTCCCAAAAAGCCCCATAAACTCACTAAAGTGTTTCCAATAGACTTTGCTAGAGTATTGGGAAAATGGATGCTTTTGTAAAAGGACACAAAATAATAAAACAAAACCACTCCCTCATTTCTGATGGAAATTTGTTTTCTCCTCCACTGCTTTCCAGTAGTCCACAGCCTGGGCAATTGTCTTTGCTCTTTACTCTGTCTCCGTTTATCTTTCAAAAGGCCATGAACATGTGTATACTATGTCGGGGAAGAGGGTGAATCCCCCTCTGCCCTTTCCCTTAAGGTTCTTATGGCTGGCCAAATAATTAAAAAACAGGTGAGCAGAAGAAAATAATACCAAGTTTAATAACATGTATACGTGGAGAAACCAGGGAAACTGAGTTTCTCAACACAGTAGCAGCGATTCTCATCTTAAATACCATCCTCAGCTAAAGACAAAGGAGGATGTTGGGGGTGGGGAGGGAGACAGAAGGGAAACAGAAATCACAGTAATCAAGGGTACGCAGATTTAAGGCCTCATCCTCCACACTGATAAGTTTCTAGAGAGGCCATCCCCCCTTCCCCCCAGCAGAGAGAGTGAGATACCTTTACAAATGGAGATTTCCCTTATAAATGTAAATGTTTGTCTGGCAACTCTTTGCAGGGCCATCTAGAGAATGCGGCCTGGGAGAGACAGAATTTTTGATAAGATGGGCTTGTTGGTGCCTTTCCTATTGTAATATCTATTTTACATTATATTACAGCCATCATATGATAGTAACTCCTTCCTGGAACAGGTCTTCTATGTTAAATTCTTTAGGCAGTTTGGGGGAGGTCAAATGTCTCTCAGAGAAAATAATCAAGGTAAAGAGACATATTTCAGGGTGGCCGAATTTTGATCTCCCACAACTACTATGAACAATAACAAAGAACTATAAATTCTTATTGATCCCAGAAGGTTGGGAATTCTAAACAATGAAAATATGTCCTCTGACTGCTTCTCTCAAAATAACATTTTGGAGACACAAAAGAGCTTTGTTAAAACAACAAATGAGATTTTGGGACACTTTGGGCCTAATTAATGGTGGGCTCAGGTCACCAGGTATTGATGCAATAAGCGACTTCAGACACAAAGTTGGAAAGACCTCCCTGCCACCCTCTCCTGGGCTTACTTTCTCATTTCTCAGCCTACATTTTGACTGCATCAAGCTGAGTTTCCTATATAGCTTTCAATTGCTATTGTTTTCAGGAGCTAGAATTCTCAGCCTAAAGAGAAAGTCTCCTTTGTCCTCCATCCATGATTTAATTTACATTCTCCTGAACGCTCCCCATTCACTTTGTTTTCAGGCTAAGAAGTCTCACAATTGTACTAGACCCGGAATTTGAATTTCCCTGTGTTTCTGCTGTTTGGAAATTTGCCCAGGTCAGCCACTGGACAGTCCAAGAATTCAGCTTTACCTTAGAGAAAATCTTTACTGTTCATGATTTCTTATAATATTTCTAACTACTGTCATATATTTTCCCCTCGATTTCTACATTTTTGTCTTTCAAAATACACAGATGTGTGTGAGTGTACATATACACAGATGTGTACATATCTCTTCTCTGATAATCAGTAAAGTTTCCACTATCTTTTCCAACTGGATCGCATTCCTAGGGAGATGTCCCTCCTTTGTTCCCCAGATTTTGGAGGGGTGCTCTCAGCTGCATTTTTTTCTGCCTTTTTCACTCACATGCACCCTTCCCGGCATTCTCCTGATCCTTCAATACCATGATTCACAAGACAATGTGACCAACTGACTTTCTATGCTTTTGTCTCTGTTCTCGCCTATAAACTTCTTCTATATGCAAATACATAAAATTTACTAGAAATGGGCAAAACTTGACCACAAAGTAATACAAATGCAAAGAAATGCCAATTTCTAATAAAAAGTATGTAGTAAATTAATTAAGAAGCACTAAGGAAGAAACTGTTCTTTTTGCTCTTTGGACAATCTTGAGGGGAAAACAGATAATTGCTAGCAGAATCTGGCTTACCGGAATGTATTATAATCCACCATCTTTGTTTGGTCACAGTCAGCAGCTGTAAATACCTGCTTGATCTCTCTGGATTTTGATTTTTCTTCTTTCAGCTTTTGTAGCACAAGTTCAATGTTGCTCCAAGGAAACTGAAAGAGGGAAAAGAAAGGAAAGATATTTCAATATGCCTGAGACACAGGGAGCCCAATCTTTCTGACGGCCAACAAAGAGACTTCACACTGTGAACCTGAAGTTAGCTGGGCATGTCTTTCATAGAGATCAACACAGAGAAGACAGGACTAGATTTGTATCTTTTCAGTTAAGGTTTAGGACAATGAGTGACATTAGCATAGGGCCAGATCTGAGAGAAATGAGCTTAAGGGACAGCAGGCCACAGGAATCAGAAAACAACCCCTGCTTCCCCCTCAGCCTCCTCCCTTCACCCTTGGACATTGGCCCAATACGTTGGGAGACCCTAATGAAGAGAATGGGGATTCAAAATTGTATAAGTATACTCCCATTTTCTCAAGGTCTTTAAAGTGGGCCCCCTGGAACTGCTGACCACCAGGCAATACACCGAGCAGATCAAGGCCGGGTGTCAAAGGTCCACATGCACTGCAATCTCTCACTTACATTCACTCTCAGGCAGACCCCAGTTCCTGTCTCCTACACTGTGATTTGGTTTTTGACTCTGTAAGAATACTTCTTATTCCATCCAGTAAAGCATAAGGCTATAAATAATTACAGCTAAGAGCTAAAAAACGAAAAGACTAAATATGAAAATAAAAACATTGATGGTTATTTAGTATGAAGTTCTCTCTCTTCCACCAGGGGGTTTGGCAACTACTGTGCAGTCCCCCGTTCCCCCCCCACTTTTTGCACTTCTTTTAATCTATTTCCATGATAGGATCCATTAGCTCTTTTGAAAAGACTCCTCAGACTGATATTAAAGAGCATATTAATCTTTCTCTGCTTAGAATGTCCTTGTTAAGGGTAGTTTTAAAATAATGCAGTTTTCACTTGGGATGCTGAGACCAGATAATGTCCTACCCTGCTTTCATCTTTCTGAAAGGATAAAAAGCCCTTTATATCTTAAAAAATATATACTCATGCTATATATATTTTATATTAAGATATAGGTTTACCCTGTGTTTGAAAATTAAGCCCTAATTTACAATAGCTATTATAAATCATACACTGACTTAGCTTGCTATGGGCCACACAGAGCTAAGCACTTCACACACATTATCACATCTAATCTTCACAGCAACTCTCTGAAATAGGCACTGTTGTTACTCCTATTTTAAAGATGGGGAAAGTAAAGCTCAGGGAAGATACATGTCTAAGGCCCCTCAGCTATTAAGTGTAGAGTCAGTCTTCCAAGCCAAACCTGCTGCTCTCCAGAAATCTAACTGTCCTACTATTGAGCCTCTTACCTGAATTCTGTGCTTTTGAATAGCTACCAGTTCACGGTTTTACAATAACCTGAATTCCTAACGCTGCATATGGAGAGATGGTGTGGCAGTCCTAGAGGGTGCTGCCTGGGCCTCTCATCAAGAGAGACTTTGCAGAGAAGAGCATTGTTAGCTGCCAGCCCCCAGCTGCTGCACCTTCAGGATCACTGCAGTGTTCCTACCAAGGCCACACTCTCCCCAGACTGTTCCTATCCAATGACTGACCACAGAGGGTACCAGAGCTGGGCCATTCCTGCCTGACGTGGGACTTCTCGGATGGGCAGTCTTTGCTCTGGGGCTCCCCACAGGCCTGGCCAAGACTTGCTCAGAGCTGCACTGTGTCTGAGGCTCTTCCTACCCCATTCTCCTTCCGTCTCTCTCCTTTCTCAGAGGTCAGACCCACATCTCAGTCTTCCCACCTACTCCTTCTCCCTTCCCCTTGATCCTTCATACACGTTTCCCCCAATACATCTCTTGCATGTCTAATTCTGTCTTGGCATCTGATTCTCAGGGAGTCAAACTGACAAGAATGATGTGATATAAACAGAGAGACTGATCTTATCAACTTGACTCTGAGCATTTTATAAATAAATGAGATAAAACTGGTACTGTGTATATATAATTGGTACATAAATATTATTACTTACAGGTAGACTTTTAAAATAAATTGTTCCTAGATAGCTTTTTCAATATTAGGTAATGATTCTCAAATATATACATATTTGCACACCAAACTAGTCTACACTTAAAATCAAGATTTTTATCAATGTTATTTTTACTGAACAGCACTGCCATAACAGTACTTTCAGTAACAGTACCCATCTGCCAGATTATTTCAAATGAAAAAACTCTTGGAGCTCACTGTTGCCAATTTGTCCTTGCTTTCTTTTTTTTTGTGAGGAAGATCAGCCCTGAGCTAACATCCATGCTAATCCTCCTCTTTTTGCTGAGGAAGACCAGCTCTGAGCTAACATCTATTGCCAATCCTCCTTTTTCCCCAAAGCCCCGGTAGATAGTTGTATGTCATAGTTGCACATCCTTCTAGTTGCTGTATGTGGGACGTGGCCTCAGCATGGCCGGAGAAGCCGTGCATTGGTGCGCACCCGGGATCCGAACCTGGGCTGCCAGTAGCGGAGCCCGTGCACTTAACCGCTAAGCCACGGGGCCAGCTCGTCCTTGCTTTCTTATTCAGGCCTCGGGTAGTTCTTGTTATGGGAAGTTACAACCCCAGCAACTATTGGATTTCCTTGGGGTTTCTGTTTGTTCAGGTCTTGGCTTTCTCTGTAGGCTTGTGCCAATTAACTGGGACGGCACAGTGTGTGGCACCAGATTTTCTTCCCTTCCTATAGTTGCTGAATTTCTTTCTGAAAACATTGTCAGCGTCAGCAGAAAATCCAGGAAACTTGATTCAATTCTGTGCCTGCCTCCTGCCTGTGCCTGGCATCCGTGATGCTGGGCAGTGGAGGACCCAGCATGTAAACAGAGTAGACGGGGACCCGGCCTTTGTGACAGAAACTGCAGCCAAGTTGTGTGGATCCATTATTCATGTCCACATGTGTGAATGCCCAATGTAAAATGGGTGGCAAGAGGAAGAAGAAAAGGTCTAGTGAAAGAAAAACACAGATTCCAGACTGCTGAGAGGCAAGTCAAGAATTATACAAAGTAAGTTTACCTTATCTGAATTCTGCTCCATGTAGTTTAAGGTGTACTCATCAGCATTGAGCAAAAGAAATAGGTAGCCATTCACGTTCACTTTGGCTCCAATATATAGCTCCTCAACCTTGATATATTCTGATAGTTCACTTTTAAAGACTTCTTGTCCAGGCTTCTTAACACGAATTCTTTTCAAGAACCTCCCACCAGTAATCCCTATAGAAAAAGAAAAGTTGATGAGTAGACTTTATTCTTAAAAGAACTATACAACTTGCCTTTGAGTTACTTTATGCTCAAACACAGACCATACAACTTAGCTGTGAACTCATATTGCCTATTATTCTCAGTCTTACGGGAAGAATGAGGCAGTAGGTGAAGAAATGAGACTTCCTAGGGAGTGTGTAAAGAAAAAAGTGGTATGGCATTCCAGCCTTTTCTTTCTTCTCTCTACTCCCTTCCCAATCCAAACACTTAAATTAACACTTACCAAGTACCTTCCATACGCCCAGCAGCATACTGGGAACTGGGACATCAGGAAGATATTCATCTTTAAAGCATGTTTGAACAGTACCAGGAAGAAAATTCTTCACTTGAGCTTATTTCCACCTGTTTGTCCCAGATGATGTCTTACACTTAATCTGACATGTGTAAGATGCCCCACTTCTGGAAAGGAGTTACTTAATTGTTTGAAGATAACTATGGGAGTCCCTTTACCTCTTTTTTTCTACAGGTGAAATATCTTTGCTTCTTTTTGCAATGCCTCATATTTGTTACTTTCCAGAATTCTCACCATTTCATCTGCTCTCTTCTGAGCATTATTTGGTTTTTGATCTCTTGGAAAGCAGCGAGCAGAGTTGAAAATGGGAGTCCAGTATCTTCTAACTGATACTGAACTGAAATCTTCAGACCTATGAATACAACCTCAGGCCAGATGAGCTTTTGCGGTCAGCGTCATTACACTCCTCCTATCATATTCAGAAACCATAGGTGGTGGAAAAACTAGGCTTTGGAGCCAAACAGAGCTGGAGTCCATCCTGACTCTGTCACTTGCTTGCAGGATGATCTTCAGAAGTTACTTAATCTCTGTGAACCTCTCTGAATTCTCACTGGTAAAATGGGAGTAAAATTTGTGGGGCCATGAAAATGTACCTCTCAGATCATCTACGGTGGGGAAGATAGTTGATGGAAGGCCCCAGCTGCTACGTTCTGAAATCTATCCCCAGATTTGTGCCAAGGTCATGCTTCCCACAGGTTGCTGCCAACAAATGACTAAGCAAAGCAGGGATACTAAGGCAGGCCCATTCCTGCAAGACGGGGGCTCCTCCAAGTAGTGACTTTGGCTCTAGGACTCCCAGTCAGCCTTGCCAAAACATTCTTAGAACTCCACTGCAATTTAAGACCTCCCCCTTTCTTCCTTTCCTCTGTCCTTCACAGGAATCAAACATGCACTGCAGTCTGACGGCTTTCCCAGCCTCTTCTGGATCCTTCCACATTTTCTCTCACCAGCATTTCCCCTAACAAATCTCTTGCACATTTAATCTCAACTTGAAGTTTGCCTCTTGGAGGACCTGAACTAACACAAAACTTAACCTCATCAAGTTCTTGTAAGGATAACAGTAGGTACTCAATCATGGCTGCTATTATTACTAGTAAGCTTGTAGTTGACTACCATCACCCTTTCTGTTTTATGCATGCTGCAATTTGATTGGCCACATCTTCCCCATTCTAGATGTATAAACTTGATTTTTTGACCTTTAAGAGCATGACTTTATATTCATCCCTATTCGATTTCACATTTTAAGATTTGATCCATTATTCAAATCACTGTGGAACCTGACTTAGCTATACAAATTATTCATAATTCATTGGTGTGCTGAGTGGCTTGTACAAGCTCATAAGAGCTGATAAATTTTCAGGGATTTTGCAAGTTGTTAAAATGTTGATTGCTTGAAATTGGCCATGGTTGGGGTGTTTACACCATGGAAATTGGCACATGGTACAAATCAGGGCTTTAAAAATTTTTTCAGACAGCCAGTTAGCCAGCACACCACTGATTATTTGTCCCAAATGTGTGTCTTCAGCACAGTTAAAGGTTTAAACATGCTGGGACAAAGAACAGAGCCTTAGAGTTCCATAATCTGTTAAGTCAAAATCAACGGCTCTCCTCAGCAATGGCCACAGTATCAGCACATTGCGGAGAGGCATTCCGTGGGCCTGGGTGCTGGAACCTTGGTAATAGCCTCTACAGACAGAAGAGGCAGAATTTGTTAATTCTTGTCTTATAGTTAAGCAAAAATTTTGTAAGCAGTACTATCAAGAATACAGATTTCCTCTTGTCTTGCTGGCTGTGAGTGGAAGCGGTGGTAGCCAGACAATGATCTTGAAGCCCTTGAATTCTACAGAGGTACCTCAGAGGCCACAGAGGAAGGAGAGATAGTGGCCAAAAGGAGATGTCCCTAGTCCCCCAGTCCTGAGCCAACCAAAACTGTTCCTCTTTTATCATTCTATATGTCTGGGTTCTTTTCCCTTTGTAAAATGAACTTTAGTGGTTAAAAAAAAAAAATGAAAGCCACTATCTTAGATCATCTAGGCTATGAAATCAGATCACAGTTCCCAACTTTCAAAACGAAGAGACAGTTAATTGGTCTGAGGAATTGCTATGAGAGGTATGTTTCTTACCTGAATTCTTCTCTATAGGTTCAAACACTGAAATTGTGTCATCACTGAGAAAATATGAAATAACAAACATTCTGTCCACATCGGCACATTCATGTGTAATTAGTTTTGCAAAAAAACGGAGTGTATTGCTTATGTTGCCGTAGCTAAATGGAAGAGAAATGAAGGTTACAGCATTATACAAGTCATCTTCCATACATCATGTATGTAAAAAAAACCTGCAAAAGATGTGCTATGGGTTTTTTTTTGACTTATAATTGACATATAACATTATATTAGTTTCAGGTATACAACATAATGATTCGATATTTGTATATATTGTAAAATAATCTTCATAATAAATCTAGTTAACATCTGTCACCATACGTAGTCACAAAACTTTTTTGTCTTGTGATGAGAACTTTTAGGATCTATTCCCTTAGCAACTTTCAAATATGTAATACAGTATTATTAACTATAGTTATCATGCTATACATTACATCCTTATGACTTATTTATTTTATAACTGGAAATTTGTATCTTTGACACCCTCGATCCATTTCACCCACCTCCCACCCCCTAGGTGTGCTCTTGTTTTAAGATAGTAGCATAAACTTTCTGAAGTTGAAAAACTACAACCATCTTCTTATTAAGGTTCTAAATCTATACACAGAAATTTTCTCAGTTTACTAAAATATCTCTTATTCTTTAGATGTCCAGGATAACATACTGGGAAAATATACCCAAAACAAATGTCATAAACACACTGTTCAAACTAGCTGCATTAAATGGTTGTTCCCTACTCACAAGGCTGGTCAACAATCACAACAATCACGTCAGCAAGAAGCACAGCACCCAGCCCTCCTCACGGAGCACTCCAGAGGGTGTGCTCTGCCAGTGCCTGGAGCCACCTCCCCATTTCACCTCCCACTTGCTCATGCCCATTTCTTTTCTTTCTTCCAGCCCCACATCCTCTCCCCCTTAAGTCACTCCCCCAGTTCCCCAGCATCCCTCCAACTCCCTTCAAGGGAAAAATTCTCTTTTGCCTTTCAAATGCTATATTAAATGCTATATTAAATATTATTAAATACTTATCACCCATATCGTAAGTAGCCATTACAAGTCTGTTTTCCAAGGGCAAGGATTGTGTCTTATTAACCGCTGTCTAATATAACACTTTTTACATTGTAAGTACTCAATAAATGTTTGTAGAAAGTTGTTATAAGATCTGCATAGATTGAAATTTGCACTTAGAATTCTATGCATGAATAGAATAGTCTAGCAGACTGAAGATGGGATCAAATTCTAGAATCAAAAGTTCCCAAAGGTGATTGCCTGGTCACTGAAGAAATTAATTTATGGTCTGTTGGCACGAGCATGTCTACAGATATCAGCTAGTGAAAGGTGGACTTCAGAAAAAACAGTAAACCCTTGGGGAGGTCTTAGATAATCAAAATCATTACCCCAAGGAGGCACAAAGTAAAATAAACTGTGTACTTCATCACTTGCCTGTCCCAACTCTAAGCAGGGAGGTCCTCACTTTCAGATTCTCCTACGCTGAAATTAATTCTTTCCTTGTGGTCACAGTGATTTAAAAAAAACAAAAACAGAAATATGTATTTCGATTTGCAGAGGCAGAAAGTGCTTTTCTCTGCCCCTTCCTTCAATTGTCCAAGGAAGCAGGGCTAAACAGACATGGCACCAAGATTCCCAGCTTGAGATCTCTGTGAGATGGAAGTAGCAATTTGGAAGGCTAGCCTCAGGGCAGCCTAGACAAAACAGCCAGATCTCCACAGCTCTGTTTTCTTAGTCCTGGTTTCCCAGGCTTCAGACAGACCTCATACAGTGCAGGAGGTAGCTATACCTTGTCAACCATCTTCTCGGTACATAATTGGAGTTGTAAGTAACAAACAAATCTGGTAACCCCTTCTCGTGAAAGACCCATGACTTTTACAGATGCCTGAAATATCACTGAAACCACTGAATGAGGTCTAACGTCAGGCCAAATGAACGCTACTATAAATTTAGCTTCTTAGAACTTATATAAATTTATAAGTGTGTATGGTAAGTGGGGATTTTTCACGTTTAATGTGCCATTTTTCCACCTAATTCTAGTATTCTAGAGAGCTCATCAATCCAGAATATAATCTACTCAAACAAAATCTTTAGATCAGCAGTTGACAAACTTTATTGTATATAAAAGTCACCTGGGGAGCTTGTTAAATGTACAGTATCCAGAGTTCTACTCCCAGAGATATGGATTCAGTAGTTAGCTTGCATCCCCAGAAACCTGCATTTTTAATAAGCTTCCCAGGAGATTCTGATGAAGTGGTCCCCAGAGCACACTTTGAAAAGCACTGCAAGCTATCTTCAGATATTGCCTTGACTAATAAGCTAATTATCAAACTTCTCTAAACAGTCTTTTTATCACAGTACTCCCAGCACTCAAAAAACTTGAGCATTTTCCCTGTTTCCTATCCTGAATAGCATCACCTATACTGTTCAATCTGGCTTTCCAGGCCACTATAGTCAGGTTCAAACACACACACATACAGCTATTTGTCATGACCACCTGTAATACACTCTTCTATTCAAGTCACACAAGTAGCTTCATTTACTGCCCCACCCTGTGCTCGTTTCTGCTTCCAGGTCTTCATTGATATCATCCCCTCCCCCAGGGCACACCCTTGTCCTTTCCTTTGCCTGTCCAGAATCCTGTCCATCCATTTGGGCCCCAATCAGTAGAGCTCTCCTTGGCCACGACTGCCCTCTCAGCTGACCACCTACTCATGCCTCCTGCACCTACCATAATCAGTAGCACAAAATTTAGCACCATATAGACTTGTATTCTTGGCTATTCCTTTAAATGTGTTTATTCCCATTGTCCCAAAACAAATGATAAATTCTTAGGTCCAGCAGCTATATCTTAACTTTTTCTACACACATCCCAGAGTTAATCTATAATCACCGTCTTGAATTCTCCCATTCTCATTTTCTGCTTTTTTTTTTTTTTTTAATTGATGTTTTAATGGTTTCTAACATTGTGAAATTTTGGGTTGTACATTTTTGTTTCTCCATCACCCCATATATGACTCCCTTCACCCCTTGTGCCCACCCCCCACCCCCACTTCCCGGGTAACCACAGTCCAGTTTTCTCTGTCCATGTGTTGGTTTATATTCCACATATGAGTGAGATCATACAGTGTTTGTCTTTCTCTTTCTGGCTTATTTCACTTAACATAATACGCTCCAGGCCCATCCATGTTGTTGCAAATGGGACGATTTTGTCTTTTTTTATGGCTGAGTAGTATTCCATTGTATATATATACCACATTTTCTTAATCCAATCGTCAGTCGAGGGACACTTAGGTTGCTTCCACTTCTTGGCTATGGTCAATAATGCTGCAATGAACATAGGGGTGCATAAGCCTCTTTGGATTGTCGATTTCAGGTGCGTTGGATAGATTCCCAGTAGTGGGATGGCTGGATCATAGGGCATCTCTATTTTTAATTCTTTGAGGAATCTCCATACCGTTTTCCATAGAGGCTGCACCAATTTGCATTCCCACCAGCTGTGTATGAGGGTTCCTGTTTCTCCACATCCTCTCCAACATTTGTTGTTTTTTGTCTTGGTGATTATAGCCATTCTAACGGGCGTGAGGTGGTATCTTAGTGTTGTTTTGATTTGCATTTCCCTGATGATTAGTGATGTTGAGCATCTTTTCATGTGCCTATTGGCCATCTGTATATCTTCCTTGGAGAAGTGTCTGTTCATTTCCTCTGCCCATTTTTTGATCGGGTTGTTTGTTTTTTTGTTGTTCAATTGTGTGAGTTCTTTATATATTATGGAGATCAACCCCTTGTCAGATGTATGTTTTGCAAATATTCTCTCCCAGCTGGTTGGTTGTTTGTTCATCTTGATTCTGGTTTCATTTGTCTTATAAAAGCTCTTTAGTCTGATAAAGTCCCACTTGTTTATTTTTTCTTTAGTTTCCCTAGTCTGGGTAGGCATGTCATCCGAAAAGATTCCTTTAAAACCAATGTCAAATAGTGTGTTGCCTATATTTTCTTCTATGAGTTTTATAGTTTCAGGTCTCACCTTCAGGTCTTTGATCCATTTTGAGTTAATTTTTGTGAATGGCGATAGCACATGGTCCACTTTCATTCTTTTGCATGTGGCTGTCCAGTTTTCCCAACACCATTTATTGCAGAGACTTTCCTTTCTCCATTGCATGTTCTTAGCACCTTTGTCGAAAATTAGCTGTCCGTATATGTGTGGTTTTATTTCTGGGCTTTCAATTCTGTTCCATTGATCTGTGTGTCTGTTTTTGTACCAGTACCATGCTGTTTTGATTACTATTGCTTTGTAGTATGTTTTGAAGTCAGGAATTGTGATGCCTCCTGCTTTGTTCTTTTTCTTTAGGATTTCTTTAGCTATTCGGGGTCTTTTGTTGCCCCATATAAATTTTAGTATTCTTTTTCCTATTTCTGTGAAGAATGTCATTGGGATTCTGATTGGGATTGCATTGAATCTGTAGATTGCTTTAGGTAATATAGACATTTTAACTATGTTTATTCTTCCAATCCACGTGCATGGGATATCTTTCCATTTCTTTATGTCATCGTGGATTTCCCTCAATAATGTCTTGTAGTTCTCATTGTATAGGTCCTTC